>NC_041807.1:619513-929270 GCF_900964775.1 Scleropages formosus
AGTCAAAAGGCGCTGTCATGGTAATATTCCCATGCGGCTCCTTCTTTCCACCTGTGCAATTCGCACGGGGACAGCGTCCAACGGGTGATACGCGCCGTTCTTAATGCGTTCCGTGTGTTTGGACTCGATGCACAGCTTCGACATCCTTGCTTCACAGGGGCACTGCACACACGCGCACAAACACACTCCTTCCCACCGCCTTACGGGGACGCTTCCCTGCCACGTGTGCCGAGGTCTCGCTGCTGCGGATGATGAATGCCTCGGCGCTCTCCTGCTCCCCGCCGGACGCTGTTAATCTCCCTGGACACGGAGCCCTGCATCGCTCTCCGGCACAGCAGCCAGGTTCTGTCTGCAGCCGCTCGGAAGGCCGTTCTGCAACCTGGTGGAGGCGCTCCACCGCTTTCGGCCATTGCTGCGTTGTGCAGGCTCTCCATCGTGGATAGCAGGGTATCCTGAGCAAAGCCCTCAAACGAAGAGCATCCCGTCTGAGTGGGAACTTCACCTCGAGAGTCGCGTCCGTGTTTCAGGAAGACAGTTCCTCCGCAGTCACAGACGCAGGTGAGCGCAGCAGGGCGCACGGGTGCTAGTGCCGAATAGCGAAGGATGTGTGACTCCTGTTTCCGCTGTTGGTCCAAAGCGATGCTGAAGGAGAGAGTCAGGCTCCATGTCAAGGGGACAGATGACGAGTTTCGGGACGTCCTCGAAGACTGCCACCGAACTGGCACGGCCATTACCAGCAGAGGGCGCCGGTTTCCACCACAAACATCTAATACTGAGTGACTCCAAGTACGTGAAAGGGAGGTGTAAGGAAGGTGGTACAATGAGCAATCTCAGATTAAACTCATAGCATTACAAGCTCAACTAATATAATTTTTTAGGATAGATGGAAAATTATGTATTCTGCAGCGGAAGGCACAAGGACACGTGCGGGTGAGGTGCTACTGCACGTCTTACCGATTGTGCTGGAATGTTCTGTACGCTGCTCATGATCAGAGGTCACGTGAAATCAGCGCATTTCTACTTACAGCCCAGATGGGAGTTGCTCTTGCTGACGATGAAAACAAAACACCGTGGTACCCAAGGCCCAAGCCCGACGTCGGTCGCATTAAAGCAGAGGCACGTGTCTGCACCTGATCGTGTGACCCAACAAATGCACTGTTCTGTATGTAGTGGCACACAAAATGACTCACCTCTGGGCACCGCATAAAAGATTTCCCTGCTTGTTTACCCTGGAGGGCTTTGCTCTGTGGTAAAGTGATAAGCGAGAACCCATTGGCCAATAGCCTTGTGGAAATGAGGACACGTGTGGCGATACTCCCTCATCCTCACAGCACAACTAAAGCCAGACTTCCATTTTTTGTCTTGCAGTTCCTACTCAAACAGCACAACTGTTTCATGTTCTCAATGAGTCCTTCTCTCATAGCTTTACACATCATCTAAGTGTCTGAAATGTTGCTCGGAAATCTAATGTTACTCGGAGGGGGGGTATCTTTAAGACAGCTCTTAACAGGAACCCTAAAGCAGAAGGCAATTTACATTTCTGTTGATGCATCTCTTCAAACAAGATGTTTCCAAGTGCTCTTCTGCATAGGGTGTGAAATAGAAGGCAAAACAAAACCAAACAAAAAAAACTCTAAATGCGAGCACCGCATCCCCAGCGAATTCCCCGTGCACGTCTGCAAGAGATGCAGAGCCAGGTTAGGTGTAGGATCCAGTCCTGCTCATCTGACACAACAGAAGGAGAAAGGGCTTGGCACCACTCGGTGCCTGAAAGCCAGAGTTAAAATAAGCACCTTTGTTACTAAGCAGTAACAAAAAGGCAGCTCTTTTGAACTTTCTGGAAAGCAGCGAGAAAAAGTGAAGGGAAAGAGGCTGTGTGTTTAGGCGAGGAGCAGCACGGAGAAGGAGACACTTCTACCAGTGTGGAAGGGGACACGCCACTGACTACTCCCCAGACCGGCTCCACCGAGACCTTGCACAGTGCACCAAGGCTCACGCTTGGAGATTCTTTGGCCCTCTTTGGCCCCAGGGATCGGCACACCTGCAGGCATCGAGTGTGTTCCAGCTTTAAGAGCCCCTGAGCGCCGTGGTCCACGGCAGTTGGGGAGGTCATTTTCCACCCCTCCGCCCAGCCACGTTGATGACCTCATGGTCAATGCTCTGCACCAGACGGTGATGTCACCGCTGGGAAACATCTGCTGTCTGGGCCGGGATTGTATCAGACCTCGCGGGGGAGTTTCCCCGGGATACGGTGTACATGCGGACCCTTCGTGTCAACACAGCTGCTCGCACGGCACTCCACCAAACACACCACAGGAAACACCCTGGAAAAAACACAGCTATTGTGTTTATTTGGTTCTAATTCTACTTTGAGCAGTTGGTTGGCCGGAGCAGGAGTCCATTAGGGAGTTCGGCATGGGAACAAAGTGAGGGAGCAAAGACGGGGGTGTTAATGAGGAGCGAGGCGGCGTTATTCACAGCAGACAGTGTGGAATACCACTCGCTCCACTCATTAACACACTGCCGTCTCCGTGAACATATCCAACAGCAACGGCAATCTGGGCGGTCAATCCCCCCCCAGGCAGATCCCTGATGGATCTTCTAGGAAATTAAAGCGAAATGCTAAGTAGGAATGTGGTACGAGTTGTCTGTTTTAACACAACGTGCACCATTGTGCGCCAACATTTCACGAAAGCGGGAGGAAGTTGGCATGCTCCCGGCGTGGGGGCCGAAAACGCTGTGGTGCGTTCGGACCGTCCCCTTCCACATGACAAGGGCTCCCGTCAGAAGTGAATGCGCTTACCTACGGCATCAGTATAAAGAGCAGATTGTTCTCAAACACACACACTGAGCTGTCCCATCCAAAGCTGGTAGAAAGAGCACAACAATGGGGAGTAAGTACGATTCACTGGGGTCATCTCTTATTATCATTACTATTTAGCTGACAGATTTGTCCAAGACAACCTACACTGTTGGGCTTGTGTACTAAACTACTTAGAGCTCTTTACCCATTTACACAGCTGGGTCATTTTTACTGGAAAAGTTCAGCATAAGTACCTTGTGTACTGCAGAAGAAGTAAAACCAGGTACACAGAGTCCACAATTTCTCAACACAATTGTCTGTTTCTGACTTGTAAATCCAGCCACCATGTCTCGCTCAGTAAAACAGTAAATACTGTATATGTTTTCTCCTCGACTTATTCACAGGTTAAAAATCTACAATTAATTAAAAATGTGCTGCAAGACTTCTGTTTATTTATTGTTTTCATTTGTCTTTTACGAACAGCTGGTAGCATAGTAGTTAGAGCTGCTGCTGCCTTTGGATCTAAAGGTCGCAGGTTCGATCCCCACCTCCAGCTGTAGTACTCCTGAACAAGGTACTTATCCTAGATTGCTCCAGTAAAAATTACCCAGCTGTAAAAATGGGTAAATAATTGTAAGTTTGTGATAATTATAACCTTAGCAGTGTAAGTTACTTTGGAGAAAAGTGTCAGAAAAATGTATGAACATAAGAACATGTGCAACACTGGTCCGCAGCTGAACACACTCAGCTTTCTTTATTATGTACACGACCTATCCAAAGAATACACTGTGGGACTTGTTATTGAAGTTACATTAATAACAGCAATTTAAAATGCCTGAAAATAAGAACTGCCAAAAATTCCCATTCACTGCCAGTTGTCGACAAAGTTCATCATCTCGTGACTAATTTCCAGCACTCAACACACTAGACACACTGTGGTAAACACTGTGGAAGCAAGTTTAATTCATCAAGTCACACAGACCTGTTCTGCGTGGGTGCCTTTTACTGCGTTTCACTGCCAGCTAATGTTGGAATGCATAAACAGGTTGCAATCACTGCAAAAAGTTCTTCAAAAGAGGGAAGCAAAGCAAATGCAGTTAAGAGCTGAAATGTGCGCAGTACAAGAACCCAGTGTGCGCTCTGAACGGAAGGTAAGTGTTCATACCCCTGTCGTACCCCTGTCCAACCCATCTGCTGCCCCATAATTTCTGCCACTTGTTCAATTTAAATGTCACCCCTCATTACCAAAGGAGGCGTATTTGTGTCATAGCAATTTTCTGCACGTTTCCTCTTCGTTGCACACATAAAACGGAGGACAGTGGGTAGCGTAACTGTTACGAGCGACTGCCCCCGGACTCTGACTCTACAGGTCCGAAGCACACCAGCTGTAGCACCCTTCAGCGAGGTGCTTAACCTTAAAAATTACCCAGCTGTATAAATGGGTAAATAACCGTAAGCAGACGAACATGGTAAGTTGCCCCAGAGAAAAGAGGAGGTACAGTACATTTACGAATGTAAAACAGAGTACTGCACTTACACCTCCTTGCTACGAAAAAGACAGTGAGGGAAAGCACCTCTAGCCTAGCCATATATCTGAAGGTAACGCACCACAGGCCACAGGAAAGGGAAGCCCCGTAACTGTTCCCGAGCGTCTCATTCACACGAGCACCCTCGCCCGTGTGGCGAAGGAGGTTGTTCAGAAAGGCAGCCGGCAGCTGGTCGACGAACGAACGAGAAACGCAAGCGCTTCACCTTCGTTCCGTGTGGACAGACCATCTCTGTCTCGCACCCTCACGCATGCACAGAGACCAAACCTGCAGGGCCGCTCTGACAAATGATCAGTGACCGAAGCCCGGACAGCCCGGACACGCGTGACATGTGCGGCGGCTGCACCACGAGGGCCGACAGCGACTCGCTCTCAGACACCGGGGCCCATTCATTTGCATTTACAGTAATGAAGGCAGCTTCAGTCTCTGTGTTCCTGCCCTGTCAGGCCTGATCTCAGACAGACGACACAACGGGGAATATTAATTGCCGCACAGTGACTGTTGTTCGACAGCCTTTCGAGAAGAGGAGGATTTCAATAATTCATGCCTTCTACTGCGGGCTCCCTGCGAGTGCTCCTTCCCAACACTGCTTTGATTTCTTTTTTAATCATCTTAATTTTTCCAGGGGAAAGGGAGGGGGGGACAGCTGCGATGCACGCACACAAGAGCCCTTACCGAAGACGGCCCGAGAGCGAACACCAAGGTGTTGAAGGAGAGAGGCGAGACGTTGCTACCCATGCTGCTTTGCAGGAGCTGCTGGCCTACTGTAACACAGAGGCGTGACATTCGACGGCAATATTGTTTCTGCCTTCCAGTCGACAAATGTCAAAAACGGATTGCTGAAAACCTTTCGCACCCAAATAAGCCAGGAGGGCGCAGACAGAAGGTTCCAGAACGTTTACACTCATATTGATATTTCAAGATCAAGAGCTAACTATCGGAAACCGGGGCCTTTTGCACACCTTGCTGCTAAGGCCCCAGGCCCTGACAGTTAGACACTTTTTCGGCTAATACCTCGAGCAGCATGGTGATGGTGGCTGGATACAACAGGAGAGCTTCTCAGTACAGAGGCCTTTTGCATTTCTGGGGTGTCGGTAAACATATTAATGTACAATGCACAATTCATCTGGAGCCGTTATCTGTTAGTCCATCATTACTAACGAAGCCGAGTACAGGCGGTCCTCGACTTGTGACACACGCGACTTCCAACATCCGTCCCATTAAGCTCATTATATTATTTTCGAACCCTGACCTTCGGCTGTAGCGTCTAAGGAGGCCACTCCAACTGCCGTACAACATCGGCTGGCTGCTCTGCTGCAAGGCACCATATTTCTTATTGACTCAGTGTGTCTATCAGCGACCGTGTTCTGTTTGCAAAACCTCTCCTTTGCGATTCGCTTCAAGCTGCTTCTTATTTACAGTGGCTAACGAGTGATTGTTCCGCTGCTGCTGAAAAGATAAAGTGGAAGACAATAGACTTAGAAATGGAAGTGAAAATAATAGGGTGGCACAAAAAAATGATACTGCACCATATTTATGTTATTATTCTATATTAGAGGTATATATTAATATGAATAATGTGTGAAATTTGTGAAAACTATGACAAAGCCCTACAATACAATGTAGCATTCATGCATGTTAATTACGTATGTGTGTGTATATATCTATATACACACACACACACACACACACACACACACACACACACACAATTGTAGGGACCGGTTTTAAACTTAGAAGGTGATTTACGACGAGGTCATGGGAATGGAATCCCGTCGTAAATGGAGGACAACCTGTAGATGCAACGGTCTTTCTGCGAATGCATCATTCAGACCTCTCCTTCAGCATTTCTGTGTTTGTCTGTCTGCTACAGGGGTGGAAGCAGCTCTGCCATAACACTACATGGTGTGCAGTCATGCAACCGCCAAGCTGTTGTCGGTGCGTGCTGGGGTGACACGTCGAGATGTAAGGTCATTTAGACGTGATGGAAGTCAACAACAGTCGTCCAGCAGGACTCAAGCGATGAGGGGAAAGCAAATGCCAGCATCACAGCGAGAGAGCGTGAGAGAGAGAGAGAGAGAGAGACAGAGAGAGAGAGAAAGCAAGCGGCTGGCCAACCGGCCATGAGCCAGGGACATTAGTGTCCATTGGAGCAGGCATGGTGTGGGGGGCAGGGTGGAAGCAAAAGTAACGGACATGGCGCTGTTAGGCTCCGGAGGGCAAGACTGCCAGGACAGAAGGAGGACGAGGAACGGGGCAGCAAGCGGCGGCCGTTACCCAGGCAGGAAAGCCACATGAAGCAGCGCAGTGATGGACCTTAGCACTCGCTCCACTGAGCAGCAAGGGATTATTAAAGCTGAAGGGAGATGCCTAAAAAGACAGCAACACCGTGCAGGGGGTCCTACTGATCCTGTAGATCAGTGGTTCCTAAACTTCTTTGCTGACAACCCTGGATAAAATGTGGTTCCGGCCTGGTGACCCTCAGGACCGGTACATAACTTAAGTGTTTAAGGAGTATTTCATGTAGTCAGTCATGTTCTACTGAATTAACACCACTGTTAACATATTATTATTATTACATATCAATGATTATTACATTATTAACAGTAACATTTATCAAAAACCACATGTAAGCAAGGTGAAGACAATACTTACTTTGCAGTAACTAGATCTTGGCCTCCAGCAGACAAGTGACTGCCCAATTATAAACTGACAACGCATTTGAGAATCAAACTTCGAATACAGGAAAAATTGGTTTTCCAGAACATTCCATAATATCATCTATAATATCACGTTCAGATTAGAGCGCAACTTAACAGGCTCCTCTCTGGGCTGGCCGACCCTCAAGTATATCACGTGAACAAATCTGAATGTCAGGTGGTCTTCAACTTACCACAGAGTTTTGTTCCGTAAGACGACTTTTCCCCTTATACTGCATTACATAAACTATAGATATATATATAAACTAGCATGGAGGAAGGATACATTGTGCAGGAGAGCTTTGATATTTTTTCACACATTATTCCTGTTCAAATTATACACTTACAGAATAACGCCAGTACATTACAGTATCATGATGACACTTTTATGCTGTACTATTATTTTTACTTTCAATCACAAAATATGTTTTATTTCTTCTTTTCTGCACCACCAGAATACTCTATGTTTTCCCTTGCTAACCGTTTTAAATAAAATGTAACGTGAATTGAATCGCAAATGGCACATTCTGTAAAAAAACAATGTTCCTGTCAATAAAACGGAATCCCTGATAGAGACGCTGACCGAGTCAATAAGAAATGCGGTGCCTTGAGGTAGCGCGCCAGACGATGTTATCGTACGTACAGCAGACGGAGCGCCAGCCCTTAGATGTTCCGACAAACGGAGTCGTCGTAAGTGCAGGTTGCTGTAAGTCGAGCAGCCCGTGTTATATAAAGATTGTAGGGTCGCTGTATTATCCACAACTGTTCTACACTAACTACTATTTCACAGGTCTCTCGTATTGTGCCGCTGAAATAATGCCCTTGTAACTGTACTATTTCTTTGAGACCATCCCACAATCCTCATTGGGGTCACGACCTTGGCTTTAGAAATCACCGCTGCAGGTCTTTGCAGTGCTGATCATCGCCATGATAATGGTCTGCCGCACACACACCTGCCACCTGCTCACTGCGTACACCTGGGGTCACACCCTCCCCCCCCTCCCCCTCGGCCAGGGTGTCAAGGATCAAGGTGCTCTGAATGGGTGAAGGGGTGCATCCAGGGCAGTTGTACTGACTGCGCCAGACACATCTCTGCCCCCCCCCTGTAATCCTGTACCCCTCTATCATTCCCACCATTCAGTTTTTTGCTCTTTCCCCATACTGAAGACACAGCTAGCTGACTCTCGATCGCTGCGTGTACGCTGATTCAGACGGACATGTCTCATCACAAATCCTGGCAAGACACCACACGGTTAGCACCTTGTGGGGGCACACGGTAAAAGCCTTCGGACAGTTCTGAGGACGCCTCGCATCTCTCATTCCCTGCCACACCCGCCCGCCCCCGGCACTGCTGGCTCCCTCATGCGTCAGTCCTGTTCAGGCTCGGTCATGTGATCCAGGCGTGTTGCCCCTTCTCGGGTAGCTCCCAGGGGGCAGGCGGGAGGAGTGTTACACAGCAGAAACAGGACATGGAAGTAATGTGAAGCGCTGTAAATCACAGCCCTCTGTTAAGGCAAGCTCTTCGGAAGCAAAGGTACAAAACACACACAGATAAAAGGTCCCCAAAGCCCAGTGCTAGAGGTGTGTCAATTTTTGATGACACTCTGGGCTGCGAGCAACGGGAAGGCCTTCTGCTGACAGGTGCGGCCAAACACAGCGCAGACGACTGACAGCTGCTCGGGGCGGGGCGGAGGAGGGGGTTCAGGGTCCGCCGGGGCTGCGGTACGTCACAGGCTGGGCCAAACACCTTCTTCTAAACCCCCACAGACCCAGATGGGGGAGAGAAAGAAGCACTGACACGCTGCTCACATCTCTGCATCTCCATTTCTGTCCTTACTCTCACATCTGTTCACTTAGCTGCCGCTTTTCTCCAAAGCGACTTACAATGTAATGAATAAACTGGTAAAGGATTAACAAAACTAAAGCAATACATCAACAAAAATTTAAATTTAATTTAAAGAAATATTTTATATTAAATATAATTATAAGACTGCATATACTATATATAAACACAAAGACACACATTTATTCGTTTAGCTGATGCTTCTCTTGAAAGCAATTTATGACGTTAAGGTTCCGATGCCATTTACCCGTTTATATGGCTGAAGAAATTCAGGATAAATACCTTGCTCAGGGGTATTACAGCAGTAGGTGATATTTGAACCAACAATCTTCAGATCCAAAGGCAGTAGCTGCCTCCCCTATTGTTTAATAATTATCAAAGGAAATACAGCAAATAACTTTCTAAGGATATACAGTATGTGTGCCTGTATATAAAACCAAACATTCAAATCAATACCAAAATTATTAAGCAATTTACAATGATTTACCCATTTATATAGCCGGGTAGTTTTGACTGGAGAGACTTGAGGCAAGTACCTTGCTCAAGGGTACTATAGCAGGTGGTTGGATTCAAGCCTGGATATTTCAGGTGAAAGGCAGCAGCTCTAACTACTCCGCCACCTGCTGCCCAATACATGTATGACGAGTTGATAGTACAGGGTGTTTTACACATATTCCTGCATGGTTGTCCACAGCTGCTTCTGCTTTGTTCGGCAGGGTGTGAATGCAAGCAAGAGACAGTAGTAGGCGCGCGCACAGACACGGACGGACACACACACACAGACACACGGAGTCAGCTGTGTAAGCTGAGACGATGAGGTGAGGGAAGAGGAGACGGAGAGGAGAAGAGATGGGGAGGGCAGCACACACAGACAGAGGAGCGGGGAGATCACAGGCAGTCCCATCACACGCCCGAGATGGAAAGGAAGGGTAGAGGGAAACCGGAGGAGGAATGAGAGCGAAACACACAGAGAGCAGCGGACAGGCGACAGTGAGTGAGTGTGAAGGCAATGTCAGGAGACAGGCTGAAGAATGAGATGGAGTGTGAGAGATGGTGGGAGACAGAGGGTGAGGAAAGAGGGGGAGAAATGGAGTTTAATGAGAGGATGGCAAAATCCACGCCTGCCTCTGAAAGCCTCAGGAGGAGCTCTGTGTGCATCTCTTTGTGTGTGTGTGTGTGTGTGTGCGTGTGTGTGTGCGCGCGCGTACCTTGCGCATACACTTCGTTTTCCCAACTGACTGTGTGTAGCCTGACAGGCAGCCTGCTGGTCGAGTACACACCTTCCCAACCAGGGATGACCGACTGGCTCACAGGTAACAGAGCGAACACACTTTTTAACGGGTACGAAATAAGCGAGCACAGGTTCAAAGATAAGGTGAGTCATTGCGGAGCAGAACATTTACTTTTTTAAATTTGTCTCACACTCTTCTCCAAAGCAGCACACAGTGATGAGCTACTAATAATTATTGTCCCAGTCATAAAGCTGGGTACTTGTACTGTAGCAGTTGAGGGTAAAGACCCCTCGCAGGGATTCTACAGCTGGATGGGGGGGATTTGAACCTCTGACTCCCAAGTCCAAAGAAAGCAGCGTCAACCACTGCGCCACCTGCTGCTGTGCTACACCTGCGTGACTGATGACCTCTGTGATGAACTTGGGGAAACGGCCATCGTGTCATTATGGTTTAGAGGGTAATTACCATAATTCAGTTCAAAATCGGTTTATGGATATAGAGTCATAGAGCAGCAGCCGATGGTGTTATGCATCTGAGGTTAGGTTCAAGTCCCAGCCTCCTGTTAAATGGGCTCTCAAACAAAGACTACTCAGCTGTGCTTCATGAAGACAGACAGGGTCACCGGGTTATTCTGGGGATATTCAACATCAGACACCACAGCGGTCTGCGGTTCTTTCAGGGTAAAATCACGAAATTACTCAGGTTCAATTCCAAATCTTCTCAGAGCTTCCTGTTTCTCCTGTGATTCTCTCAGTATGTGGCTTTGCTGCTTTGTGGAGCTGCAGTCAGAGCCCAAGAGGTGATATCGAACCCCTGCCGGGTGGGACGCGGCCCAGGATTCAAACAGAGTGACCGAGAGCGAGCTCCCGGCCGGACCGCTACAGACCCACCCACCGGTGCTCCAGTTAGAAGATGTCTCACAGCATAGCTAAGAGTGTGTATGAGTCCCCTTTCCAGTGCACCCCCTTCCCTGAGACAGAGGGGAGGTTAACTGCCTTCAGTGAGACAGCCCCCCCGAGGAGCTCATAAGAATGTGAGGAACGGGCAGCAGGGAAAGCAAAGCACGTACACTGTTTAGCCCAGAGTACACAACATAATTGGAAAAGTCGCATAATAACACGGGGCGACACACTAGTCTCCATTTGGGAAAGAATTAAAAATAAAGATTTCTCTTCTCCCAGGCTGTCGAGGTGCAGCATAAAATGCGGACGACTCAACATTCATGTGATCAATTAGGGCGGTGTGATGCAGTCCTGTAGTGAGAAATGGCTCGCTGGGAGGAGGGAGAACGCACAGCACGTGAAGGATGCGTCCTGCGTGCGGCGCTGCGTCGGCGTGGGAACAGACAGCAACGCATCAAAGAGAAGGCCGGCCAGGGGAGGAAGCGGAGTCGGACGCGGCGGCGGCTCGTTGGGCGTCGGCATGGGTTCTAGCGCGCGTGTCCACACGGCGTGCTGCTGTGACCCCACGCAAGCCTCGGCGATGCGCTGCACTTCCAGCCCTGAATGGCTCGTTATCACTTCCCTTGCTGAAAAGGTCCACGAAAGCACGGCGTCCCCCGTCTGTGACTCACAGTGAGTCTTACTCGTGCCACTGTTGTCCCTCCCACAATGCACTGCTTAACAGCAGCGGGGATGGGCAGCAGGTGGAAGAGTGTGTTATGGTTGCCTGGCAACCAGAAAGACGTTGGTTCAAATCCCAGGGGGGGACAATTTTTTATTTTTTTTTTTTTTTTTTAAAAAAACAGTCACCATAAGGTAAAATTTTCAGTAGCAAATGAGGCACCATGTACTCCCTGCTCTACTGCAGCATTTCCCACAGAAGGATACCTGTGGGCTGCTTTGCTTTAACTCTTCTGTCCAATTTGTCCCATGCCAGTATTCCCAGGTGCCCCGGGTGGACTCAGACTGTGGACTGGTGCTGCAGTGGCGCTATGTGAGTCCTATGCTCAGGGTCTGCAGCCTGTGGTTTGCTGCTCTTCCCGCTCGGTCCCACCTGCAGGTCCGCAGCCCCCTCTTTGCAGCTCCGCTCCGCTGGAGCCCAGATCCCTCGGGACTGCGTCCTGGACAGGTGACACAGGCGGGAACAAGCGCTTGCCGTCAGAGCTGTTCCGTCACACTGGCTTACTCGCAATGGGACCTGTCAGAGCAACTGATGGGGCCGTCAGACCCTACTTGGGGGAGGGGGGCTGCGTTGCAGGAGGAAATGGAGGCGTAATTGGTGGGGCAGGGGAGAGAGGAGAGGTCAGTCTCTGGGACGGGTGCCGGCTCGTTGACGTATGCGAGCAGCAGATGGGGACTGAGTGTTTCAGCAGAGCCCAGAGTACCGAGCGAGGGGACGTGAGTCTCTCCCTTCCCCTCCCCCGGCAGCACAGACACGGCGACCTCCATCGACGGGCTGCGTCTCCAAGCTACCGATCAGCTCTGAATCACCATTATTTGTTTTTTAATCGGTTAAAGTACTTTAACAGTTTTCATTCAGTCATTTTCACTTTTCTTTCACTTTGACAACATGGCCTCACTGTGGGGCTGCAGGTAATAACAAGAGCATCTTAATTTTTAAAAAATAATCTACATTTACATCTATTTGTTTCTCAGAAGTGACGATTTTCATTTTTTTATTAATTTCTCGAAGCTTAGATTTTTATTTTGTCACCCTTATTTTAGCTGTATGTGAAATCTCTCTTATTATTCATCAGCAGTGGCAATGTGTGTGATTTCTGTAAACTTTCTGACATCTGGAGCCCAACGGCCTTTAAGCAGCAAATGTTTAACCAAACAAGAAAAAAAGAAAGTACACAGGAGGCCACATCAATGTATCCGCTCATGCAATTACATCCCGACTGACTTGAACAAGAAAAAAATGTGCACAGCACACTACAGTAAAAGCTGAACTCAGTACAGTAAAAAATACCATGGGAAGAACAGGAGCTGAGCGGGTAATGCAGGGACAGTAGCACTATTTCCCACAGCACTCCGGCGCCCCCACGTGGAACTGTCCTCCATCGCGACGCTTACGTTCACGTTTACTCACTCAACTGACCAGCCTCTCCAAAGTGCCTTAGTGTAAAGCTACTCACAGTTATTGACCTAGTTATACAGCTGGGTAACATTCAGTAGAGTAATTACTTGTTAGCATAAGTACCTTGCTCAACAGTACTACAGATGGAGGTGGGATTCGAACCAAGGATCTGTGGGTTGAAAGGCAAAAGCTCTAATCAGAGAATCATCTGCTGCCTCAGGATTGCGCCAGTGAAATACAGACACACACTACACACACACTACACGCAGACACTCTCCAGAGCTCTCTGGACTGGCCCCTGGAAAGGCTCACTTGACCGAGACCCTCGGGGCAGCGTCACACACCCGATGTGATACAACACTGTGGTGTTTCTGCCAGTGAACAGTGGCATTTATAGGTGACGGTGACACTGCTGATACTTTTTGAAAATGTCCCCTGGGTAACAGGGTGTAAACAAAAGCAGCTGTTGGTACATCAGGGCAGCAAGTATTATGGTGTTTGATGGCACCTGGTGCTTTAGGGTTACCCCCTGCCATAGCAGTCCTGAGCAAGGTACTTTATCACAACCACCTAGTAAAAAGTGTCCAGCTGTGTACATCCAAAAAACTGTTTTTGACTGGTAACAGTTAGTAGATACATATCTAGCATAAATGTATCAGTTAATAATAATACATTTAAATGACACTTTCTTCTAAAGCAACTTACAATGTTAAGGTTACAATTATTTACCCATTCATACAGCTACGTAATGTTACTGGAGCAATTTAGGGTAAGTATCTTGCTCAAACGTACTACAGCTAAAGATCGAACCTGCAACCTTTGGAGCCAAAGACAGTACCTCTAACCACTACACTACGTGCTGTCCAGAATGAGAATAACAACAATATAATAATAACCAGCAGTTAGGGTCTTTGGAATGAAAGAACCCAAGGTCAAATCCCACCTTGTGCTGTAGTACCCTTGAGCAAGATACCAGGCTAAATGGAAACAGTAAAAATTGCTCAGCTGTACAAAT
Organism: Scleropages formosus; assembly: GCF_900964775.1. Lineage (NCBI taxonomy): Eukaryota > Metazoa > Chordata > Actinopteri > Osteoglossiformes > Osteoglossidae > Scleropages > Scleropages formosus. Next base: position 633,674 of record NC_041807.1, read on the forward strand.
GGATAAACAGTGGATGAGTTAATATGGTATAAGTTTGGTAGCCTTCATCTGGGAGTGTGTTTTAGTGTCAGCTGACGTGTGTATAAGGCCAGTGACACACTCACACAAGACAGAAGGCCTCCTCTCATGTGCATCTGGCCTCCCATCATGTGCATGTAACACCCCGGGCTCAGGCCCCCACACGCGTCGAGCTGCCACCAACTGGGAGTTTCGAAGTACGCCTGTCGGGCTTTGGAATGGAAAAGAGCCCCTGGGGCACTGGTGTAATTGTCTCCTCGCGGCATACACAACACCTCTGTGTTTCGGTGCATTCACACTCAAACACACTGCAGTTTTCCTCTGCTAAACATATTAACATCTCGTGTGGTTACTCATAAACAAGGGTGGTGACTGCATTATTATTATGAGGAGAGTCCTTTGCTCAGTACACAACATAATGCTTTGTTTTGTTCTTATTAAAGAGGGCAGATCATTATTGTTTCTATATTATTTGTCTAATGTGTATGTAATATAGAGTGAAATTTGTTGATTTTCATGTAAGTAAAATGTATGTAAAAATATATAATTTCTTATTAAAAGATTTCTATCTATCTATCTATCTATCTATCTATCTATCTATCTATCTATCTATCTATCTATCTATCAGGTTTTAGCCACCAGATGGCAGCACCTCAATGCTCACTAATCTGTATTCACATTGTCAGTGGAACCTCTGCCTCTTCACCCATAATAAGGCACTTTCAAAGCTTTTTTCTTACAAAACTTAGTCACACTTTGAACACTTGACACTGCTGAAGCTTTGTCACAGGATCTGAAGCTCCTGAAATGTTCTACTTGGGCAGGAAGCTCTGAATGAACAGGAAGACGGAGGACGAGGAGGAGGGTAAAGACAGGACCAGTTCATTTTCTCACAGTCAACTCCAAACCCAGGCCCCCACATCAGTGGTACCAGCACTGAAGGAAAGCGTGGTACTCCTCAACAGTGTACCTGCAGCAAAGTCCCTGGAACGCAAAACATCCAACATGGAGCGCAGGGATGGCAAGAGAAGCTCAGCCAAAATTTAACAATGATGCATTAATGGCCCTCATGGGGCCATTTAACAGCAGCAAAAAAAAAAAAAAACGCAGTCTTGCGGGGATGGATACGGCCCAACCCCATTATTGCACTGCAAACACTTTTTAAATTACATCACAATGTAGATACGACTGGGGACATTTCCATGGTATACAGTGGAAGTCTTGGAGAAGCATGTGCGCAAACAGTACCTGCTGCAGTGAAGAGCATATCATTAGCACCCACCCGTCCATCACTTTCCATAACCATTCCTGCAGTTTAGATCATGCCGATGGGTCCCAGAAGCACAGGACATACCATGGTACAGCCCAGACAGAACACAAGTCCAGTATAGTGAACTTGCCAGGATGCTACACGTTTTACACATGTTTACACGCTGACCAGTGTAAGAACAAAAATATGTCTTAACAGCATGTCCTTAGGGTTATGGAAAGCACCAGAAAGAAACTCACATGAACGCAGGGAGAACATGCAAACACACACAGACTGAGCTGGAATCAGCGCGCACACACACACACACACACACACACACACACACACACACACACACACACACACCAGGGAGACACATCTGCTTCTCAGTGAGAGGTGTCTCACTTACATTCCATTCATTACAGTTCACACCAGGGGACTCAGTCAGGCTCTACAAGCTTTGTGTCTTGAGGAACGAGGCTGAGCGGTGAGGGCCAGGTCAGTGCACCCTGTTCACTACAGCTCATCTCAAACAAAACAGAGATTCAATTTGGGGCGGGTTTCTCCCCGTCTGCTCCCAGCGAGGATCCCCTCTGAAGTCAGGGCAGGGCCGCCCTGCTAAGGGCAACATGCGTGAAGAAAAACTGGCAAGGGGATGGGCCCAGTTCCGATTTCCTTCTCGAAGCAGAGTAGCCAGTGTAGCTCATCATTTACGTTTGCATTTCACATTTATTCTTTTAGCAGAGCAACATACATCTCAGAGAAAACCAAAATGCATTTCGCCAACAGAGAGAGAGATATGGATGCAGACACACAATTCTTCAAGTATACTCAGGTAGTCCAATACCACCGTTTAATCCAGCATATATTACACCTTTTTAAAACAGGTAACAAAGTGCAAGTTCATGGAGCAGGTGGGAGATCTGTGGTGAAGTGAGTTGGAGAGAGGTGTTGAGACCCTTGTTGAAAGTTAAGAGGGATTCGGCACTTCTGAGGGACAGGGGGAGCTCAATCCACAACATGGCAGGTGACCTGACACACCCACAGCTGCCCTGTTTGCAACATCTCCCATTCCGATAATGGAAAGACAGTTCGAGAAGCTTGGTCGAGTTCAAGAAAACAAGAATGCGTGAAAATCGGGAAAGCTGTCCGTGAATTAATTCATTTATCTAACACTTTTCTCCAAAGCAACTTATAATTATTTACACAGCTGGGTAGTTTTACAGTAGCAACTCAGAGTAAGTACTGTAACTTACACAAGGGTACTACAGCACAGGTGGGATTCAAACCTGCAACATCAGAGCCCAAAGGGAGCAGCTCTAACCACTACGCTAGCAGGTGAGCCCTATGCTAGAAATAAAACTGATACACACACTGGACATACATCATCCACTGATCCACTTCTTCTTCACACCATCATAACTAAAAAAACAAACGTGAATCTCATCTCCCAGCGGCGTTTCTTCCCTGGGCTCATTTTCTTTCATAACAAATTGTCTCATTTCCATACTGCTTATGCTGCACTTTTATCAAAAGCAATATACAGCACAAACCTTCCCACACAGGATCCCAGTGGGACAACTACTGTCCAGGTCACAAATTTCTGAGAGAGGGCACGCTCGTGTCTGTCATGTCAGCGGATGAGCCACTGAAAGCATCTTCTCAAACAATCTCTACTTCTAAAAATCCTTCAGTTTCAGCACAAAGCTTCAACATCATCTATTGGTGAATTAACCAGGTCAACACGGAAGTGAGAGAGAAAATGTGGTTGGTACCATGTTTTGTTTACGGTGGTAAACTGACACTGAATGAATGACGACTGCAACTACCCATTCCTCCCGTGGTCCCCTTGATCAAAATATTTAACCTCAGTTGCTCCAGTAAGAATTACCCAGTTATAATTTCATTGATTCATTTAGCAGCAACTTACAAATGATAAACTACTCACAGTGATTTACCAATTTATACACACACACACACACACACACACACACACACACATACACACACACACACACACACACACCATCTGAAACCGCTTGTCCCATACGGGGTCACGGGGAGCCAGAGCTTAACCCAGCAACACAGGGTGTAAGGCTGGAGGGGGAGGGGACACACCCAGCCTGGGACGCCAGTCCATCGCAAGGCACGCCAAGCAGGACTTGAACCCCAGACCCACTGGAGAGCAGGCCCTGACCAAACCCACTGCGTCACCACGCCCCCCACACGTATTTATGCAGCTCGGTAATTTTTACCTGAGCAACTCAAGGTATGTTGCTAAAGGGCACTGGAGCAGGCGGTGATATTCGAACCTGGGTCCTTAAGGGTCCAAAAACAGCAGCTATAAACGGCATGCCAGCTGCTGTATAAATAGTTATATCATTGTTAGTAGCTCATTATACAAACGTAATTTTTTAAGTCACCCTGGAGAAAAATGTGAGTTAAACAACGGTTAAAAACATTAGGGTCGTGAGTAAGAATTTAAATTATGTTAAATTAGCTTCATATTTCTTATAGAAAAGCATGGAGGTGGGCTATTAGTGAGTCACATGAACTGCTTCTCAGTAAATTTATTAACAAATCAAATAAGAAATGAATGGCACTTTTTTGCATTAAACAGAAAAACCGTTTTATAGTCAGAAACAGGAAAGGGGAGAATGAATGAATGCTGAAGAAAATGAACTAAATACAACGTCAAAAAGCTGCAATGCATATGCAGAATGGCAGAAGTGTAATATCCATTCGTCTCGTTGAATTTCTCATTCACGTTTCTCACCTCCCACTTCGGCAAAGTTCAAGGCTGAAGTCCATTTGAAAAAGGAGCTTCAGGGAAAGAAAAGAGAATGGTGGTTTCCTTTCCTCCATATCTCAGTCGCAGTTCAGGAGTTCAGTCCAGGGCTGCGAATCTCCGTATGAAGAGAAGGGCAAAGCACATCCTTCACACACTCATTTCACACCCCATAATAAGTAGGGCCTTATTGTTCCTGCTAACCATCCAGGACTCTCCCTCAGTGTGTCGCCACAAAACACTCCGGGGGGACAGAGGGCAAAGACAGCCCCTCCGGGCAGGAAAAGAGCAGCCATACATCCATATTTTCGACACCTCCAAGAAGTGCTGTGCAGGCGTGTATAAATGAGCAGCTGGGCAGTAGTTGGACATAATGCAAATCCTACTTGCTGACCTGCCAGCTATACAGTAACCGTAACCCCTAACCCTAAAACTAAATCGAAACCCTAACCCTAACTAACTGAGCTTATTGCATCTTGTGTGTGCGTGTGTGTGTATGTGTGTGTGTCAAGGGGAACTGGAGCAGGCAGGAGGACAAGGGTTCGGTAATTCACAGTAACTCAGTTAATGAGCAGCCAGCTCTACTCACCAGCAACGATCATCCTGTGGTCTTTAGGAAGCAAGAGAGTAGGAAAAGAGAGAAGACAATGTTAGTGCAGGACACTGCATCTACAGTGCTGGAGAGTAAGGAGGCACTGGGGGTGGCAGGACTAGGGACAGGGTGAAAAACAGCAATAGAAAGGTCTACAGTTTCCCACAATCCTTTGCTGTCAGCCCAGGACTGGAACAGACTTTCAAGAGCACACACTGCAATGTAAACTCTAAGGAAACTGTGTAATTAATTACCTTTTTCTAATTAAATTCCACAAGCTCCACAGGGATGTCTGCCATTAATAGCTTAGAAAGACAGGCCTTAATCATTTTTCACTATGTTTTATGATACAGACACCTTTATCCCCATCTGAAACCATGCCAGCTCTGACTGGATTAAGTGTAAAACAGATTTTATCAAGCATCTTGAGCACACACACACACACACACACACACACACACACTTTCAAGCAGTCAACAGCATGGTAAAAAAATGCACCTGACCGTGGTCAAACTCATTTGCCACAATGATAAAAAGGGATCTTCTACAAGAACGTGGTATTATATTCATTTTGCCAGCCATTACATTTATTCATTTAGCTGATGCTTTTCTCCAAAGCAACTTACCGTTATTTACCCATTGGTATAACTGGGTAACTTTAATGGAGCAACTGAAGGTGAGTACCTTACTCAAGGGTGGTACTGGCAAAGGTGAGAATCAAACCTGTGATTATGGGGTCCAAAGGTAATAGCCCTAACCACTACACTGCCAGCTGTCCCATGAAGATAAGCTACAAAGGAATAGCTTCAACACACACCCTCTGAGCAGGCCAACAGCCAGACAGTCCTACGGCATGATGTGTACTCTTCATGAACGTCAACTGCAGATAATAGTGAAGGGAAGCACACTCGTCCCAACCAATTAGAGCAAGCATTTCCCCACAGAAGACCGAAATATCCATGTGCCCTCAACCTGACAGCGGTCTCATTGACAGCAGCCAATGTGTGACTCAGGAAGACAGGAAGAATCGGGGTGATCCTCCACCAAAGCAATGTGAGTAGGGACCCGAAGGGCTCAGTGGCCTGACTGAGGGTGTCCAGCAGCCAGCACCTTCTTGGGTGTGAGAAAGATACCAGGAGAGACCACGGGAGCCAAAAAAGCAAAAGAAAGATTATAGTTATGGTTACAGCTAGCCCATAGTTCATACCTGACACAACCTAATGTCTCCTCGGTGGGTGTGGACAAAGACATATAGGCCTGGAGGCCCTTGGTGGGATTGCCAGCACACAGACACATTTGACTCAAAGCGCAGGATCTGAAACCGAAGCACATGAACCCCTCTTCTACCGGACAGTGCAGAAGCTAAAACCTGAGTGACACATCATGCGTCTCCGTTGAATGCTAGCATTTTGTAGTGGTGAGATGCACATCCTTTTAGATTTCAATATCCTGGGTTCGAATCCCACGTCCTGCTGTAGTACCGTTGATCAAGGTCCTTACCCTGAATTGCTCCAGTAAAAATTCCCCAGCTATACAAATGGGTGCATTGGAATAGAGTAAAATGTCAGACGGATGTGTATTAAGCCCAGTCTCCTTACTATGGGTCCGATTCAGCTGGATCACCAGTCACGGTTACTACAGATGAAGTGATATTGTGTTTTCAGGCTCTGAGTCACAAGTCTGGAGAGATTGGCTACCCTCTGGTCCTCATGAAAGACACTCTTCAGCCAGCGTTGTATAAATGCTAATAAATATTTATACGTATAGTGTCAAGTAATGGACTGCTGCCTTGCAGCACATTCCAACACAACCCAGAACTATTTGCGCTGTGAACTTGCACTGTGTACGACTGAATTTCGGGGTGGACAATGAAGACTTGGGGTCACTGAGGCGAAGCAACATCCTTGACGGATTCGAAGATTAAAGAACTCTTTGGAAGCTCTTTGCTGGACCCCTCTGCTCCCTTTCTATTCTCTTGTGCAGGAAAAAAAGAAAAGAAAGTCTTCTTCCGGTTGAGCGTTTCATTCAGAAAATCTTCCTAAGGTGGGGACTATTGAGTGGACAAAAGGGGAAATGTGGCCATTTATCTTTGGGTGGTTTTTACCGCTGCTGTCGGACACGTCCCTGTGGACACAGGGTCGCATTGAGGCCCAAGAGGAGGGAGACTTTTACTAAATTCCCCTGCTGGCCCTCGTCTTCCTCCCACCGCAAAAGATGAAGCTCAAAGTCAGAAGAAAAAAATGTTTTTAAATGCTGAGATCCGGATCCAGCATGATTTGAATTCCTAGCATCAAAGTTCTTAATTATCCCACCGAAAACAGAAGCAAACGGAAACTGCACTCTTTGGAACGACCTCCACTCACAACGGCATCGCTTCACACACCACAATTTCATGCCTCTTTTGGTTTGCCTCGTGTCATTTAGCATGTGGAACTAAATGAACCAATTCGTCACAGGTGTCGGGGAAAGAGAGAGGGTTAAAAACGAACCTCAGCCCTTCATCCATTAATATAAATTAACATTTTTACACTGTGTGTTTACTCTTTACTCTCCCTGTTTGCACTTAGTTTCAGGCAGTGTTAAAGTGATCCTTTTTCTTACTGGAAAATGCACAGATGTCAAAAGACCAAGACAGGACATTATAAAAAAATGACTCCTCCTCACTAAGCCTAGTGACCCAGAACAGTCTAGAGCTGTTGCAGAAGGTCATGTAGCATTTGGGATGTGACTGAGGACTGCTTGCTATCCACAGCGGTAGTTTTAGGGTCTCAAGTGCAGCACCACGTGCATCGTGGAAAAAAGCATCAGAGAAACTCTCACGTGGAAGGGCCTGACTGCATTATTTGTGAAATAACCACACAAAGGTAAGAAGCTGCTTTTTCTGGTATTAGAGCAGCTGCAATCCCCCTGTCAATGAAGATTTATCCTGCTGTAAATTAAGTATTTACAACTGTAAGTACAATGCAGGTAAACATCTCAGATCCTGCTTCTCACATTGTTGAACCTGCGTAACGGTTACACTTTTAATCCTTGCTCCTGCTATAATGCCTTTGATCAAGGTACTTACCCTGAATTGCTCCAGCGAAAATCACCCAGGGGTATAAACGGATAATTAATTGCACGAAGCCTATAATACAGACCTGATTTTTAAAGTTGGAGAAAGTTTCTTACATCAGTTAATAACAATGACAGTAACAATAACAATTTTTACCGTTAACTAGTGTGATGTATACTGGTTCCAGCGTTGGTAAGTGACAAATGGACTGTACTCTAGAATCATGTGTCTGCATCCAAATCTCTCCTTCTGTTGATCTCATTCATTCATTACATTTTTCTCTGAGATGTACAGTACATCGCTTTGGGGAAAAGCATCTGCTAAATAAATAAATGTAAATCTGCTAATATTCCGTTCTACACCGCTCTTTCCAGAAGAAGCCATGTACAATTGTTGTACCTCCAAGTGTCGCAGCATTTGGAGGTGTGGTTGGAGCACAGATTTTACAACAGGATGACCTTTCTGACATCAGTCCAATAACCCGGACTCGGGACCGGCACTGACTAAAACAGTGGATGGGACTACAGGCAATTGAGCATCACCAGCAACACAGGAAACCAGAGCACTCAGAAGAAACCCAAAAAAAAGGGGAGAACATGCCACCTCCACATAGGTTGAGCAGGGATCGAATCCCTGTTCTCTCGCACCACCCAGACATTGCGACGCAGCAGCTCTAAATACTTCAACGCTTTGCCACTCACAACAACAAATAAAAATACTAGTGTTACACCAATTCACAAATGCACATCTTTAATACATTTCTTTTTTCATGGTTTACGTGCAACATACTGGTAAGCTGTGTCTACCTTCTGTGTCGCCGCTACTCCCCTCCTAACCTGCAGGGGGCAGACAAGACCCTTTTTCCAAACTAGTGACACAAACGAAATTGTGAACTTGCTTCAATGGGCACCTGAGAGCAGTGCTCATAGAACACCAAGTGTAAGGTAAAGGTTTTTAAAACTGCCCCTCCTCCCCATTTTCTCCATTGGCCCACTGCCCAGCAACATTGCTTCAACTCTGCATTTCCATTAATATCTTCAGTTACTTGCTGGACTAATGTTGGGCATTTCAGAAGGTACAGAAGTACCCAGTAGCTATAATATGCATGTTTAGGGAAAGGAGCCCCACCTGAACATACCATAATTTGACCTTTTGGGACCCTAATGACAGCTAGCATTGAAGCTGGAGGCAATGATGTGTTCAGCCAGATCCCACATCAGTGAGGCAACTTTATGCAGCAGATAGGATAGCAGGGGTGAAGCGGGCCTAATATGTGTTTTGAGATTCTTCTTGTGACACGGATTCAGCAGTTCTGAGTGAAAGAAGCAGCTCATCCCACCGCACTGGAGCCAGAACAGAGAACTTCGGAGCTTTTGATTTTGGACCACTTGTATGTGGGACCACCAAGCAGCCAAAGGTAGAGGAAGGTTGCAGTCTGTTGATGGTCTTGTAGCCCTCACCCATGTAACAAGGCTACACTGTATATCAGGGTATATTAATGTATGATAACTGTGTATAGTGTAGCAGTGTATACAATGAGTGTATTAGTGCACAGAAAACAAATTCTGCTCCGTACCGAGCTCTAGGAAGGAGCTGTCAGGCTGAGACACTGCTCAACATGCAACCCTGCAAACTAAGTAAGTTGTTTTGGGGAAGTCGCTAAGGGATGATGATGATGATGATAATAATTCCTATGACGTCGCAGACACATTTCTGAGCAATCAGGCGAACGGTCCGTATTTTACACTCAGCCTACGAGGGTGTAAACGGAAAGAGGGCATAGGAGCAGAGCTCCAGAAAACAGCAGGTCTTTCCCTCAGCACGTAAGTTTAGCCGACTGCCGATCTCCGAGTTTGGACTTTGGTCCTGGTGCAATCAAGGGCAAGTCAGAGCCAAGGTGCAGGCACTGTGCCAAATGGCCGTGTGACTCCAGATGACATCATCCAAACGGCCCGATGACTATCCACGCGGCACAGCCGTACACAAAAGCATCCCATCACCATTTATTCACGACACGTCATGCTGTCTTTGTTACTTCTTGTTCCCTATGTCCCTCAAGCCACCCCGCCCACTCACCTTCACTCGGGATTTCTAAGTCAGTGGGGGGCCCACACCCCCCATTAAACAAATTGCCTAATTAATACCGCTGTAAATCTGATGTACCAGAGCACATTTAATCCTCACAGTTACGCTATCCCATAAATATGTCTGCACAGTGATTTATAGCCGTGTCCCAGAGCTGCACAGGGTTCGAGCCAACCTGTCTCTCCAACCCTGCCATTCCTGGCACAGTGTCCTCCTGTGTCCCTCCCAAGGGCCTGCAGCACACAGAGAAAAGAAGGCCCTCGGTGACCGTGAAGACTCTACACAAACAAGGGCTGTTTGTGGTATAGTCGTGAAGAAAGACATCCTTCATGGGTGATGAGTGGACTCCTCCAGTGGGACACACGCGGGTTTTTAATGCATTTCTTGTTGTCCCAGATCCTAAGAGCATTTCTGAAAAGGTGTCAAAACTGTTCAAAACTAAGGAGAAAAAAATCTAATGTTGGTTGGAAGTTTCTTCCCTTCTGACTTCTCAGTTTATCTTCATATGGTTCATAATTCTGAAGCCTCCATCAATGGCCCTGTTTCTCACTGGAGAAATGAAGAGCAGTAGAGTGCCCTTTACAAATGATGTTTGCTACCACTTGACGATGGCCTCAATGATTCCCACAACCCATCTCAACTGCTGCAGCAGTGAGAGATGTCAGGAAGAGCACATTACTACACAATTTATGGATCCCTACTTCTGCCTCGGGTTCATCATTCAGAAGATCCTCAGAGGTCCATCACTAGGTAGAGTAACGACACAACTGGAAGAAGTTGGCAAGGACAGCCCCCACCACGGCCGGCATGTTGTGGCTGTTTAGATTTAAACACAGGATGCTTGGTGTTTCAACAATGCTACCAGCAGAACAGTGCTACTAGAGCACCTAAGAGTCAGAGTACCTTAGACACCTTGTTTCAGTGAAAGGATGACAAATACATCAGCGACAAAATATCATCATCCGTCACAGGTGTAAAAGAAAAGACGGAGACCCCTGTCCTTCTGAGATCAAAAACATGCATTCAAGCGCATCATCATAATACGTCGTTCGACCTTCTTAATTTGGCTTTCATCCAATGGACATGGAAGAGCTGATGATTCTGCAGGATGCACTGTCATCAACTAACCTGATACCTGGCTTTGATAGCAGCGACAGCAGCAGCAGTACCCTAAATAAAAATACTGGAAGCTTCAAATTACATCACTATTCTGGTGATGTATGTGTATCGGGACATTATTAATTCCATTAAGTTACTCAATCCCATTTTCCAAAGATAAAATCATTCTAAACACAAAATAATTAATTTGGAAGAAAAGAGACAGCACAGTTGATTGACAGAGTGAAACTGATCGGTTCTGCAGTCGGATATGTGAACCACCGAAAGGTAATGCGAACATACAGCGTAATCAATAATCAGCGGATGCCATCTTATGCATAAACACAGCCCTGGGAAAAACAGAAGGATTTGGGCCTTCTTCATACAGACAAACTGCATACAGATGGAGCTGGAAAACCCTCGACCGAACACACAGCCCAGGAGTTCCAAAGTTTCTCTGTGAAACATAGTGCTTCCCACTGTTTCTCTTAAGTACCAATATACTAAATACCAATATACAGATTATGGGATCATCCAAATTCTGATAAGCTTCAATAGATACATTGATTTAAAATAAAAAGGCAAAAAACAGAGGTTGAGGTCACGTGTGAAACTCACAGCTTTACTTTTTAATTAAAACATACACCGTTGCGTTCCACTACCACTACATCTCTGGTCAATAAAATGCATCGAGGCTTGAATATAGGCCTATTTGTTGGAAGGTAAGACATAATACAAACTGCCTGACCTTAAGGAATCCATGCATAAATCCCCAGGAACCAAAACAGCAAGATATTTAGGGTTTGCATAATCCTGTCTGCTCAGTGTCATCTGACGTTCCTGTTGGTTATGACCATGAAATGATCCTTTTGACACTTTGAAATATATCAAGGCTGCAGAATGCTTGTAAGTCTTCAGAATTAAGTACTTTGAGCATAATGCATAGCCCCTTGAACAGCTACATTCAGTAGCTACATTCAGTGCCAGCGATCCACTTCATTTCCAAAGGTACATGGATGTTTTACATCTATTTTTAAACCTCCGAACACCAGATTTTTACCCCATGACCCCTGTAAGCTGTGCACTTTTTGAACACGGAGCCACCCAGGAAATGTACTGCAGGACAATCATCCACGTTCGACATAAATAGAGTTCGTTCCACTCACTACTCAAAAGAGTTTTGAATGAACTCCTGCAGACACACACACCTCGGAAATGAGCCATGACCATGTCTGCGGCTGATTTAAGGCAGTGTTTTAATAGAGGGGTGATGCAGCCACAGCGTGAAGAGTACTGAAGACATCACCCAGATAGAGCTCATTAACAGTCTGCTTAACACTTAACATAGTATTTAGGAATGTTTAAGAAAACTGCACTGGCACACGGTGAAACAACAGAGAAAACAGCGAGACAAATGAGAAAATAACAGCAAATTGTGTTTTAGGACATTTAGATGGGAAATGGGAAAGCACGGAAACCAGTGAGAGTGAACGCGTAGGCCTACTACGGATCACTTGCAAAAGCAAAACAAAAGATGTAATACTCCATCTTTCAAATCAGATATTTATGCTTCAGATAAACAGGTGTTCCAAATGACTCCGTGACATCAATATCATTAACACCATACACAGTAGATGCTGGCACGGCATGGAGACTGATTCAGAACGGCAAACAAGCACTGCTCCTGGATCTCCTTTTCCACTGCACAGTTATGTGACATTGACTCTCCCCCTTTTTAACAGTTTCCATCTAATGTTTTATCAATTGATTGGTGACTCTCAGACATCAGACTTTAATAAGAACCAGGCAGAGCGAGATGACCAGAACAGCCGATTGCTGAGCTCTGAGTTTGGACCTTGGTTCTGGCGAGGTTCTGCAGGGTTCCCGAGGACTTGTGTTCCCCACCACTGCACACAGCATATGGTAATGTTCAGGGCTTGTTAACAAGGGCCATGACTAATTTTCCCAGGCGAGTGCTGGACCATCAACAGTCCATAGCGGTCTCCTTCAGCCAGGAAGGGAAGTGTCCTCCCCTGCTCTGTCTAGCTAAGGAGAGCTGGCAGGCTGCCATGCACTCATCCATCACACCAATAAAGGTGTCAGGATGGAGCTGTAAAGAAGAAAGATGGAAGCCCTAGGTGAGGGAGGGAGAACCCGAGTTGTTGAATATCAGTCCACTATAGAACAGGCGCCTGCATCCCGCACGGAGCCCACCCCCTTCAGAAATGCTTGAGGTAGCTTCGCTGACGGCAGACAGAGGAGGTTTAAACCCAAGCAGGAGTTCACCCAAGAAGCTCCTCGTGGAAACAGGTGTATCCCTCCCTCCCTCATTCTTTATCGTGTTTTTTTCCTTGCTGTGGTCCACTTTCTCGAGCTATTTCACTATTCATTAACTCGGTCCTGCAACAGAGAACCCCAGGGGCACATACCCAGTGTGCACTTCCCGTGTCCTGGAAGACATCACATTGGATGCCTGTTTTTGACTGTTATTTTAATCTGGGCTCATGCTGCAGAAACATCACTTTTGCTAATGACATCAATCACACTCCTTTCAGTTCCACTACTGTGTGTTTCTCTGAGGATCTCGGGGACAGAGCATAAGGGACCACTGAAGAGGACACTGAGAACTGTGATGTATGAGCAGTGCCCACAAAAGAAAGAATAACCCATCCAAGTCTTTACTTTATGTTCAGTCAAAGTAGTGGTTAGTAAAGAATGTGACTTGGGAGGGCGCTTGTCCATCAGGGCCCACAGCAGACCGCGTCCCTCAACACACCATTCCCAAATGCAATCTCCCACATAACTGGAAAGGTTTCCGGGCACGAGGGGACGTGATCGCACGGTCCGTCAGCTCCGTCGACTCAGACGAGCTTTAAAAGATGTAAGGAATAAGAGAGCTCTGTAAATAATTAAAGCTAAATAGGGAAGTGGGAGCAAGAAAAACGAGTGAAAAAACAATTCCACAAATGAGCCATTATCCGTGTCCAACAAATATTTCAGGACAAACAGGCCAGGCTGTCCTTAATCACACTTTTCCAACATGCTCTCTGTGCTCTAACAGAAATACAAGTATATTTGAGGTACTGAACAAGACTACAGTAATGTTCTAACTTGACCAAAGAAACATCACTAAATTCCACTGGAGCTGCGTGCGACGGTCTGGACATGAGGGCCAGAAGTGTTTGGGTAACGCAAACACATACAGACACACGATTCAGACAGTGTTTGTGCTCAGAGGAGCTGCTCCGTAAACACAGGGGCCAACCATTAGATCGGCACCCTAGAGCACAGTAAAAATCCTGGGATTTCACATGACGGACCTTATCTCCGGTTAATTTTGGCTACATGTTTTAAGGCGCTTCATGGTTTTAAGCCTCCAGTGGATGCAGAAAGGCAGTGATTTCTCGGAGATTGGACGTGACCACAAGTATAATTATACAGTATTATCATTTCATGTGTCAACATGCTATGCCTACATTCACATTTATTCGTTTACCTGATGCTTTTCTCCAAAGTGACTTACAGTTAAACTAATTACAATGATTTACCCATTTATACAGCTAGAGGCAATCGGAAAGTACCATGCTCTGGAGTTCTACAGCAGGAGGCCGGGTTGAACCTGGGACCTCCAAGTTCAAAGGAAAAGACTTTCTCTACTATAGTACATTCCATTACCTGTAGACTGGAACTGGAAATGCCACTGAGAATTTATTTGTCATGCCTGTTATAAAGTACTCCTGCACCGTGCTCGCCATATTGTAAACATCAAGTCAAGGGAGGTATATTTGTGTACATTTAGAGAAATACTGTAATACAGCGCTAAGCAACAGGGCAGCGGGGGCCAAGTCTGGTTCCGAGCCACCATCAGAATGACCGGGAATTAAGCAGGTTGTTGATTCAGTTTTTGTGGTTCTTTTATTCATCATTGCCATCATTGCTGCTATTTAAAAAAGATTAAATTTTCCAGCCTACAGAGTGTTTAAACAACATCTTAAAATCTGACACATACACACTGACACTATATTCAAGCTATTGGTCTTGTGATAAGAGTTAGTGAAAAACCTTCTCTGAAGTCACTGCTGTATAGAAGTATCCAGAATCAACAGTTTACCAAGTGTTTCTCTCTTTTGTCTTTATATGAATTGAACAATCGTTGTGTGAAAAATGCCAATATTCCATGCCACCTTTCATATATAGCACACATACACACATTTTCAGAACCGCTCATCCCATACGGGGTCACGGGGGAACCGGAGCCTACCCGGCAACACAGGGCGTAAGGCCGGAGGGGGAGGGGACACACCCAGGACGGGACGCCAGTCCGTCACAAGGCACCCCAAGCAGGACTCGAACCCCAGACCCACCGGACAGCAGGACTGTGGTCCAACCCACTGTGCCACCGCACCCCTCATATATAGCAATCCTGTAAAAAAATGTAATGCGAATTATAAGGAAAGTGATTTTAACAGTTCTTATTTCAGAAGATCCACTCGGATTCAAGGAATGTCTCTAAGATGGCTTGTGTTATCTGTGTTCCTACAAGGTAAAATAACTGGAATATTGATTAAAGAGATCTGATAAAGAACATTCGAAATTCTGTTAAGAACACTGCTAAAATGCATGAGTTATTTTACACACGTTAACCAAAGCCGCCTATCCCAAGCGGGGTCACCGCGAGCCGGAGCCTAACCCGGCAGCACAGGGCGCAGGGCTGGAGGGGGAGGGGACACAGCCGGAACGGGACGCCAGTCCATTACAAGGCACCCCAAGCGGGATTTGAACTCCAAACCCACCAGAGAGCAGGCACAGGCCAAACCCGCTGCGCCACCATGCCCCCTCATTCCAGAACTGCATTGATGTTTAATTACTTTATACATCTATTTTTATTTTACATAAGGAATAGACATGAGAAATCTCCACCTCTACTGAGGGTGAGTGTGCCTTCCCTACAGTGGATAGGTGTGCAATCCACAGCGAACCCTGCCTCATGCCATACGCTTCCAGGACCAGCCTCAGACCACCACGACTCTGCTGGACAAGCGGTTAATTTACTGAATCAACAACTTTCATAACTATGTGCATAATGTTACAAACAAGCAAATATTAACTGACAACCTAAGAAAAATGATGTACTCTCCATTATATGAGCCTGGAGACCAATTTGCTAACTACTATGACTTCATATTTGTCCAATACGTCTGACAGTACTCATAATACTCCCCGAGCTCTGCCTTTGAATAAGTTATTTGTTTCAATATTATTTATTTAAAAAGAATCTTTTCTGAAATTCCAAAATACAGGGTATTATACCCACTGGAATATTTGTTGTTGTACACAGACTAGCCAAGAAATCATGAAATTAGGAATTAGAAACACCGTCTTCTCCTGGCAGGTTTTGTTATTGAACAAAGACCTGTAAAATATTTATGAAACAAATCAAAAAGGACAACTCGAAATGATTGCACCCTCCTCCTCATGCATAATAAATGACATGAGCAAACCTCCTGGAGTTGGTTGTTTTATTTATTTGTAAATTTCAACCTGATGCAATAACGCTGGCTAAAAAATACAATTACAGGGTATTTAAAATGTGAGACTGAACTCTAGACTGCAGCTGAACGTTGATCAGAACAGGAGGGTGGTGGGACACTGCGGAGATCCGTTCAGCAGCCAGCGGGGGGAGAGCAGGGCTCTGGAACGGGGCTGTGCTCTACCCAGCAGTTTTGATCCTGTGCTGAGCCCCTCATCCCACCCCCACTTTGGCATCCAAAGGTCACTCTGTCATAAGCACGCCAGACACCTCCAAAATATACCACGTATCGGCATTTTCTGCACCTGTCTTCCAAAGTCAGTCCTGATAGCGGTGCACTTCCACATTTAACACACCTTTTTGAACTCTTTGTTCGCATCCCTTCTGAAGATTATGTTCCACAATACAACTTTGTCTTTGGAACTGACAAACGGAGTGTGGTGGATCATTGACACATTGTTTCTTCCACACCCACCGTTTGGGCATCACCTCGCCGCACAACTACAAATGCACCGCAAGAAAGAGGGTGACCGTTTCACAGCAAGGTTTTCCGAAGCACCAGGCAGGGGAATGAACTTCTATGGAGACAGGAAATCAGGCCCAAAAAGTAACGAGGGCTTGGACACAGGATATTAAACCAACGTGATGGGGCAGCCAGGCCCTGCGGATGCTACCCCAGGTCCATGGGAGAGTGCGCAGGCTCCTCAGTGGGCACAGCAATGCTTGTGAATGACCAGTAAGCAGCTCGGAACAGCAGACAGTATGGACGTTACACATGAGTGTGTAGATTTTCACAGCCTGTCCAGGAGCCGCTGCAGAATAATTTTTTCCCGCACGGAGCATGTGAAATACAGTGTGCTGTAAGGTGAGCCACTGATGTAAACAAACCATTCCAACACCTATTAACTGAGGTCAAATGAATATGGCCAGGCGGAACAGAGCGTAACACAGGTGCCTCACGGCTGATGGACTGTGTAAAGGTTCAAACCCCATTCAGTGTGTGAGGAGTTGTTCCTGTGTTGATGTGGGATCCCTGCAGGTGCTCTAGTTTCCGCCCATGTGTCACAGACATGTTGCAGGTGAACTGGACACTAAAGTGCCCTTAGTGTGCATGTGTATATGTGAATGAGTGTGTTTTGTTGCTCTGTGCAGGGTGTAACCTGCTTTACATCCTACATCTCTGGGATAGGGCCCAGACTACAGCTACCCTGCACTGGATAAGTAGATATGGATGGATGGATGGATGGAATCATCCAGGTCCAAGCATATTCAATGTGCATTCTGTCATCTCATTTATTGTTTTTCACTTTATATATACATTTATTACATACTGTAAGTGTTTTTCTCCAGAGTAACATACAATGATTACTATGTAGCATTTAGCTTGTTGTGTTTTGCCTTCTACACACAGAATAACATTATTAACAGGGTTCCTCCAGCGCAATAGGTGGCGTAGTAGGACAGAGAAGAAGTAGGAGAGGCTGAGGAAGAACAATGAAGAGTCAGAATATAATAGTTCCGGGTAAACATCACAAAGAGTTCACTTTAAGGACACACACTGTGTCCCATTTGGACTAAAGACACTACATAGCTGACACCTTAATCCAAGGTGACTTGCCGTATTATAAAAAGCACACTGAACTCCCTACAGTCATTCCACCATCTATACACCAGAGCAGTGTAAAATACACACACTATGGGCAATTCAGACTCATCAATTTGACTTACGTTTACATTTATTTATTTAGCATACACTTTCTCCAAAGCGACTTCCAATGAAATCTATGTAGCGTTATCAGCCCACACACCTTATTCACCGTGGTGACTTACACTGCTAGATACACTACTTACAACGGGTCACTCATCCATACATCAGTGGAACACACTCTCTCTCTCACTCACACACAAGTGAGTGACTTAAAACACATGCCTTTGGATGATGGGAGGAAACCAGGGCACCAGGAGAACATGCAAACTACACACAGACTGAGCCTGGTTCAAACCCACCCATTAGAACCCTCAGCTCAGGCATTGGAAGGCACTGCACCACCTTGCCTCTCTGAGCAAACACACACACACACACACATTGCATGAAACCGCTTGTCCCAAGCAGGGTCGCGGCGAGCCGGATGCTAACCCGGCAACAGAGGGCGTAAGGCTGGAGGGGGAGGGGATACACCCAGCACAGGACGCCAGTCTGTCACAAGGTATCCCAAGCAGGACTCGAACCCTAGACCCACCAGAGAGCAGGACCTGACCAAACCCGCTGTGCCACCGCACCCCCGCGCCCCCTTCTGAGCAAACAGTATTATTAATATTATTCCAGTTAGTAGGTGGATTAGCAGTCCTTATCAGGATAAGTGGTGAAACAAAGTAAATGCTTAACTGTTTATACAAAGAGTAATTTTACTGCAGCAAAAGGTACCATTTGAGTACCTTTCTCAAGGGTACTACAGCAGATTCAAGTGGGACTTGAACTGCAAACACACAATGCGTGTCGGAGACGGCTGTGCTGCCTGTTGTCCTAAAGTATGTCTCTGCAAACACATTCCAGGTGTCCCACTTCGGTGTCCCAGTCAGACTGTGCAGCAAACCAGCTGGACAAAGGCAGAGCTCAGCTGGAGCTGGAAACTTTGAAATGTCCAGCGGTCCTTAACAGGGGAGCTACAGGGAACAGAAAAAGAGCGAGTGCTGTTCCAGAAACACTTGGGCACAGCATTCTGGGACAGCATGGGCCGAGGGAGACCTGGAGTCCAGCCTGGCGAGGAGCAGCCGCGCTCCCACCGGCTCCACACTACTGCCTCAAAATGGGCTGCAGATGTACGCGAAACCGACGAGGCTTCAAACGAAGCTCAGATGACTTCAATTTCCGTGATAACCGTGTGAGATGAGTGTTTTAACCGAGTGGAAAAGTGCGATGTGTAAGGCATGTTTACCAGGGCAAAGTTGTATTTAAGTGAAGTATTTAAACAACATCTCGTTTCCATACTGGAGCGTCTGTCCTAAGGATGCACTTATGGACACAGACTGAGCTTTCTCGTTCTTTCCTGCGCACATTTTCTGGCATTTTCAATGCAGCCAAGTTAAATGGTAGGTTGTCACTAGTTCATTCATCTTGTCTTCTGTCATTCTGAAAGTTATCTATACCCAGATGTAAGAATGAGTAGTGCTTTCCATTAAAGCTTCAGTTTACAAAAAAACAAAAAATGTATACAGTGTACAAATACTACTGAGGTCTACGCTAGAAAAGAGAAAGTCACTATGGAAGAGGAGAAGCATAAAGAAGCATAGAGACAAAGCTTTAGAAGAGTGTAAGATGTAAAGCATAACTGAGAAAGCTCTAACCGAAATCGATAAAAGACCTGTTCGCTGTCTGGGAGAAGAAGAGAGCTAGGAAGATTGCTCCAGACCCCACCCATCCCACCGGCCCTCTCTTCACCAAACTGCTATCTCGGAGGCAGCACGGGTCCATCGCCACTCGGACTTCACATCATCTACACAGATTTTTTATCCGAAGTCATCGGTCTCAATGAAATGAACTAGGCACACCACCTCAACCACATCTCCTCATGCCCAAAATCTTGACTGTGTCTGTACTACATCTGTTAACTGCACTCATCCTCGTAGTCTCCACACTGCTATCAGTAGAACTGTTTATTTAATCTGCTGCCTGTGTCTGCAAGCCCGGTTGTTGTTTGCTTATTGCTCACACATGGTGACTCTTTTGTATGTTGTTATTGTCTTCTCCTTCACCGCCTTGTAAATTGTCATCAATCAACTGCAGTGTACTCTTTACTGGCAATAATGGGTACTGAGTTCGGACATGCAGTGGATTATACATATATATATAATTAGATAACAAATCCATTAAAGCGATGGATTAAAGTGTTGCAAAGTACTTTTTTATTTATTATATTGCAGGATTTTAAAAAACCCTTTATAAATGGAGGGATGGAGGTATTATACAGCTTTTTTACTGGAACTTAGTGGTAAAAATTACTTTGGCGTAACTAACAAATCAAGTTACGCAATTCCATTCTGGAAAAAAAATTCATAATTTTAAATTCTTACGAAACCTATGAAACTTTTTGATAAATTCTTAAATTAACTGGAAATTAATTTTGTCCTACAACTAGAGTGATGAACTAACAGCATAAAATGTATTCCCTCTTTACGACTAAGTGATGAAGGAGATGATAGAACTATTTTGGATGTCTCACTGAGTAAAAATTAAGGAAGTAAAAATTAGGTCAGTTAAAACTTTTAAAATCATGACAGAATCCCTCAGGAACTTCAGACATTCTAACCCAGTGTGAATCGTACTGTGCTTTGCACAATCTTCGTACAGCGTTTTTTGTACAACTTGCAGACTAATTGGCCAAAGTAGTCAAAAAGAAATGGAAAATAAAAAGAACAATAAAAACATTTTTGGAAATGTACTGTGAGGAAATGGTTGAGACTTATTAGAACGGCACAGTGCTATAGAATAACTTTTATCACTTCAATGCCAAGAAAACCAGACTGTTTCATGCATTTATTATTAGCTCCAAGCTGATTCTCGCACCAGGTAACGTTATTAGAGAAGCCATGGGAGAACACTCAGGATACGGTTTAAAACAGGTGCTTTCTTCGTTTTGGCTTTGAATCAAGTCTTCAGTTTTCACAAAGTCACTTCTAAGTCCTGGAAAACTAACGTGGTCTTCAAAGAAAATATCACAAACCCCTGGAGGCAGAGAGGAAGAAAGGGCGGCCCCACAACCGACATAAACAAGAAGTTGTGTTTGGAAAGACAGGCTTAAAATTCTCTACCCATCATACTTTGCTAACAGTTACAATGTCTCTGCATAGGGTAGTGAGGATGCATAAGAGAAGCTGGAATGCACCACAGGTTTCCACACGCTGGGCTAGCGCAGGACCCCATCGACTCCTGCATAAGCACGTAGGTCCCGACATGCCCAGCAATCGATGCACAAACACAGGAGGAGGGCTCTTGTTTGCATTCAACAAAAGTTCTCAAGGGAGACACCTTAACTCAGACAATCATCTCTTCATGATATTCACTGACCCCTACAAGGGCTGGAAAAGCTGAACTGAATTGTCTCGGAGTAGTAAAACCACAGAGCTGGGTTTCTATTGCTTTGTGCGTCTCATTATTGTGAAGCAGAAACTTTCCCCCAATGACCGCTAAAGATGTGACTCCAATGTGTACATAGAAACAGAAACAAAGACCCCATAACCAGCATCAGTGCCATGCCGCAGCATATACATGGGCTAACGGTTACTACTAATCATGCTTTATAAATGGTTGTTAATTCATAAGGGTTATGTGACAAATGATGCTGATTCAAGGTCTCCAGGATCAATAGTCTTTATTTTGGACCTCTTAGGCTGGACAAGGCAAACAGAGCACCATTAATCTCTGGTCCTTCTACATTTCTCACACCCAGTCAAGCCCCTTCTCAGTGTCAAGCAAGGGCTTAAATGTGAGAGTCATGGCAACTGGATGTACAGCATACCCAGAATGCACCCCCTTGCAGAGGTTAAGGAATAATACCCAGATGAGGTCTGATCACTTTTATTGATATTGGTTCTTGTGAATGTTGAAACTTGCAGAGAATGCACTGCCTTGCCGAAAAAAATTGCAACAGTCTCACATTGTATCGCTTTTTGCAGCCATCAAGTCTTTAACCGTTCCAAGAAAAACAGTTGCCTTTGAGAGCTCAGCATGTTGGCAAAGATGGGTGGGTGGAGACAGGCGGTGAGCAGGATTGTTGAAATCCTTAGTTAGATGGCAAGTTCTTCATCTCATTTGTACTATTGTCTTGCTTACCTTGTGGGCGTTTACCATTATGTGGGTTTCTTTTAATTGGCTTTCTTATGACAACAGTCTCAGTAGTGACACACTGTATGATAAGTCCTCTATATGCTCAGGATGACTTATGAATGACAGACAGATGGACAAAAACACAGCTCCTTTATTTCACATTTAGAGGTTATTTGTCTTTGAACATTGAATAAAAAACTGATATAAAAAACATATTATATGGAAATAAATACTTAAAAAATATTCAAGACATATTATCTGTATGTATAATTAAAGTCACTGGAAGTGGTAATCAAAAAGGCTTCATTTTCTCAAGATCTGCATGCTTTTAGGAATTAAGGAAGAAGCTGTTTTAACTCTTGACATTTTGGAATAAAACCAAAAAGCCAAACCTTCAAATGTGCAGTCTAAAGGGGTGAGCAGCATTAGAAATTATTGTCCTTGGCAAGTACAAGACATGCTCTCCAATCTGAAGTGTGATACTTTGCAAGGCGGGAGCTTGAAATCTTTGAGCAGATGGTAATTATTTTTCCAATTTTTTTCCTAATTTGAACAAAATAAATGCCTCACCCATCAGTGATGTTAGGAGTGGATTCTCTCTAAATAAATGTTTAATAAAATTGTTTTTGACAGTTGTATCAATCTACTGAAATTGCTCTATAGTTGTTCTCACTGCCTGTAATAAGAGCAATGAAAACGTCATGAACTTGATCAGTGGGTATGTGGCTCAATAGACAAAGAGGAAAGGAGAGAAAACACAACGTGGGGACACTATCATGAGTGCAGAAATAGAGGAACAGAGTCAGACCCTGAGATACAGCCGTTCGAGTTCTGAGAATTGACTTTGCGAGGAGTTTCATTAATACCCCTACCCCTAATGCCCATGTCCTTTGTCTTTACTGCATTGAAGACTGAACACCAACACTTAATATCATTTTGCATTACTACCCTCTGGTAATACAGCACAGTGTGTCCTGGGAATTTTGGGCAGTTCTTTTTGTTATTACTGCTCATGTGCAACATTACATTTTTCAGTCCATCAATCAATCCATCCAATTTCAATAACCATTTGTCCTGAGCCTATTAGCGAGAACACTGCAATAGTCGCACTCCGCTGACAGACAACCAAGTCACACAGAGCCAAAGCAGTTATAGTTTGCACCGTTATCAAAAAGGATCTGGGACATTTTGTACAGCAGGCACATGTTCACCCTAAGCTGTGCCTTAAGGGCCCAGACAAGTACTTTAACATCAGATCTTCACTAATAAAGCAAAGACCTGGTTCCTTGTTCTGTACACTAGAGCTAGCCTGTCATCACAATTCCCAGAACCAGAGAGCAGTTTCAAAAAACAAAAAGTCAACATGAATTTCCATGCCTGAGGGGAATACAGCCCTTTCACAGCTATTACTGTTGTGTTTTCAGAAAGTTTTTAATTGGCCACAATTTGAACAGTATCTGAATGGGAAAAGCAGAACTAAGGAAGATTTTCTGCTGGGGAAGCTTCGCTAACTGCAGGCAGGTGGGAGAGAGACAAACATGGCTTTGAAAATTACAGATGAAAGGTGAGCTATAGAAATCTTGTGAGCCGAAACAAAGGCCTCGATTTGTTGGGGAAGCGATGGAGCTTTCCTTTAATGAAGTAATGGAAACAGAAGCATTAGTCACTGTGCAAAAAGCTGCAGCTAAAACATCTGAATTTGCGAACAGTGCAATTACGAATCGATTCCATTCTACAAAACAGAGGCGTACAATAAGTATACAGTCCTTGAGATCACACACCTGCAGACAAGAACCTAGAACCAGAATGGGAACAAAGGCTTTCAAACAAGCACCTTATTTGGCCCAATAATGCGCGGAGCCCAGCCGAGGATCCTTGGAGAAACAATGCGGAATAACAACGTGAAAGCAGGCTGTATAAGAGCGCGACACATTCGAAAGCCTCTTCCCAGGTATAACTGGTAAAAAATTTGTCTGCGTTGATCACGTATGTTGACACACACAGCTGCCGGAGCGGAGAAGATGAAAGCAGCTCCCATGTACTAGGACCTCTTTGAAGGGAAGAGGAGTACATAGCCCACGCAGACAGGGACAGCTTTAATATACATGACAAAGGATGTATCCTGGGAACATGGCCTAATATAAAAGCCTTGTCAATTAGAATGGTGGACCTTACGAGTGCTGGCTGTCTGCTGGCCGTCCACTTCAGTCCAGAGTCGTGATGTTTGTGTCACGAAGCGTTACCAATAGCCAGTGCTCCGCAGACAATGTGGAGTAACATCAGAAAAGCTGCTTTTCCTCCAGAAAACCCTTTCTCCACTAAGCAGGTACAACACAAAGCAGGTGAAGTGGTGGCAAAATAGTACTTTAACAATGTCATCCAGCAAAGCACATAAACTGAATTTCATTAGGAAGGACAGCAAATAAAAAAAAAAAAAAAACAACAGATGGTCCTCGATTTATGAAATACCATATTCGGCTTACAACCGGCTGGACTTGCGATGGCCATTACGTTAACCTCACGAGATTAGTTTCGAGGCCTGACGTTAGGACAGATCATCTAAGGCAAATGCTCCACCTGCATTTTTTTATTTTAAGAAATTTGTTTGCAGTTCCCTTCAAGCTACTTTTTATTTAAAATGAATAGCAGTCAAAAAGTGAATGTTCATCATTCATTCAGGAATACTGTGTAGTAACAACTTTGGTATTTATAATTATTATTTTATTATTCTGCTGTTATTGTAACAAAAATAATTTGTGAAATCAGAGAAATAATATAACAAACCACTATTAAACAATGTAGCTTTCATGCATGTTGTTTATATAATCTTACGGTTTATATAATGCAGTATAAGGGGATTTTCGAGTAACGACAGTTTAATTACGACAAAGTCACTGGAACAGAACCCCACCACAAGTGAAGGACCAGCTGTAATGATAGTAAAACCGGACTGTGGCTTTTTGATCTAATGGAAAGAACATTACCAGTTAAGACAGTAAGCCTTTCCCCTTGTTCCCAGTCCTCTAGCAACACAGAGCCAAACTCAAGTCCATGTGATCCACTAAAGCTAATATGACCTTGGGACTTGGGAGGTTCATCTCTCTCTCTCTCTCTCTCTCTCACACACACACACACACACACACACACACACACACACACCAAGAGGCCCACATGCCGACGTACACCTCCCAAGTGAGGGAGCAGCCGCAGCACGACATGCGCAGTTGAGAGAACACAAGAGATCCAGGTCACTCACTCTGCAGCTGAAACCTGAGACTATCTGGACGGCACTCAAAGCAGACATGCGTCTCCAGTGAGGCTCAAAAAACAGGAGATGAGTTTGCAAGGGAACATCTGAAGCTATCAAAGTCACTCAGGCAGGTCATAACCTTCATCCTCATAAAAAATGCTACATATTTAGCACAGTTGATTTAATTTATGGACGGAGCACCAACAAGGCACTTTAAGGACTCTGAGCTGTCTTTCTATTTGGCCTGGAGCCCAAAACGGTACATCATAGAACACAACTGTGGATTCTAAAGTCACAGAGTACAGGGAGCACCCTGCTGTACCACAGTCACGCCTGTTCAAAGGTGACCCACAGACAGCTGTGTGTGAACACAAAGTCCAAGGGGCATGTGGGGGAAGGGGGGCAATTACAATTACAGCTGGTTTTATACCAACAGACATTCCTATTCCTCTAGATTTTTGGGGACACTATGCATGTAGCTTCTCCACATCACCATAGCACAGTCTAAGCGGAGTGGACTAGACTCTAAATCAAAGTACAGCACACTTAGATATGCATTAAAGCTAGAGAGTGAGTGAACACCCCAGTTTGTGGGCCCAGACAAATATTAGTCCACATGGCATATACTCCATCAGAACAACTGGTACCTCCCGGTGTAATTTTCAGCTTCCATGTTTTATTTACACTTTCTACTAAAAGCAAAAGTGGCAGATATGCTAAACAATTTTCCTTCCTTGCTGTAACTGCGAATGTGTGTCCTCCTAAAATATGCTTTTTACTGTTATCAGTATGAGACTAAGTTAAGCAGAGGAAGAGGTGTTTACATTTTCAAGATTACTATTATCTCAGTGAGCTGGAGATCAGGCTGTACGAGTGTCACCTTCTCCCATCATGGAGACGCTGGAGCATGGTGAAGGTCTCCACGGGTGTGACCTGGTCTTGAATATGAATGAAGAAGCAGGTATGCTGTTCCCTCTCCCTGCATGTAAGCAGATGCAAATTGCCTCTATCTATGATGAGCGAAATTCACAGGGGTTCCAAAGGCAGGCAGGTTATGAACAGTCAGCTGTATGCAGACAGTGACAACTCCACAGGGGCTTCCAGGTCAGGATGAGGCCGAAGTCCACTCACCTTGTTTTCTCTCCTGCCCCCTCATTCCCACACGTCCCCTGCCGCTTTCCTTCTGCCATTCATTTGCTTGGGATGTGAACTAGAAATATATTTATTCTCATGTCCAGTTACCACAGCACCGCCTGGTATTTAGATTTCGAGTGGAGGAGAGCTGGACAAAGAAGCTTTCCACACACTAAGAGTACGGCTGTGTTTACATTACATTTATCTGACAGTTCCCTCCAAAACGACTTATAATGATTGACCCATTTACAGTATAGAGGTGAATAATTTACCATAACCATGTTGATTAAGCATATTTCAGCAGAAAGGAAGATTTGTGTCACTGCGGGAAGAGAGCACTCTATAAAAATAAATTGAATTGAATTTGAATCCATAACACTGGAGGCCAGAGGCAGCAGCTGTAACCACCACACCACCTGTGTTCAGTCTGATACCTAGCTTACTGACAGCTGTATTTCATCGATAACTTGAAGTCCACTAGCCTCAATTAGTCAGGTAAAACATGTAGCTGAATGAATTAAGAAAAATTCTTAGCGGCCTTAAGAAAACGCAACATGAGAATAAAGTAACATTCAGAAGAAACGACCGTGAACAGGCTTCTAAACACTGCTGACAAGGTGTACCATGATTTACATCAGAGGCTGGCCGCTGGCGAAACTGCTTCAGATGCTTTGTTTAATTGAATACTGTACATGTTCCAGAATTCCAACAGCAGCATGGTGCTCATGGGATATTCTGTCAATCTTTGACCAGTAACTGGATCGTCTTTGGCCTAATAACTGACTTAGTTTAAAGAGTGCTATTCTCACACAGTGACAGGAAGAGCTGAACAAAGGATCACTACATGTAACAATATCATAAATAAAAGGTTATTCACACTTTAAATTACTATAAGAACTGCACCATGTAGCAAAGGTGTAAAGTAAGCCAACTGGCCACAGAGGAAAGGAAAACAAAAAACTCCCAAACTAAAGGCCAAAAATGAACCAGTTCCAGTGGATGTCCACCCATCGTGGGGATTCTAGATTTAAAACAGTACCAGTAGTAACAGCTAACTGAAACAAACTTGTACAGCTATTTATGACATTACCACAGAATTCCTAGAAGGTGATAAACTGATGATCTGAAGTCCAGGTTGAGATATCCTGATGTGTAGTCATGACACAGATGCTTAAAAGCATCCATTACTCTCCACAGGACTGGATCACTTATTTGAAAGCATTTACATACTTTACAGGGGGTGCAGTGGCGCAGTGGGTTGGACCGGGTCCTGCTCTCTGGTGGGTCTGGGATTCGAGTCCCGCTTGGGGTGCCTTGCGGCGGACTGGCGTCCCGTCCTGGGTGTGTCCCCTCCCCCTCCGGCCTTACGTCCCGTGTTGCCGGGTAGGCTCCGGTTCCCCGCAACCCCGTATGGGACAAGCGGTTCAGAAAATGTGTGTGTGTGTGTGTGTGTGTGTGTACATACTTTACACTTTAGGCATTGCCCCATGAAAGCAGGATATTCACTAATTAGCAATTCTGAATCAATACCTAATGCACAGATGACTTCTGAAGCTACAGCCACTGGTCTGCATGCCCATTTTGATATTGAAGAGGGGGAGCATCCTGGAACCGCAGTGAAGAGTGCTCACTTTAAATGAACTAAAAGTTAATCATGTTCTACAGCAATCTTCATTAGGGGGGGAACACTCTGCTTTATTGGAATTCTGTGGAAGAGCAGTCAGTGCACTAAGGGGATTTATAGATGGCACTTAAGGCAATAAGTGCTCAGGATCCAAGGCTACAATTTAATTTTGCTGGAGTGGAGGACAGTGCCGTTCATCAGGCCCCGAGCGAGTCACGGCACACGGGGCTTCATTAGGCGAGTCGGCTCGGGCTTTGCGCATAATGGAAGATGACGGGCTGGATGGGGGGCCGCTGGGTTCGCCACATGGAAAAGACCGGTGCAAGCAGTTTTCAATGTCGTGACTTTGCAGCTCACCTCCCCCTCCATTCACAAGAGCTAGCACCGTGACACTGGACACAACGGGTGACTGACTGAAACAAGTTTGAGAGACCTCCCTGGAACGTAAATATATGTCAATGTTTAAAAAAGTGGATTACGGTATACTGCATCTGGTACAGTAAGAGATCTGGTTTTTTGTAAAAGAGAACTCTCTGTTTTACACCATATGTATCACCTTTAAAGAAATGCTTTTCTAATTTTTCAAACGATGACATCTTTAAAAATCACAAACCATTCCCATATACTTTACACTGAGGCCGCTTCCTCCAGAGGTTGCAGGTTTAAACCTCATCACCTGCTATAGTACCCTTGAGCAAGGTACTTAACTAAAAATGCATTGGTTAAGGGGAAGGGAAGAAAAATAAATACAATACCCAGCTGTACAAATGTGAAATATCATAATCGACTAAGTAGGTATAGAGTTAAGTGTTTTAAAAAAAAATTCCAGCCTTCTTACGAGCGACACTAATTTGGTGACATTCTTGTAATTCAGCCCCAATGTAGGCTTCAAGGCAGCCACTGCCAAAATGCTCTCCAAATAAAGAGAAATAAGACATGAGAACAAATATGGTCTGAAGCTCTTGAGGATGTTAAGGTGCGGTGACACATTTGACTGCCGACACAACAGAGATAGCTCGGTTAGGCGACATAAGCCATTGGACAACGTGTCTGTTTACTCGTGTCGGTGAACGGGGCCTACTGCTACAGCAAAACCAGACGTAGAGGTGAGGAACCGCAGGTGCTTGCTTAACTGGCAGAGAAAAATAGAACAGGAATGATTTATCATGTGAAAATATGAGAATGACACTCCGAGAGTCCTCTTAAATAATTTGAGGTTCCTGAAGTATAATTAAATATCATGAATAGTTAAACAAATCTAACATTTGTAGCCCAAAGCCATTTCTTACTGAGAAGTCACTGGGTCTACTATCTAAAGGCCATGGGAGTTAAAGATTTATGTTCTGCGGTATAACTCAGAAGCACAGGAAGCCCTGTATCAGAGGGGTATTTATTGCAATGAGTTTCAAAAGCCAAATCGTGCTCCCTGATGGGACACCCTTCAGAGAGGTTAAGCTTGTGTTGAATATGTATGGCTTTGCCGCACATCCTCCAGCACCGTGAACCTCGTGCTGGACGGAGACAGCACAGCAGTCATGGAGGTTGACGCACCTCGCTGCAGTGAAAAGGGGGTGTTGTGTGCAGAAGAGTACCAAGAGTGTGTATGCTTACCAAGAGCCACCCACCCCCATAATGGCAGTCAAGGCCCTGAAGGATGAATGTACTGAGCACCTTGTGTTGTTGCACTGGTTTACTCTACTTATTGTTCTAGTATAACTGTGACTTGTAAATGTTGATTTTGTTATTTAATTTGTCTTTTATTGTTTAGTCTGTTATTTTAGTATGTCTTATTTTGGCAGTATAACTTTTTAAAATTATTTTATCTGTACACTTTTTTATTATATGTCGTGTAGAACTGCTATGTGAGAATTCCCCAAGAATGAATTTAAAAAAAAAAAAACATTATCCTATCTTAACCATTACATTGTGGCTGACACTGTCTCTAAAGAAACTTACAATGTTTCATCCAAGTATACAGACAGGTTTTTTTTTTTTTTTTTTTTTTAAGTACCGTACGCAAGAGTATGAGATGAGGACATGGGATTCAACCTGCAGCTTCCAAGTGCAGAGGCTCTCACCACTAGGCCGCCTCCACCCTTTATGTTATCACTACTCCCTCAGTCTCTGAAAGCCCTGCAGGGGGTAGGAAGGGCCTGGGGAGCCTCAATGTCAAAGAACCGGGGCCCCTCAAGCTTTACAGTTACTTGAACTCAAAGTGATCCATTAATAGCTAAAATGCAGCTTTTCCATTATAAAGAGACAGGTGATTCAATCGTGGCAATTCAGACCAGGTCAACTGTAAAGAAAAACTATTTCAACAGATGTTGTCTTTTCCCTCTTGGATCTTTTCTACAGGATGTTCATTTTTACTTACTAAACAGCCAAGTGTATGACCTCCCACCCACCACAGCACGACATTCCCAGAGCATATCCGGAACTGCAGTATTATGTCAAAATCTGAAATTCATTCCCCACAGTGCCAGGAAAAATCAGTGAAGGAAATATTAAAGCACGACCATCCAAATCTGTGCTACCTGTGTTGTGTTTTGTGGCACATAGGAAACTCACCGAGTACTTCACCAGCGACTGATAGTTTAGCAATGGTTTAATAATTAAGCTTCACGGAAAAAACATAGCATTTACAGGGAACTTGATTTACCTTTTGTGACTTTTAACCCCAGCATGTCAGAAAGAAAACGTGTCCCCGTTTCCTTATAACAAAACAACGTGCACAAATTAACAGTGGTCAGAAAGCACCAGAAAGATGACACCTCCGTCAAATGTGGAAATGAAGTACAAACATAGTTATCACAGAATACTCGAAAAGCATTAAAATTTTCTAAGTACACTACATAAATAGTGAAAAACAAATTTGCGTAATTTCAAAACTAATTTAGCACTGCGCAGCACAAAATATGACATCCGCGTTGCGCTATTTGATTAGAGAAATATGACGCAAATGGAACTAAGTGTTCGTGGTAATATTAGTTTAAAAGGAGGCTAATGTTATAAACAGGAAGATCATATTACTGAGAAATAAGCGCCTAAGAGGAAGAAATCAAAGGTCCAAACCTGAGAGCATTCGGCTTCTGCTTTTGAACCTCTGCACCAGTAAAGCAGGCCAGCTGTTACCAGGAGCAGGGATGGCGGATGCTCTTACTTTGTCTGGTGGCCAATACAGCATGTGGGGGTACTTTACATCCATCTGTGACTGTTTATTTCAGAGGCAGCCCATGTTAGCCCATAATGGGTCAATGATAAATTAAAAAAAGAAAATGGACAAACAAAACAACCACAGATGAATAATTACTACCTATTAGCAAATGTCATAAACTGAGATGATGAATCATGCCACATTTACGAGATGAGGCAGAACAACTGAAGAGTAATGTCGAGACAAATACTATAGGCAATTTGAGAATGAATGAGGCTTCTGTGAAGGCAGACCGGCTGCCTGACCAGCTGGACATAATTCAAGATCCTACACTGATTGAGGTCATCTTTCACACAGAAAATGCCATTTTGTCATTTGTACTTATTCATTTAGCTGACACTTTTCTCTAAAGCAACGTACAGTATTATGCTTCCAGTCATTATTTACCTTTTTAAAGAGCTGGGTAATTTGTAACAGAGCAATTTAGGGTAAGTACGTTCTGGAGTGCTACAACAGTACGTGGGGGTTGAATCGGTGACCTTCAGTTGAAACCATTATTCCACCAGCTGCCCCCATGAATTTCCACTATATGCAGGGTTAAATAAAATAAAATAAAATAAAAAAATAAATGCTCAAAGATCAGTTACGTAGTGCAAAAGACAGCTAAGCAGTTTGGAATTTGGCATCAAATTGGTGCGATCACTGAACATCGACGCTCCCTGCATCCAACGTCGGGCAAAATGTTACTTTCATTAAAACAATTCATGTTCATTCACCAGAGCCTGACTGTAAAAGGCAAAGTCTACATGAACTGCTAGGGTGCAAAGATACAAGAGGCCTTCAGTCTTAGATATTAAGAATACTAAATAGACACCTATAAGTTGCTGCATTAGATCTGATAAAGGAGGAGGATTTAATTGCGATTATTCTGCCTACTGATTCACTAGTAAGATTGGAAATGATGTCTCATACCCACATGCAGTCTTTTGATGCTCTCCCTGAATTTTTTTTTTTTTTTTGCCAACACGGTAGAGAAATATTTTCTTTTTAGCCGGTTTTGTGTTAATGGTATTAAAATTATGCTCATGTGTAACAGTGCAGGCAACTAGAAAAACAGAGCCGGTCTGTCCTGGAAGAGGCGTTATAATCAAATGCGACCCGCTCTGCTGGAGACAAGGCACAGATGGACAGGGCTGCTCCGCATTCGAGCTGTTTCGGCACCAGCTGCTCTGCAGAGATGTTCCCCTGCGCCGAGGGCAACGGCCTCGTCTGTCATGTCCGCTCCCGTTCTGAAAGGACTGGTAGCTCACGGTGACAGGTGACCAACAACGGTCCCGGCGACGGACCGTGAGCGTCACCATACAGGCCACACTGCAGACTGAACCTGTGTGAGAACTGCAGTTTTTTACAGGCTACTATGAACTAATAAATAATTTATGGCTAATTTACAGCACGCCTCAAGCAGGAAGCACACTTAATTAGCTCACATCAAATTAAATTAGACTAGGTCAAATTGTGCCTCTCTGTTATCAAATTAAACTCTTTCCCCAAGAAGGGCAGTTTGAGGCAGGAGACCAGTGCTGGCAGAGCAACTGCAGACCTCAGCTCTGAAATGAATATGCGCCGTCGCTAAGAAACTCCTCTTGCTATATGGTGCAAAGCATGCGCTTGGCAGTGATATTCCGCCATGAGCCCAAATATTTCCATCTGCACAGTTTACTTTAGAACGCCATCGCCTATCCTCGGTCAGAGGACCAAATCCCATAGCCTTAAGCATCCCTCGTTCTGGCTTGTATAAGCTTGTATTACTGGCAAACTGCCGTTGAAACATACACTGCAAAAATTCAAAAACAGTATGTATTTATTCAGTCAGTTTAATACAGTGAAATGTATGTTTGTATGGCAATGGATTCATTAAAGGTACTGCTGTCGCTGCCATCTACTGAAGCAAACATTGGAATAAAAGGTCTGCACTTCTGATGCAAGGTCCGCACCTTCGAATTCCACAAGAGGATTCAATACTGAATCTTTCCAGTAAACATCGGGCTGTACGATGGGAAAAAATTCAAAAGGGAATTTTATGTGAAATAAATTTTGTACAAAAGCATCTGTAACCCGTCATCCCACTCTGGCAGAGCCCAATGGATCAATCAGAGCTGTGCTGGTGGGACGGGGTGTCTCTGTGGGTGGGGTTTGAGAGCAGAAGTTCACAAAATTCTGAAGAACATTAAGCATCTAGATCATTTCTTCCTGTACTGAAAGTACGTTGCAAATAACAACATGTAAATTAATGAGGCGGTGTAATAAGGAACTGATGAACCAGTGGATTTTTCTTTAGCAATTCCCCACATATTTAACAGATGAAGCCAGTACTATGGTGCCAAAAAACACATGGCACCCCATGACTTGTGTGCACTGGATCACTGAGCATAATGCGGCCCTGAGGTCTAAGGTGGTGTTTTTTCCCCTCTTGCGTTTGAGCACGCCTCACTCCTGAAGTTCCAATACACACACACACACACACACACACACACACACACAATCAGCGGCAAGCAATGGCAAGCAATGAATTAGGTCATAACTGGCTGGGTCTCCATAAAAGGCCCCATACATTTTTCCACTAGAGACAGGTAAATAGGAGTAAAGGAGCTGTGCTGTGCTATTCTGGGACCAGCAGTCTGATGCCGTTCCAATCTCACAGTACAAGCAGCCCATTCAGGACATCAACCCTAGGAGGCACAATCCAATGGTGAGGTGGACAAGAGTCCGTGAGGTAAAGGCTGCCGTGAGGAGGAATCAGCCGGAGAATGAGATCAGGCAATGAGAGTGGAGGGCCTAACAAGAGATTCTTACATCTAGGTTATCAAGACCTTAGTCAGTCAATGCACAATGAGCGTCACCATAATTCTATCCAGTCTCCACCAAGCCACATAAATGCCCCAAATCTCTTAGGCCTGGAGATCTTCATTTTCCAGTATCCTTTGTACAGCTTTCGACTGTACTCATAGCAGTGATCCATTTTCATGGTATATTAGTTTCCCCAAAACCGAGTAACTTCACTTCTAGAAAAAGGTCACCCAACTTTTGTGTGCCTCAACGTATCATGCAGCGCAATTCAAACCGAAACAGGTGGCACAGTATTACCAGCTTGCTGTGATCATAGCGAAGACAACAAAGTCAAAAGAAAGTGTGCATTTCAGTCAGCCTGGGATGTGTGGTTCCTATAAACACTGATTTAACAGACTAAATCTTCAGTGTCACCGCCAAGGACACTTAATGAATGGATCTTACTTGGCTGGGGAACATCTCCCCATTGTTGACGCAACAACAAAAGAACCGGCTGCTACGTTCACAAACAACATATACGGAAGACCATGTTTACCCACCTAATTAGTCTGACATATATTCCCAAAATATAGTCATGATATCTGTAAGATTATCTGCTTGAATTGCCATTAAATGCCATACAGTACGTGTTTTAAAAGAATATTCTGAATACCAGTTCTTTTGCTGAAAGAAATTAAAGAAATGGATGTATCTTGTTTAGTTTAGTTGCCTGTGCTTCCGGAAAAGGCTGTGGACCACTGCAGCTCTGAAATGCATAAGTGGTTATAGTTAGTTAGTTAGCTAGCTAGTGAGTGTAACAGGTGAAGCATGTCCAGCAACAGACTGGCATCCCATCCTGAGTGTACTGTACCTTCCTCAACACTGTTCTTCCAGGATAAGCTCTTCACCACCACAACCCTCTACTGCACAAACGCACACACACAGTTTCTGAACCGCTTGTCCCATACGGTTTATGATAATAAACGAATGACCAACTGAAACAGATAAAGCAATGGAGCATTTTTCTCAATATTTCTGATGTTAGATAGTCTATCGATCTGGGAACTTTCGCAATGGATCCCAGCTCTCACTGCTCACACTGCTGACCATAAGGATGGGAGCTGGTCAGCAACCCAGGTCCTTTCGTGCTGCACTGTATGATGGGTTTCACCTGAACAAAGGGATGACTCAGCAGCATGTGGGCACTCTTGTTCTAATAAATCTTCAAGAATGTTATAGGACCATGCATGGTATACTGCTACTGTCTGCTGTCCTTTATGTCCAGTAAAAAAACTAAAGCACAACCTAGACAAGACTAAGTCAAATCTTGCTCTCTCTGGTAGAACAGGGTGCAATGCTTGGTCACACTATATCATTTTCCTTCAGGTGGGAAAGGTGAAATGCTGGTCCAATAGCGGTTCTCTTCAGGTATCCATCACGCCTTTCAGACTTTGTCTTAAAGTTTGAGGGAGACACATTAATCAATAAAATAAACTAGTAAATAACCAACCAGCAAGTAAATCTAATGCTTGTCAGACATCTTGGAAAAAGATGTCAGCTAAATGAATAAATGCAACATGTGCAATATTTCTGTTTTTCACCACAAAATAATAATAACATTACAGTAAAACTTGTCATTTTTATCATAGGCTTACAACAGCGTAACACCGATAGAGCAAAATACTGGACGTTTTAAATTAGAACTTCTCCGACTGAAACAGCGTGACTGTTCGGTCAATTGCGATCCTGCTTCATGAAGGAATTCCAGACACTGTGGTATGGAGTACGTAGGTCATTCTCAATCTCCCAAGCAAAAAACTCATTTCACTTTCAATTACAGCCCTGTGTGCCTCGCAACCAAAGTATTCACATCTAGCATTCATAGCATGGATGTCAGTATTAACGTCCACTTCTGTGTCCACTCTAGCTTCTCCTAAACAATTTTATTACACCTCGTTTTGAGATCATTAGCATAATGCTGTTCTAAAAGTAATGAGATTAGACAACACAAATTAGGCTTCACATAGGCCATGGAAAGGACTTCTCATCTTTTTTCATAATTATACCACAGTGAGAGCAGGAGAGGGAGTCTGCACAGAAGTGAGGTGAGGAGACACCTGCTCACCTCCATCTCAAGAAATAAATTAGCATCAGAATGATACCCCAGAATAAATCATTTAACATTTCTAAAGCCATTGTGCACTATTTTAAATATTCAAAACATAAATAATTTCATTTTTTTTTTTGTTATATTAGAGCCAGTATTTTAGAGAGAGAGAGTTTGGGGAGAAAGTCCAAAGTAGGAGGACAAATCAAACTTGCTCCTTTGTGCCACACAGGTTCTGAGACTCTTCATTGTAACTTTGTGCTGCTGAAAAATGCTACATCTTGTTCTATATTCAGTACCAGTGAAGGATGAGTTCATGTGCTGAATGTTGTTTTGTTTACCAGACATTCAGTTAGCAAGACTGATCGGGAAAGGAGTCCACATCTTCCAGCTTTTCTGCAGCACTTCCCAGCGATGTCGGGCAGTTGTGGGTTGCTTTGCTTTCACTCTTCCGTCCAGTTAATCCCTAACTATTGTTGAGGTGTACTCAGACTTTTGACTGAAGGCATAAAGAAAAACACTCACATCCTGGAGAGTATATTTTTCCTTTTGCAAGTAAGAATGCTGGGAAATGTTAATAGAGCAGGTGCTAAGAATTTTGAGCTGTTCCATTCCTTCTTCCCCCACAAAGGGCTGTAGCTGAGCACAGGTTGATAGGTAGGAATCAGACATACGGCAGCAGTCTGAAAACAGACCCGGAGTGGTCGAGTGTGATATCTGAACCAGTCACAATGCACTATTAAGTAGAGTCGGTCCTCTACTTACATACTTTAGACTCCATACTGGAAAAGTCTAAGTTGACTGTGAAACAGAGCAGGTCAGGGGCTCATTATCAGTTCTACATGCATCTACTTATGTGGCAAAAATGGTGATATTGAACAAACTGACTGTACTACAAGAAGAATAACATGTCTGTATCTAGAACTTTTCAGCTGTTGTGAAATGCACTTTTGCTTACCTTGGAGTTGCACATTACTGTTTAGAAAACCATCTTACTACAAGAATAAAAATAAATGCAAGGTAAAAAAAAAATTGCTATGTAAACGTCCGCAACCCAGACAGATGACCGGGGCAGGCGGTAACAAAGGGGTTCTTTGGGCAGGAATATGGCATTACAGTGGACTTTCTCTCTCTCTTTCCCTTTTAGTAGCTTGTGCACAGCAAGGAGGCAGGCAGCCCCTCCCTGTGCTGAGCTGAGATGCTTTGTGCACATGCCTGGGCACTTTGAGGCCCCTGGAAAGAGTATTTATGACATGTTGTAAATAAAAAAGGCCAATGGGGGGGGGCGACAAACCAGGGTGTTGATGTTCACCTGCAGCTCATCAATCCCCCATTTTACCCCACACATCACACAAAATTCAGTAATACACAATGGAAGAGTAAGAATAAAAAATGAACCCATAAGAAATATTTAAAAACAATGTAAGTTGTATTTTATTTACTCTGAAGCACAGACAACTGCGCATCAACACAAAATCAGAGGTATTATATGGAAGTGGAGGATGACAGAGAGGCGGCACTTCACTGAACACTCAAAACTGGTTGAAGTAGAAGGCAGAGGATCATCTACAGCTTGTTTACCTTCTGTTCACTTTTTACATCTTCTCCCCTCTTTTGAAAAACTGGAGGCAGTGCTCACAACCACCATCTGTCTGCACATCTGGTGATGCTTGAGAATACAATCTGAATCGGTAAGATAGCTCTCTTTACGAAAAAATAAATACTAAAGATTGCTTTAAAAAGTTTGTCCTGGCAAAAAGTTAATCCATCTGAAATTCATGATACATGTTGTGGGGTTAAGAAACCAGTCCCAATGGTTGGATTTAAATGAAGCAGATGAGATGACAGCTTTTTCACTGTGTATAACTAAGAACAGCATGTCAGGAAAAAAAAAAAGTTACAATTCCTGGTAATGAAAGTCAAATGCTTTTATTTGTACTGTGATTTTCTTATACACGAATTAGGGTATTAGAGCAGCAGCTCTGAAACGCAGTGCAAAATTATCAGTCTCGAGGCAGAAAATGCTGGAGATTCTGGAAGCGTCATGCCTTTGAAGTCCAATTATATCAACTTAGTGGAAAAGAAAGAAAACAATCAACATGGTGAAGCATGGGAAGGTACTAATCGCTTCCCACAGAGGCAGCGGGAGAATCGGATCCCCCGCTCCGGGGACAGAATTCGCAGCCCAGACACGGCTGTAATCTACATGCTCAGTGACATCATGCTTCCCGTCAAAGGAGCCGTTTGAAGATAAATGCAAGTTGGAAAGCTTGGCCCCTGGGAATGCTGAGGGGCAGTGGGGGTGGGGGTGACTGTCCTTCGTCTGGGTTCCACTCCACAACCAACCAGCAGTCCAGGATATGACAGATTTTGCCATTTTTTTTGTAACTCCGCTTTATCTGCTTCTGGGTGATTGCAGAAATCAGCTCCTTAATGGCCTAAATTATTCCAGGCTGAGCTTCTTGGTGTTTCTTCAGCCCTGAAACTGGTCAAATTATGAACTACCCACTAGCACATAATGCAAATAAAAAAAAACCTCACTAACTGTGGACCATGTCTCTTTTTATAAAATGACTGGCAATGTGAATTTGCCCTGTATTTTTCTGCGAAAGCTTTATGTAATATGGCAGGGCAACGGCACTATTTATTAACAGAAGAGCATGATGAGGAAAGGAAGTTGGAAAACATGCTGCTAACAAATGTCAGCTAATTTAATTATCCTCAACAGCAAGCAGAAAAAAAGGACAGCTGTTCGAGACAGTTTTATTACTCTGAAAATAAAATCTGCTCATATAACACACACTTTGCAGATTAGGACCACATGTGAACATGGTCTGGTTCCCATTACTAAAAGCAGCCTGAAACAAGTCTGAATGACCACAGAAACAGCTGGAGGCCAAACAAAAGGATCAGAGAAGAAGCAGGCAACCAAGCCTCTCGTCAACTCAATGACGACAGATGAGAGTAACCAGGTTGGCCTGGAGGGCTTCCCCAGAAGCCATCTATCTTCCCACAGAAGCCACAGGGATTCCCTCCAGGTTGGCCTTTAAGGCAGAGCCGGAAGAAGCTTGGCAGCTGAAATTAAATCACCCCCCGCATAACACATGATTATGGGGAAATTACATGGTAAAGACCAGTGAAATTTAATGAGAACATATCAGGCTGCACAGACATTCTCATCACACCTTGGCTATATGGGCCTATGGGAGTAATATTTCACAGAGGTGTAAGTGTGTGTGGAGCGGCTGCGGGAGGAGACGGCGCAGAAACAAACAAACAGCAGGAGTCCGAGGCCGACATAGGGAGAAGGCAGGTGCAGAAGTTTCAGATGACAATCGGTAACAGAGCATCTGTGGGAGAGAGCAGTCCCGTGGTATAGTTGTAACGCTGTTTTGTCTGCTCTGTGTGCCACCCAGGTACCAACAGCAAATCTTTCATAAATACTTGGAGAAAGAGAAAGAGGAAAAAGCGGCCCTTATCTGTTAAAGAGATAATGCCAAATAAGTCAAAAATATTGCTAGAAAAAGAAACTAAGACAAAATACCCTACAGTGAAAATGTCCCCACCAGTGACTAGTAGCCACGAAAATTAAGTAGAGCATTTTCTGGTACTGATGGCAGCGAGCCACAGAGATACACATGAGGCGTCATCATAAAGTGCACCATAAAAGCCCTGATGTTAGCCGGACATCATCAATCACCTTCAAAGTAAAAGTTAACTCTCTGGTGCGGAGGTCATGTTACATCTGTTAGTTGTACCAAAAAGGTAAAAAAGGAACCTCCAGCTACTGTACCATAGTCTTTGATCTGGTATTATTAATTAATGAGTGGCAGGAGTAATAACAGTCATTATCAATAAAG
The DNA here is from genome assembly GCF_900964775.1 of Scleropages formosus. NCBI lineage: Eukaryota > Metazoa > Chordata > Actinopteri > Osteoglossiformes > Osteoglossidae > Scleropages > Scleropages formosus. Next base: position 673,868 of record NC_041807.1, read on the forward strand.
TCTTCCTCCTGTAGCTGTATAGTTCCACCACTTCTTGTCAATTATTAGCTAGTTCGCCATAAGAGAACTCAGGGTTTGTCTGTAGCAAAGTTCAAAGTTCTTCAATGCCCTGGCTGGATGAATTTAAATGCTGAATCGCTATATACACCTACAATCTCAAACAACGACAGCTTTGGGCGAGGGTTCCAACTGGGTTCCACTGGGAAAGGGAGAATTTTTTTTTTTTCTTAATAGCTTTGGTGGTGATAAACAATTTAATCCACCACTCATGCCCTAGCAGAGCTGAAACCAAGGATATGGGTATATATTTCACACAGGACTGTGTTTGTTCAACTACATCAAGATTAAATAAAAAACTGTAACAAGACATGATTTCACATGATCTACTACACTTCTCTCTCTTGTTACTATAAAGGTCCAGATGGGTGACTTCAAACCAGACATTTTGATCCCCCTTTCTGGGGTTGGACAGCACCATCAGAATGAACTTAAACACAGACAACAGCTGCAGATACACAGCTGTTCCCACATCGGCAGAAATAAGCGGGAAGAAATAATTTCTTCACCCTGAAAGTGAAGAGCCCACAAAAAAAAAAATCATGAGCCTTCTTTTCTCAGGCACACACTGTGTGGGCCAAGTGAGTGAGCTCCAAAGATCACATCTTCCTTCTGTGTGTGAAAATGACAGTAAATCCTGGGGACAAACAGCACAAACATGGGAGGAAAACAGTCTCATAGTACCTCTGAACCCTTTCTTTTGTCTCTGTGTACATTTCACTGTATACTTCTGACAACACTCGTGTCCACATCTCCACTGGGACACGACAGACAATGCAAGCTCTCATGCGGCCATTAGCTGAACGCAGCACATTCTAAAGAAACGCTATTCTTTGTAGACCTCAGTACTTTTAAGCTCTTCACTTGGAGTAGCTCCCATTCCATCTCATGGCATTTCCACATTTGCTCTACTGTTACAAGAGTACATTGCAAAAACAAACATGCAATTCAAAGTATGCAAACAGAAGAAGCTCTGCAAACAAAAACGGATACACCTCCAAAGCAGCATCACAAGCAAAGCATTCATTCATTCATTCATTCAGCTCTCAAACAGCTGTGACCTACAGTCCAAGCTTAGCAACATCCCTGTCTGGAGTTCTTAAACGAAGGGTTCTCTGACCAATCTCAGCCCTGTTGATTAGCTGGAGGATGTAAACACTTTTTAATAACCAGGAAAAAAAAACCTCTAAGACACCAGAACTCATTAGCAGCAATCATTTACATTTACATTACACTTTTCTCCAAAGTAACTTACAGTGTCAAGTTGCTTACAATTATTTGCCCATTTATACAGCTGGTTATTTTACTGGACCAATTTAGGGCAAGTACCTTACTCAAGGGTACTACAGCTGGATTCAGACCTATGACCTTTGAGTGCCGAAGCTAATCACTATGCTACCAGCCAATTGGCCTTCAGTGCCCCAAACTTCAGGCTGTGCAAGAGGTTCACTTGTTCCTCCTGGGCTTGTCCAGGCTTTTCTAGTTTCTGTCAGTGCATGGAAAGAACTCCGTAAACCAATCCGTCATGGGGAAATGGCGTGAAGACCGAGGACCGATTCAGAGAGCCCCACTCGCACAGTGCTACAAATGTAGTGGGACAGCACACCACCCACAGTGATGCCAAACACTCGATCCATTTCAGAGCATTTCATCATAAGGCCTGCAGTAGTCATTCAAGAGAAGGGCACATTGAAAAGTGGAAAACCAGAGATGTGCAGACTTCAGTTTAAATAGTTGTTCTGTCCTGTTTGCATGTGATTTTTTCATTGTTCCTCAGGCAATCGTGACAGGAAAGACGGGGGACTGAAATGTGAAGGATGGATGACCAGGTATCTGCAACAGGAGGAGCCCACAAGCAACATACCATTAGGCTCTGAAAGAACAAGTGAAATCAAAGTAGGTGCTTTTAAAAAAAAAAAAACACTTTCTATATCTAGGTATGGGGCTAAACGTTTTTTGGTAGGTTTCTTCATTAAACCATTCATAATTCACAACTCATTTGAGTGTCAAAGTAAAAGAGTATATCGAGTATTTACAAAAGTGCAGTACACATCACATACATTTTCGGCTACACAAACAGTATGCATCTACACCACCCTCCTGCAAGGGAGCAAATTAATCCCTTTTTTAAACAAGCCCCTCATTCTTGTAAGGAGGACAGAGCCATTTACACCAAAAGGGACACCAGCGATACAGACACGAACAAGGTAAAACATTCATCTAAATATGTTAAATTGCGCAACGACACCTTTCCATAAATTTGTGCATGAATATCGTTTTGTTCTTACAATACAATCCATCATTCTCACAAAACGATTTATCTAAAACAGTCCATTGCAAACCTTTCCAGCAATGACTTCTCCCTTTTACCTCCAACTGAGCATGTGCAACACTAAAACAGACTACAGTAAAAGTCATCTGAAACCTTATTTTAGTGTTTTGCCAGGCCTAAAAGCAAACTGCAGTTGGGTAAGTAATGCAGTGAAATACTAACACAACACACAGGGATAACCCAATCATAACAGGGGAACTAAGTGTTCGTATGCGAAAGACATTAAAAACGTGACCAATTCAGTGTGCACACCCACTAAGTGAGCTTAACCATGGAATGAACAAGTGATTTTTACTCCTGGAATGGGCAGACCTGCTCTGTCACCCTCAAGCATCAGTGATATAGGAATCAATGGAAAAAAGGCAGACGATGGTTAGAAGGATGGGATGGAGGGCCTCCAAAAATTATAAAAATTTGAGTAGCTGATCCTGCCCAAAGCCTTGTTCCAGCATGGTGCAGCACCTCTATTCCATATTTGAGTTCAGCAGACCATGACGTGGATAGTACAAAGGTACAAAGCTGTGACACTGCAACAAAAGCACACAGCTACTGAAAGAGAAAGACAATAACAATGCAGCAGCCTTCTGTTTACACCCTTAGGCTAAGGACAGCTTCTGCATTTTCAGCATATCACGTAAGATTTCTTACAGTGCTTTCATTGTTTATGCAGATGTTGACCAGCCAGGACCAAAGTGAAGTCACAGAGGGGTCACTGGGCGACCCTGGGAACGAGCCAGCAGGTCAATGAGCCCTCGATCACAGAAATAAAAGATCCCTCTAATCCCAGATCTGAGGCCCAGTGTCACAGTGAGTTGGGGGGAAGAAGAAAAGGTTTTTACAAGTACAAAAATTAAAAGGCAGGAGCAGAAATAACAGCTATTTATTACTTGAAAAGTATTATGAACAAAGTCAAACTGCATTAATGTATCTTATAGTCTTTTATGTAGATTTCTCTTTTTGTACTTCTATGAGCAATATTACATTGTATTGATGTTGACATCACCCTAGACAAAAGTACCAAGCAATAATAATAATAGGGGCAGCATTCAGAAGATATGGGCAAAGCTGAAAAAAGGATTACTTCATCATTGGAGGGATCATTAACCGAAAAGTCCTGTCAGTCAACTTACTATTAATCACAGAAGTCCTTCAGCAGCCAAGATGGAAGAGAACAAACACAGAAAACTCTGAATTTCCTCCTGCTTTCCCTTCACTGTGAGGAAAGACAAACACAACTAAGAGAGCTGGCTATTATTATGACCTCATTAAGGAGACAAATGTTTTCAACAGGCATTTTCTGTGCCCTTGTGCATGCCTCATTGCAATAATTATGATACCTCCATTAAACCATTTTAGTTAAGTTTTTAGGAGGAGACTGATCTGTGTCTTGCCTTCAATATCAGTCTGAGTTGCAGTTTTCATGAAATACATCTCTTTATTTATACGCCTACCAATGTGGAATAACTCACTATAACACCTTTTAAATGATCTCATTTAGCAGGCTTCTGACTTTTTAAATCTTGACACAAGGTCAGCCTTCCATCAGTCCATCAGCCCTTTCTCCTCAGGCTTTGTTTAAGAGTGGAGAGAAGGACCCAGGGAGGCTGTCTCTGGGGATGAACTCCAGGCTCTTCCAGGACTGTTGTCCCTCACCAACAGCTGGCCACAGGGGTACAAGTCAGGGAGCTGGCACACTGCAGGCAGCGGAGTGGGAATAGAGGTGGCCTTCTGTAACAGGAGAGGGACTTTGGGATCCTTTGTTCCCTACTCCTCTGGGAGCTTCATGGAAAACATTAAGAGAACTGTTCAGAAAGACAAAAAAATTTTTTAGTCAGTGTCCATGATTTACCCCCACCTGCTGTATACACAATGCACCATCAGCACTTGGAGAGAAGCCTCTGCCCTGCGTGACCTGCCAAAAAAATCGGCACTTAAAACAGTTTTTAAAAAACTGTATCCCGTCACTACAAGAGTCCCTTTTCAGCAGCTCGTCTCGGTCGTGAGCCAGTCACAAAGAGAACCAGCCAAGCACAGCACTTCAAAAGCTCTGCCCGCTGGCGTTTCTACCCTGGAATAAGGAGTTTTGGAGCTGACCACAGCTGACCCTATGAAAAAACTTTATATTTGGGACCACAGTTGTCTTTTTTAAGCGCAACAAGCCCATCTTGGATTATAGTGAAGGCACTGCTTCGCCAAAAAGTCTGTGCTACCAGGAATGCAAAGTGATTCTGATTATACAGGTGACCAGCCACACCGCGCTTGTTTTGGGAACTGATTTACTAAGAATGATTAAACGTGGCCTTTTTAAAATGATTACCACTGGTATTCATGCCACAGATGATCCACTAATATTGTTCACTTGCTAAAAATTGGTAAATGGTAAAAAGTAGTCCGTCTTTGTTTTCTAAAGTACTTTAGCAAGAAATTCAGTACTTTGTATTTACTACAATTAACAGTACTTTATATTAGTACTTCAGTAGTTTCTCTATTTTTTAATTTTACTGATAGTTGTGGTTATCAGTGGCTTTGAGCTTTGAAAAACACCCACATTAACATAGCATCATGAGACCATACCAAACATGTCCCGTCCCCCCACCCCCTGCCAATGTGTCAACATTGCAGAAGTGTGCAAGTCCACATCAAACACCCATGTGTTTCCATATGCTGGAATTTACAGCTGTGGACAGAGCATGTGAGAATGTGGATATGAGGTCAGTGTCAGTGGGTGGGGGGTGGGGGGTGGTCTCCCCATGGGCTCTGGGCTGTGGGGCAGCAACTCCATCTAGAGGATACAGCCCACTTTAATAACCCCAATTACACTTTACACTGTTCGTGAATGGTGACCTTGCTGAGAAACCTCTGACACCTCACCAGTGCTCAAAACCCTACATGTCCTCCCTTTTTGGTATGGATTGACATCACGGTGGTGTCCATTACATTTCAGCTCATTTGCTTACTAATCCACCAGACACCTTGGACTGAGGCTGGAATGAAGCAGCCCTGTTGGTATGAAGTAGTCACAACCACCATGTGGGCCTGCGTATGATGCTGAGTACTTAAAAGCAAATCAAGGCTTCCCATCCAGCAGATGGTGACCATACCCACGGGGACAGACTTCAGGTGTGTGTCCCAAATCCATAAATCCCCTCATTCTGCCTCAAGGGGGAAGCAATGAAGCAATCATCTGGAGTCACTGGGGTTCATTCTCCTCAGTCCTGTCCTTATCAATTACAAAAGACTACACCATTAAATAGTGCACAGTGCGATTTCCAACAAGATCAATGAAGTATTTATCTATACATCCATGTAGCTGTCTATATAATCCTGGTTGATGTCGCTACAACCTGTGCACTGTTTTGCTATGACTTTCTGAAAGACATGTGATCGTGCTACTGCTGTGACATTTGTATTAGGCATTGTTGGGCTCCAGTGGCCATGTCAGCTTCCAGACTTTTCTGTCAACACCATTCAGACACAGCTCTTAAAATAATCGCTTTCGACTCTTCCAAAAAAGCAAGCATTTCCAAACCCACATGAGTATGTCACTGACACATGATCCAAGTCTACAAATGGAATTTATTATTTCCCATGTCATTCAATGTTTTCTAAATTGTCTAAAAATTCTAAAAGGAGGAGACTCTCTCATTGACAGTTACAAGCCCAACGTCTTTCTTTAGCCAAGAGTAATTTTGACATTTACTTACACACACACAGAGTCTGAAACCGCTTGTCCCAAGTGGGGTCAGGGCAAACTGGAGCCTAACTCAGCAACACAGGACACATCCAGGACGGGACACCAGTCTGTCACAAGGCACCCCAAGTGGGACTGAAACCCCAGACCCACCAGAGAGCAGGACCCAGCCAAACCCGCTGCGCCACCACACCCTCCTTTTGACATTTACTGTTTTTTAAATTTAAATCCTACCACATATCTGTAAGGAACAGAGACAAGGCTGAGTTGAGAGCAAAGCAGGTAAGCAACACTTAACCTCTCATTTAGGAACATTGTAGAGACTGTATGCACCTTCAATAGCTTGAAGGGTGGAGCAGACAAGTGCAGTGGCATTGACCTGGCCAAACCTAAGGTTTGACTGCAGCACCTGACAACACAGTGCTTAGAACTTTTGCCTTCAGTTTAGAAGATGATACGTTCAAATCCCACCCCCAGCTGTCATATCCTTGAGCAAGGTAGATACCTTCAATTGCTCTAGCGAAATTACCCAGATGCATAAATGGACAAGTAGTTTAGCGTTGTATGTTGCTGCTAATTTGTTCAACGTTAGTGCAGCGAACATTCCCTCTTTTGTTTTCATCAGCCCATCCTGTGTAAACCGATGACTGGCCCATAGCAGCAGCTTTCTGCTCATCAGCACCTCCAAAAAACAGTTAAAAAAAAAAAAACAGAGTACTCTATTTGGTAAGCTGGTCTATTCATATTACAAAACCCAATCTTTAGTTTTCAAATTCAGTCAATCTCCAAATAAAAAACTTATTTAACTAAAATGGCTAAACTAAGTTTAAGTACTCCACTGGACACTATCTACACAGGGTCCTTTTTCCTTTGTTCTTTTTCTAAGTGTGCTCCATTCTAGTCTTGTTCCTGTAAAATTATCCTGGGATGACATTTTGGAAAGGAATAATTTCAAATTGGGTTTCCTGGTTTATAACTTAAACTTGCACTGGACAAAACATAATTTGGCATATTTGTAAATTACAGCCGTCAGTTTTACGTATTAAGTATTTAAATGATCTCATAGTAGTCAAAAAAAAAATTCTTTAGATTTGCATTATTTTTAAAATACCAAAAACATTAGCCTTCTTTAAGAGAAGTCTTATATAGGTGGGAATAAGTCTTCACACTGTGTCAGAGCTCCGGCACCTTCACTAGGCCCAAGCACATAGTCCCTGAGTTAAACACAACACTGCAGTCTGTTCTACACAGCCACGGACAGCCTGCGTGTTTGTCGGATCATACCGAGACACGTGTGCGCCGGGTCCTTGACATCACCTATAAGGAGAGCTCCACACAGAAAACACACGGCAACCACAGTTCTAATACAGTGCAACATGCAGAAACCATGACAGAAGGGAACAGCAAAAATTGCAGCAATGACCATTTAAGACGAAATGACAACACTAGTTTTACCATGAAGTTTAGCATCTAGAATTGAAAATCCTCTCAGAACAGAAAGGAATAAGGTAATATTTTTGTCATTCATTTTAGAGGATTTGAAGCCCCGCTAAAGGGCTATTTATGCTCTTGTTCATAAATCATGAATAATAGGAGCACTTGACCAGCAGACGGGTAATCAGTCAGAAGGCTGGACTGTTGGCCAAACCCAGAACATGTCTGAAGGGAGAGCTGGAACATCAGGGCTTCAACAATGGGTAGGAAACTGGAATCCACATGAAAGCCCACTGCACACAGGTTCAAAAATTTTAACGCAAGCAGCCATCATGAGCAATGGCTTCTAAACTGCAACAAGGAACCAGAACCATGTGCCCCACACACCCCATATTCCATTAGGCATCCTCAATAAAGCAAAAAAGGGGCAGCTGTTAGCGCAGTGGTTAGCGGTGTTGCTTTTGGATTCGGAGGATGCACGCTCAAATCTCACCTAGTGCTGTAGCACCTTTGAGCAAGGAACTTACTTTAAACTGCTCCAGTAAAAGTCATCACGCTGTACGAATGCGCATATAGGTATAAGTAGCATAACACTGCAAGCAGCTTTGGAGAAAAGTCTCAGCTAAATGATTAAAATGGAACATGAATAAAAGTCATCCCATTTATAAACATTCTATTTCAAAAGACTGCACTGAAGAAATTCCTTTCACAGGCAGAAGTGTCCAAGGCAGAGTACAGGCAGAAACACACGAGTTCAGCCCAGATGCAGAGACATTCCCTGGGACAGCATAGAGCCTTATAAGCTGATACTAGAAGTGAAATATTACTAAGAGAAGTGTATACACTAAACCCATTACATGGATGGTTAATCAGTGCAAGCAGCTTTATGTTTTCAAAGCCACTGTGTTTTCCATGCAGAAGTCCGCAATTTTGGGGCATTCCTACATTTTATTTCTAAAAATATGGTCAATACTGTGACGCATGAGTTCACGCAGAAATTAATGAAAATCTGTGACCATTAATAACATCATTCTGTGCTGGGCAGCATGCTGAGGTGCTCTCAACACATTACATTTATTCAGTTAGCTCACACGTTTCTCCAAAGGGACTTATAATGCTACGATACTTACAGCGATTTACTCATTTACACAGCTGGGCCATTTAGGATAAGTACATTCAACAGGGATACTGGAGCAGCAGGTGGGATTCAAACCTGTCATCTCTGAGTGCAGAGGCTACACCACATGCCTTCTACACTACACTGTATTATTAGTACTGACATACCAGCATTTTATATGATATTCATATTTATGTGATTCTTATATAATTTTCATACAAGAACACCCAAAAATTAGAATATGATCCACAATCTTAGTCCGACGATTGAACTTTCCAAACGTAAAACAACTTCAGTAGGAGAGATATAATCTCAGCTATAACATACCTCTGCTAACAACTGGTGTTTGTGCTTTTCTACTCATCCCCTTCTTTCACTTCTGAGGAAATCATTAAAGAAAAAGTATGCTCATGTAATGCGTACCCCTGGGGTGCTCTGACCCAGTTCTCCGTCATCTCGGGGCCTGCACTGCCAGAGGTTTTAATATTAATGGCTATTCAGGACGTCTCAGGTATGGAAAAGCAAGGCAGAAAATAAAGATAGTAAAATACATTATGTACTGGACTGGGAAGAGGACGGCATGAAAAAAGTGGAGGGTGCAGGCAGTGGAAGTGAGAGAAGCTGCTCGAGACGTAAGGTGGTGTGTGTGTGTGTGTGTGTGTGGTGTTCTGCTGCCGAAGCAATCCTCCCCTGACTGCTATCAGTTTACCTCGGAAAGCAATCGCTTCCTCACCATTGTTTGCTGAGACAACACTTGCATTCCGACTAATCTCTGGTTCGGGGAGCCGGTGGGGGACGGCTTATGGGATTCACAATAGCAGCAGCACATTGCGAAGTTAGGCAGTGGGTGGCTTCAGGCTCAGTATGTAGCGCATGTCTATCGCAGCACACACCACATCATGGGGGCATACAATGGATGGTTTTTACCGAAATCACAGATTCAATCTTACCTACACCGCATCCACACACCACTTAGCAGGTTTTGGGGTGGGTTTACCACAAATGAGGCAGGACCTTAAAAACAATTTAGATATCACATCCTGCGAAGACGTAAACTAGCCTTTTTACACCTCATGTATCATATCTGCCTGACGTTCAGCATAAAGCAGACCTGCCTGTCCTCAGCTGCCCGAATCACCCCACCCCCATCCCAGTTGCCACCAGAAGGATCCCCACAGGCATAGCCTTGAAGAACCTCCACTGTGCTTTGATCTGGGGCTCATGGGAAGGGACGGGGAGAGGAGCAAGGAGGTGGGTGTTCTCTGTGACTGGGAGCCACTCTAGGACCCAGAACAGCAAAAGATGAACAACAGATATTTAAATTTAATTGCAAGACTGCTAATTTACTCATATTGGGAAAACCACGCAGAACATCTGCTGAATTAATGTTTTCATCACAATAGCAGAGTAAATTTCCAAAAATGCAAGTTTACATTTTCTTTGTAGGAAAGCAGCTTTAAAGCTCTCTTAAAGCAGCATTTCCTGTCAGCGCTGGCTGACTGTACCTCATTATTACCCCAGCATTTTTACACCTACAAATTCTTGTTTGATTACAGATCCGTGGGGCTGGAAAACACTGCAATGATGGCAGAGCAATTCGAAACACTAACCAGATTCTCTACAGGAAATCCACAGCCCCCGACACAGGACTTCCAGAACCCCAGAAGTGGTATGGGAAGAGCTCAAAAATGAAGCTACCAGATACCCAGTGGTAGGAAAACCGGAACAATATCAATGAGAAACCCAAAAAAAAGCTGCAAGGGGGAAAACTGTAAAGCAGCAAAAGGATGATCAGAAAAAGCAAGGAGCGTAGAAATGGGGCGACTGACTTTTGTTCCCCAGGTTCTTCAGCTGTGGACTTATAATGATCCCAAGAACCAAAGAGTGGGAGAGCAGAGGATCAGATGTCTTTCTGAACAGGTTAATTATGAAGGAGAGGTCACAGGTATCCCAACACAGCGGGAAGAAGTCCAAGAAAAGGAAGGCAACACAGCAGGGTTTGCTTAAATATTTACCAAGCGCCAACTACAAACACCTCAAGATGAGACGATCTGGGCAGAGCCATGTGACTGCCTTCCTCTGCCTCCCGTTGCAACATGTGCTGACAGGGTGGGAGGATCGAGTAAGCCTATAACACAACCTGCTCTCGTATTCTGTACGTTACATTACAGGTGATGTCTAGGGGGTTTCCATGCCTCTGTACAGATGCTCCAGTATGAAGCAGACAGGACTCCCAGCAGGCACCACTCAACAGACCCTTGACCCTAAGGCAATTTAAGGGCCTTAATATGCATGCATTGTTTGTCACTGCTCAATTTCATGCTGCGAAATCATATATTTACCAGGAATAGAAAATACATAGAAGACAGATGGATGACTGATGATACAGCAGGTCCTCAACTTACAGCATATGTAATTTAAGACCACCTAAGCTTACTACAGTCTTCCCATTAACCTCATGATATTATTTTTGAGTCCCGATGTCTGGTCATAACGTCTAACAACAACCTTTCCTTCTGCTATACAACAACAGAGTCTGGCCACACTGCCGCAAGGCACCATATTTCTAAGTGACTCAGTCAGCGTGTCCATCAGCCACTGCATTTTATTTCCAACAAATTTATTTGAAGAACGTTTCATTTGTGACTGCATTCAAACTACTGTTTTCCACTGGCCTGCAAGCGAAAACATGAGTATTCTGGTGGTGCAGGAAAAACCTAAAGAAAGATTTAGAAATGAAAGCAAAGCATGAAAATATACTTATAAAGCTGTAATGTAGTTATGTCATTGTTATTGTATTTTAGTCTCATGCTAACATGAATAATGTGTGAAATGAGTGAATAAACATAAAACCCTGTTACACAATGCACAATTCATGCAAGTTAATTGTTTATATACCCTTTTGGTTCATATAATATAGTATACGACGTTTTCTGACTTAGAATGAAGTCAACTTACAAGAAAGTTGCAGGAATAGAACCCCCACATACAGTAAGTCGAGGATTACCTGAATATAATATAGAAAACAGATGATATAGATAACGGATGAGACAGACAGACACGAAGATATATAGATGGATACTTCATAGATCCATAGAATTAGGAAAGGCTTCTGCAGCATTCCCAGAGGATTTCGGTGCTTTGTGAATCAAAACGGCAAAACAGGCTGTTTTAACTTGATGTCAGTACTTTCTGTAAAACAACTCCCCTCGAGGCAAACACTGCGCTATTATCAGACTTTGACAACTGACTGCCCGATGTTTGCAACACTGCCATTTATTTAACCACCACGTTTTTCTCCTGAGCTCTCACCCTGAACAAAGCTCTGCCAGTTCCCGTCTGTAAAACTGACACCGCAAGAAATAATTGTTTGGAAAAGTAATCAACATACGAGGTAGCCGACAGGAAGAGGAACTGTAGGCATGAAATTGAAGTTACCTACCATAAAACCACAGTGAATTCAGAGCACACAGAAACTGTATGCGTTTTTAAATCCTACATGGCTGTTTTTTAAAGGAAAACAAAAAAAACAGACGAGAGAAAATAGAATATTTTGTATCTGTATGCCTTGAGCGGTTTTCAGAAAGAGTGGTCATCCTTGACAAAAGTCTAATGTCGTCATCAAACTCAAGGAAGAGAGATTTCCCCAGCAAAGTGGAGCACCCACGGCGGTTCAAAGGAAAATCCCTCACCCTGGAATTCATTCCTGCCCACTGGCTGCAATGGTCAGTGGTGGTCTGCTTGAAGAAGAGCACCTGAAGGGCTAATTAATATTGAATGTTGCATTCAAAGGTCTCGTTTCTCTCCAACATCCTTGCAAGATAGTTCTCATACCCCCCATGATGGCTGAACACTAATGTTCTGGACTCATATAGGACACAGCTTGACACTACTAGATCTAATCCATATTTTTCCCCATGGTGAGGACTGTGAAGAGGGCCATTTAAGGGTCACATGATGGCAAAGTATAAAAAGAGTAAGGTGGAGAGATACACAGAGCCTAAAGTAGTCTTCATCTAAGTCTAACCATGCTCTTCAGCATGCTGTTCATGGCATGCCACCACTCGCCTACTCGTCGTAATTAAAAACAACAGCGTACACTCAATACACCCCCATATCCCACGGAGACTGTCACTGAACTCTTCAGTTACCTTCCCCTTTGCCTCAGGTCCACTCATTCTCAAGACCTCAACCAAATGTAGACCAAGACTGCTCTTTACGCCTATGGGAATCTTCCTTTGAACAAGAGGAATAGACACAAATATGTGTATTATATAATATATAGAGAGAAGTTGCTAACAGATCCAAAATGTTTTCGAACATTAATAATCCAGCCACCTATGTTCTGTACTTTGAAAAGTAATGAGAAGTTAGCAGCTTCAAGTGAACAAGAACTGTGTATTTTTTTCAGGTATTTATTGATCTAATCAGTGTTTTCTTTATATAAAAAAAAAAAAAAAAAAAAAAAAAAAACAGTGATTGGATCAATAAATATCTGGATTGGTCAATAATCTGTGATATATGCTATGCTTTTCAAAATGAGTTTGCAAAGCCACAGCACCATACCAGTGTCTCTGCAAACAAGTAATGAAATGACCAGGATGAATCTCTCTCCCTCAGAACTGCTGAACCCCTTCAACATTCATCAAGGGTCTCGGAAACACGTCTTTCAGTCAGATCCACCTCTCTCCTGAACTTCTGTCTACTACATACTACAAACTTACTGCTTCAGGAATCGGATGTCTGTCTGTATCTAAAGTTTGATGGGGTGGCAGAGTGACACAATGAGTAGTGCTGCTGTTTCACAGCGGCTGGGTGGTGCAAGAGGCTGTGGGTTTGATCCCCGCTCAGTATGCGTGGAGTTTGCATGTTCTCCCTGTGTTTGTGTAGGATTCTTCCTGGTGCTCTGGTTTCCTCCCACAGTCCAAAGACATGCTGTTCAGGTTCACCCACAGTATGTGAGTGACAGAGAGAGAGTGTGTTCCACTGATGGATGAGTGACCCAGTGTAAGTAGTGTATCTAGCAGTGTAAGTTGCCTTGGTGAATAAGGTGTGTGGGCTGATAACACTACATAGAGTTCATTGGAAAATGCTTTGGAGAAAATTGTCTGCTAAATAAATGAATGTAAATGGTGGAATCCACTTTTGTTTAGCCGGAGTGCTATGTCACTTTGTCTCTCTCTCTGTGTGTGTATGAGAAGGTTAAAAATGATCTCAAAAACATGACTTCATCAAAAAAACTTCTGACAGTATATTCTATTGCAGTAAAATGAAGCATAAACCCAAAAAAGTCATAAGGTGCATTAACATGGGGCAGCTGGTAACGTAGTAGTTAGAGATACTGCCCTTAGATCCAATGGTTGCAAGTTTGATCCTCACCACCAGCTGTAGTACCCTTAAGCAAGGTACTTAGCCTAAATTGCTCCAGTGAAATTACCCACCTGTGTAAATAGGTAAAAAATTGTAACCTTCACATTGTAAGTTGCTTTGGAGAAAAGCATCAGCTAAATGAATAAATGTAAATATAAAAATGGGTGCAGTCAGACATCTTTGCTGGGATCAGACCTCACACACCCTGCTGCAGCCAGAGAGCTGCAGCAGCAGGGCTGTTCCTCTGTAAACTACAATTCAACACTGCCCCAAGCTACACTTCTTTGATGGCAAGAGGCAGGGCTTCAAATAAATAAATTACTTGGTTATGTGAAAGGGAGTTTCAGCGCTGTAGCTTGAAATGTGGCTATGGGCTGCAGACTTTCAACAAAAAGGGAAAGGAGTCAGGTGTCCTCTAAAATCACAGTAAAACCTGTTACTGAGCAGTGCAGTGTACTCTGTGACCCCCCTCCCACACCATGCATGTGAGGTCTAGAGAAAAGACCTGCAGAGGGGGTTGAATGAGAAGGGAAAGAATGAGGAAACAAGCAATGTTTCAAAATGAAACTGTCGGAGGCCACAGACCCTGTTCTGACTGAAGTTAAGGAACTACCAAAGTTCCGAGTGTGAAAATTGCACTGGCCGGACGCACATTCCCTGCAACCCAGTGGGAGCAGCCTCCACTGAACAGTGGGCAGTCTGCCAAACATCTTAGTTGAACCCCTGGAGCACACAATACCTGACAATTTACTGACTCCACCTCCATGCCAGTCTGCACCTGCGCAAAGAATTCCCCCACAACTTCCCCAACTGCCAACAGCTACCCTCCATTTTGCTCCCAATATTGTAATTAATAGAAAAATAAACACATTTTTCTATCTATGCCTTTCAATAATTGTATTCATAACCTCCCTCTAACAGTCCCACACTTTTTCTCATCCATGGGGGTACAATTACAATTATGTCCAAACTGAGCTGATGTATTTCTGCACTTATGAAGATGATTATTTGCCATAGAACTGTTAATTTTTCCAATCAACTGCAACATTGGGTCATAGATGCATTTTACACATTTATATCAGATTTTATCGATCTGCTCAAGCACAGTGTGGTATGAATTAAAGCTAAAGGCTGAAATGGCCCGGGGAGCCACTCGCCACCGTTCTCCTCTAACAAATCACTCACCACTTGATCAGTCCCCAGCCAATCCTTTGTACAGGTTTCATTTTTAATCCTGTGAGTAAATACACTGACCATTTCATCAGGTACATAACAACAGAGCACAGTGGTTCCTTCAATAGCTAGGTAGATAACCTCACTATTTTCAAACTGAGCTAGTATATGCTGATTCTTCATGAAGGCAAGGAATATACAGATATAGGTTTGTAACATATGATTTAAATAATTTCTTACATGATCAATTTAAATTATATTGTAACGACCCGGGTTACTGTTCTGAGAGGGAAATGTATTTATTGTAACTGGTTAGCGTTTGGTGACATACGGGGAATATAAGGGGGTGATTGCGTCTGCCAGGGGGAGAAAGAGGAGAGAGCCTGGGGGCACTAAGCAGGCTGGGAAGGCTAGCTAGATGTGCAGGTCCTGGAGGAAACGGGGGTCCTCGGACCAAGAGCGTTATTTCCCTGTGTGCCGGCGTTCAATAAAACATTCGAAATGAACACTGCCTCTGCGTCCTTCTTCTCCCCACCCAAACCCACAGCGCTGTGCGCCACAATATTTATATTATTTAATTAATAAGCAAATCATTGATGTACTTGAAACTCTTATGCAGAGTTTCAAGTATGGTAACTTTGGCAAAAAATGCATTAGTCGTATGGAAAAGCACAGACTGTAGACTGTAGCCCTTTTTTCCATCCATCCAATTTCAGTAATTGCTTGCCGTGATACAGTGAAGGATTAACAGGAGACCTTGGTACAGGAGTCCTGTGCCAAACTAGTCTACCTGTCACAGGTTACAGCAGCAACTTTTAACCGCCTCATTTCCAACACCAGGTTCCATTTCTCAGTAGTAGCATCTTTTACATGCAAGTTCCAACAGTAAGTTGGGTTTTCTAAAACATTTCTGGACCATGACTGAAATCTGGGACTTGAGGCGTTTAATACTATCCACTTAACATGATCATTGGTATTAGAAAGCAAAATATTTTATATCTTTCTACTTTGCGGATTCATCAGTCATAGAACTATTAAAAGCAACGAAAGCCTTTTCATCTCTTTTCACACTTCATTTATGTTTTCGTACTCAGTGACCAAGATGACATAAGCGCTTAAACGTACTTATCCTAAATTGCTCTAGTAAAAATCATCCAATTGTATAAATTGGTAAATAATTGTAAGCTTGTGATATTTGTGACCTTCACATCATAAGTCACTTTGGAGAAAAGAGTCAGCTAAATATAACAAGAGCAAGTCAAGCCTTCACACCTCAGCCCACTCTTCCCTTTCTTGCACTGAAATATGCTCACCTATTAATTTGCTCACTAACATTTCTTTTTCTATTTATTTAACTTTAATTTTTCTACTTATTTACATGTTTGGTAACTTCATGTATATATGCATGTATATATGATGTATGTTGTACATTGTATGCTGCTGCAACCAAAGTAAATTTCCCCCTGGCATTAATAAAGTTTCATTTATTCATTCTACACTGCAGTATGGCATCCCAACAGCTGTTGAGCAAATGATATTTAACAGATGCTGGGATTAAACTTTTTTTCAAGTATTTATCCTACAAGACTCTTAATTTGCATTGTGTTTGTGAACAATTTCCACATTAATAATGATATTAATGCATCATTATTTTCTGATGTCCGTGTTAGTACTGACAGCTCACCTGAGTAGAGAACATAAATCTAAATCAAAATTCAAGTCCTTTTCAAGTACATGCATTTACATTTTCACTGAGAACTTTTAATCAGCCTGTTATGGATGTCTTTTTGGAGCAAGGAAACAAAACTTCCCAGCAAGATGATAAAGTGATTAAAAATATCACTATCCTTGGCAGCTCTCAATGACACCTGCAATAACCTTGATGCCTACTTGCAAGAGTCAGCGCCCGGTGAAGCCTGCAGCCCACAGAGAAAAAAGAAACACGTGTCTCACAGCATGCACATCGCAGCAGGTGTGCATCTGCGTTCACTCCTCCCAGACTGCTGAATGTGAGCCATGCTTTAAGGGGGAACTTAACTGACAGACTACCTTTGCGAATAAAGAGGAATGATGCTAAATTAAATATATATATATTTTTTTTTTTTTTGAATTTTGTAAAAAGGCACACTGGCACAACAAGTAGTGCTGCTGCTTCACAGCAACTCGGCTGTTCATGTGGAGGTTGGATTCCAGCTCACTCTGTGTGGAGTTTGCATGTTCTTGCTGTGTTTGTATTGGTTTCTTCCAGGTACTCTGGTTATTAAACCTGGTAAACAGAGGTTAGTGAACATAAAGATATAAATTCCCATCCAAGTTCATGGACCACCTGCTAAGTACCCCTCATAGATGTTAATCAAGCTGAGATCCTGTATTTGATACCCAAGAATTTAAATACATTCATAAACAGGGTTTGTCAATTAGGTACACACAACATACGATGCTTCTTGAAAGTATGTGAATCCCCATGACCCTTAGTTTTACCACTAAATTGTTATTTAATGAGAAACACTTTCTGATCTAACAGTTGTGTAATGAACAATTCCATATGTTTCTCATGCGTTTAGTAGAAAAACGCAAGTAATGCATGTGTAAAAATAAGTGAACCCCAGGTTGCACTGGTTAAACCAAGTACATAAGTAGAATCAGTTGTGTACATCATAATCATTTATTAATTTTATAAGCTTAAATATTAAGATTTAAATTTTTTAAGTTGACTTTAATATTTTATACAAGAATAATGACCATCCCTATAACTTCATATACTTTCAAGCAGCACTGTAGGTGAGGACAAAAAAGGAAGACGTTTGTTGACAATATGCTGAATCACCAATCACAAATATCCTGTGTCTCGAAGCCTTCCGGTTGTCACAAAACTGCTATATGTACGCTTACTGTGCAAGTGCCCAAGACTTCTGGTAGAGCTGCAATAATTTCCTGCAAATATTCATGTCAATTCAGTTTATTTTCATAGAGTGTTCCTCTCAGAAGGGTGATGCAGAGCTCTGAACTATAAACATAAGCAGGGCAGTTCACCTGAATTGAATAATACTGCAATAATATTGTGTCGTCTTATCCATATTAAAAGAAGCATACTACCAGTAATATTCCATCTGCAATATTCAGTGTACTAAAGGTACATGTATTAAAGAGTTCATAAGTCAACCAAGGTAACAAATAACATTTTTACGGCCCAACCAGTAATACAGCTAATAAAGCAATTGCTTGACACAGACACATGAATTTGTGCTTCAGGAGGAACACAGAGGGAAAAATGAGCCGATAAATAATCTTAATCCTCCGCACAAATGGGTTTTGAAAACAAACTCCTACAGGCAAACTTTTTGTAATTTTTCAGTTGCTTTACAAAGTACGTCCAACAGTAGATGGTTTACAGACACGTCTGCCACAAAGGTGAAATCAAATTCAGAGAACACACACCAACATGCCACATTTAATATTACAAGAGCAAAAAGGATTGTCCCTAATCCTACAGCAGTATTACCCAGAAGCCCTGGAAAAGTGAACTTCATATTTTGCTGTAATTTGGGAACATGGCCTTAAGTGGTTATTTTTCAGTGCTGGACCACAACAACCTTACAAAGCAGATGTACAGTGGCTATTATGTTACTGTTCCAGTGCCATATTGTACACATACTGTACACATTCCTCCTTCCTAAAACCAGAGCCAGTTCTTTCAATGAAAATGCAGTCTTTAGTTGCAATGGCCACTCAACAGTGACAAACTGAATAAAGTGAAAATTTTATAAACTGAAAGTGTGTACCTTTTAACAAAACCATGCCAAAGACCCATTTGAAGCTGCCCGTCGCTACTGCAACACCATGCTGGTGATTTTCAATACACGGCTCCTGCCGTTCTCCTGATCTTTTCTGCACTTATTTCATACCCCAGCTTCTGCCACATTTACTCTGACAACTGTCATTGTAATTAATTCAGTAGTAGTAATTTTTTCTGGTGGTCTATACCTGAACGTTCATCTGCAAAAACTATGTATTTTCTTATGCTAGAAAACATTAACATTTAATGTGTATAATAACTCCAATGACCTCTGAACAGATTTTTTTAGACGGCGGACTTCTTAGACAACGGTACATAATCAGACTTTTTCATCGTTATATTTGTAGATGTATTCATAGTCTCACTATATTGTTGTTTCTATGTTGCTGTGAACCAGTGTCGATGCCGTTTCTAATAAAAGTAATTTAATTGTGATGTGTTATTTAAAATTGCCTTATTTTCACGAAGTTGTCCTTCTTGTGGTTGTCTAATTATAATTCAACATCATTAGTTATATCCCATCTAAGCACTCATTGGCAGAGGTGTTCTTAAATGAGTTCCAGTGCACTTCTGTGTAAACACCAGGCGCTCACTTCTAACTCACCTGAAGACAAAATCGAAGATGTAAAGCCCGTAACATCATAGACAGAGGTGTAAAGTGAAGAAAAAACAGATGATCTCCACATCAAGTGTTGGTTTAAGGTCAGAATGAAAGTTAATTAGCCCAGTCAAAGCCCCTGCACTTGAAACACATGTGAGAAGACAAAGCGGTTTCTACACAGACAGGATATATCTATATGCCCGGGTCTCCTGATAAAAACCACTATAGGCAAAGAGCTCTTCAAAACCTGGCCACTATAACTAGACCGGGTCTTCCACACGGGTCTTTGCGTTCAGCATCCGCTCCCAGAGCCACGTGCAGCCCGGATATGCAATGGATTATTGGGTCTGAATAGGAGCCAAGCTGTCGAGCACCAGCAGCCCAAGATCGAGGGAATGGAATTGTTGGCAGGGAGAAGATATGTCAGAAGAAGTCTGGCTTCAGCCAAGGGAGCGAAAAGGTCTTCACAAAGTGTAAAAAATGTTTCAAGTGCCGCACCACCTTTAGGGTTTACAGAGGAAACTGACATTTTAAGGTATGAAAAACAAAATATGAGCTCATCTTTTCTGTCTTCTGTCTTCACTTCTTGATGAGACATCCCTGGAGAATCAAACTTCATTTAAACCTTGTCTGTAACTATGACAAACACTTATACTATGTGATGTGAAATGTGTCTTGACAGCATAATTTTACTTAAAATATTTGTATTTTACTATGTACAGTAGATTTTAACAATATCTGTGCATTAATTCACAGTTTTAACAAAATTTCTAGCTGCTGTAATAAAAAAAATTAAACTATATGCATTTCATAGTAGAAAACTTGAGAGGCCACTAGTGCAGAAGCCAATCTCTTAAGTCGGAGCCTTGGAATCTGAAGGTATTTGTCCTTTCCGTCCCCCACTTGACTTCACAAATTTCCTCCCAAATAATTTAGTGACTCTGATTCAAAGGAATTTGAATTAAAAAAAAACTAAATCTGAATCCGCATTCCTCCAAGGCAGAGCATCTTCTCGATAGTGCCTATGGATGCCAAGGGTCACGGGTACGAGAAGCTGCTCCCCACATTCCGCTCCAATGAAGAGAATGACCTATTTGCTGTTTCCATGGAAATGGAGTGTCTGCTAATTGTGGCAAGTAACACCTGCTGGAAAGCTTCAAAGCCAAGGGCAGCCAGACGTTTTACTACTTTATTATTTTTCATATGTGGGAAAAGTGTGCATGCTTCAATTATAGATGTGGGTCTAAGTAGAAATACCATGAAATACCATCCTTCCTCCAATTCCCTGTGCTTGAGAGAGATTCCAGCCACTCCTACACAGTCACATTCTTGGCCGCTACGCGATAGCTACCCTGCTTCAGTTAAGCTGCCAATTCAGACAGCGGGAGTAGTGGGGTCCCCTTCCCCAGGCTGCAGCACGCATTGTAGTGACACATGAAATATATTCAAAGAAAAAGCACTTTCCCATTACAACCGGTGTGGTGCAAACATGTGAAATCAAGCCAAAACTTCGCCTTCAGACAACAGCTTTTTTTTTTTTTTTTTGCACACCAGGTGTACAGATACATGCACACAGACACAAAGAAACAAACTCCAAACCAAAAGAAGTTCAAAATATCAACATGTCATCTAAATCCCTGGATTTCATGGAAGTCTTCGGTTCAATCTGACATGACTTTACAAACCGAGCAAGAGAAACACCAGAGGCCACAGTTCTCACCGCCCACAGGGCCTACAGTTGGCATCAGGGGAGGCTCAAGAAACATTACGGCCCATGTTTGGACAGGGAAGGAAACACAGAAATGAGGTGGCACTATGTCTGGATGATGTGAAGATGCGAAAAAGCGAATTTCATCAACACAGTTGCACATTATTGTGAGTGAGATAATAAAATACTTGTTCCTTTTAATAGCACCCAAGCAAATGTGAGCATAGAGTGCCTTTGTCCTTAAATTCTTAAGTGCCTGTACCCTGAATCCTAGAAAATAAACAGGTCTGTGAGGAAAAGCATATAACCAGGAAGATTCCAGTTAAAAACAAGCTGCAGTTTGGAAGCACAACAACACAGGTTTTGGAGGAGGTTGCCTGACTGGGTGCCGTGCCGTGCCAGAAGAGTACTAACATATTCCAGTCTGACATACCTTGTCAGTATTAATAAGAGCAACACTGCAGATAGTGGGCGATAAAATTTAACTGCATTATCTGCCCCGTAAAATTTAACTAATGACAAACTTTGATGATACTCAGAACTAATTTTAGTCTCCAAGATATAAAAGGAATTCAAGTTTGCTAGGGCAATAAGTACATAAATGCAAGGACACAAAAAAAAATCTCAATGTCATTGCTTATATATCTATTCTTTACCTTTTAAATCGATCCATCACTTTTCGCTATTCATTTTTGTGCAAGAGAGACAAAAACAACTTGTAGATCCAGGGTCTTAGATTCAGGTCCCGACAGGCTGAAGGTAAGCAAATGTTTACTTCAACCAGTCGTTAATTGTTTAAATAGTCCGTTTTAACACTTTAACACAATGTTTTAAAAAAATTCCTTTATTCATACTTCCCTGGACAACTGACTTAGAAAACGGCTGTTGGTCATGTCTATGAAACACTGTTACATGCTTTCCTCGATTTAGCCTTACAATTACACTTTCAATGTTACAGAATAGGGTAACAAAATAGGTATATCACTGTAAGCCAGTTTTGGTGCTGCTATAATAATAATTTTTTAAAAATTCATCCTGAATTTAGAAGACACTCACATTGTACTACAGAACTGCATTGGTAAGAAAAAGGCAATTAATAGATCCAAATAAGCTGTTTAATTTGTCCAATTAGAAATCAACATGTAAGAAAACATATCATGTAACATAGACAGTCACCAGCCTGCACACATAGCCTGCCTGAACCTGAATTTCACACCCCTGTTCGAGGATCACGGGTTGATTGGGGAGGAAGTACCAGGACCCCCCTCCTACCTTGAACGCAGTGCTCCACATCCTCCAGGTTGCGCAGCGTAATCCTCATCAGGCTGGAGTTCAGCATCAGCTCCTTCCGATGGCCTGGCCACGTGCGCTCGGGCCCCGGGTTAAGGAAGAAGATGCGCGTGTCACCGGTGGCGACCTCGTTATCGCAGATTCCCGGATCACCGAAGCCTCCAATCATCACCTTGTTACCGCCTTCCAGCAGAAGCTCTCCATTCACCACAGACTTGCCCTTTAGGTAGCGCCACACTCTCACCTTGGACAGACAAATAAGGTAAACAGTACAATTCTACTGACAGATCATGACTTTTCTTCCTCATAACTGCTTCAGTATTAATATTGAGGCAAGCGCTCTCATAACATATTTCTTTCTGAGGAATCCTAGAAGAACCTGCTGCACAAATGACCTGGAAATGCTGCACGGATGTGCTCCACAGGAGAGGAGCACTCTGGGAAAGGAGCTCAGCTGGCACTGTGCTGCATGGGGCTTGGAGACGAGCAGATCGAAATCTCAGACAGAAGTGCTTCTGCACTGCTTCACAGTGTCTGATCTGAGTTCCTCATCTGAGCTAGACAAGATCAGTGTTACACTCGACTGTCACACTCCGTGTGACAAATGATCACATAAGAGCCATCGCAACCTCAGAGCAGCTGAAATTCAGCCATCGTCCATAACTGCTTATGCAGTGCTGGCACACGGCGGCCCAGAGCCTACCCTGGAAGCACGGGGCACTAAGCAGGGTACAACGTCACACAAAATCATACACTCTGGAGAACTGAGAGTCCCCAGTTCACTTGTAACTATGGAGGGAAACCCACACAAACACAGGGAAAATGTGAAAACTCCATGCAGGCTGAACAGGGATCAAACCAACTCTACGTCTCATGAAACAGTGTGGGCATTGTGAGGCACCCATGCTACCCGCTGCACCATCATGCCACCCGTGAAAAGAAATGTGCTGCCCATAACACACACACAGGGTGGGGAGCGTGCCTGCATTCAGCAAACAACTGTATCGCTTTAAAGGGGGAGAAAGAGCAAGTGGGTAACTGGTTGAGCAGCTGAGGAACAAAGAATAGGGTTGAAAGGAACGCCTGAGCTTTTCCAGAAACGTGGGGTCATAACAGATAAAAATGGGGACAGAAATCCAAACATGCAGCAAGAAACTGCAATAAAAAGTCTACGCATCTATTTTCAATAACATCTTGTCCAGTGCAGGATCCCGGTGTCCAGAGCCTATCCGAGAAGCCTAAGGCGTGAGGCAGGCTACACACTGGATGGGACGCCAGAGCATCACAGGACAATGGCACACACCAGAGGCAATTTAGTCACCTATTTGCCTGAAACACATCTTTGGACTGTGAGAGGAAACCAGAGCACCTGAAGGAAATGAGAGAGGAAAACATGCAAACCCCACGCAGCCTGGGCCAGATTCAAAGCCACTTCTAGAACCGCAGCGCAGGAGCTCTGGGGCATCAGCACTGCACCATCCTGCTGCTGTTGAGATTTAAAGTCTTCGGGAGAACAACAGACACAAGCCAAGTCAATGATTTAATACCGACCATGCAAGGATTTATGGTATTAAAAACTGACATGTGGCATTTGCTGCCATTTCGTTGTATCTTAATGAAAACTTACTGCAGGTCTCACATTTTTATTACGAAATGTCATAAGGTCCTTGATCTTATAACTGGTGTGATACAGCTTTTTGGTATTTCCGTTTGCCTTTGTTTTTCATCCCTACCAGATGCTAAAACGCAAACAAACACACACGATGCGCTCGCGTTCACACGCGTGCCCACACACTCATACACACCTCAGGGAGACACGCAAAATTATCACAGACGAGAGATTTCGAGGTGTTAAATTAGGGCAAGAATCGGATGGCAGGAAAACCAAACTCCAGGTGGCGCGGCGGTCAGCGGAACTGCCTCCAGCCCTGAAAGACATGGGTTTGAATCCCGCTCCTGCTGCAGGCCCAAGTTGGTCAATGTACTCTGTCTGAGCCGCTCTGGTGAAACTTACCTAGCTGAAAGTGTAATGATGGGTAAACCGCTGTAAGTTCGGCTTCACATCTCCTCAGGATGTTTTTTTTTGTTCCGAGTGAGTGTATTGCGTGTCTCTTTTTTTTTTTTTTCGGTACTTCATTTTCAACATGCTGGGCCAGCGGGCTGTTCCCCCTACAGAGTCAGGACAGGAGGTTCTTGGTTCCTGTCAGTCACCTGACGCAGCCTTGAAGAAGCAGGTGCTGTACTTACAGGCTGTATAAATCAACGCCAGGCGGGTAAATCGCGGTGAAGCTCGTCAGCTCACACTGCGAGTCACCTCGTAAAGGCGTTACAGTGACGTGAAGTGCGAACAGAGTCTCTCTCACGAGTGAGCAGCGCCACTGTGGACGGACTCAGGTCGCTTGCGAGCGCCTCCGGACACTCGGACTCGCACAAAATACCGCGCGCGCGGGCGTCAACGAGCGACGACCGGCCGCGAGCCGTTTCGCGAGACGGTGCCGCGCTTTTTTCCCGCCCTGTGCCCCGCGCGCCGCGCCGCCTCTTTCTCTCTCTCTCTCTCTCTCTTTCTCTCATCTGACGGCTGTGCAACTTTTCAAAGTGCAAAAGTACCAACCAAGTGGCTGCCGCTGACGCCGCGCCGCTTCGCTCCCCCCTCACCTTGCACGAGTACGTGTTGTGCACCGGGTCCATGTTCAGGATCTCCTCCACGGTCCCGGTCAGCACCACGTTGGCCGCTTCCTCCCTCTCCTCCAGCCGGCTCTCCGGACGACAGGTCCCGGCGCGACAGGACGCCGGGTTCGAGGCCAGCAGCAGCAGCGCGGCGAGCAGGGCGCACCAGTACAGGTGCCGGGGGACGCTGCGCCCGGGGCCGCCCATGGTGGCTCGCGGTCACGCGCTCAGTTTGGTGCTGCGGTGGTACTACCGGCGGTGCGGCGGGATTTTCTCACTCCGCGAGCGACCGGGTCGGACTCGGAGCCTCAGCGCGTGCGGGAGGAAGGAAGGAGACAGGGAGTGACGGAGAGTTCGCTGCGAGCAATCTCTGCCTGTCTCCGTATGTGTGTGTGTGCGCGCGAGCGAGCGAGCGAGCGCGCGCGCACCCGGGCTGAGGACGCGGCGTGCGGCAGCGGTTCCCCGAAGACACACACATACACACGCAGTCGGACGCGCCCCCCTCCTCACACACTCCGCGTGCATGCCTTGTGTCGCGAGCGGCTGGGAAGGCGCGCCGAGGATCGGTGGTGTCGAAGTGGAGTACAGCGCCACCCCTCGGACAAACGGAGCAGGTGCAGGACCGGCGGACAGAGGACCTCGACCGTCCGTTTCTAAGGCCTCTTAGTGCTGCGCGTGTGTCGCCGCAGAGCAACGCGGATCGCACGCACATCGCAGCGCTATTTAGCGCTCTTAGGTAAACTTCAGCGTGATATACGGCAGCGTGCTCTACTGTGTCCATTCAGTGACTACCTCGATCAAGGGCTCTTCGGTAGGAATGCGAATGGGATTCAAACCCAGAACCATCAGATTGCAAGGTGGCTGCACTGAACACCTTACTCTGCAGCCCCTTGCTTGAGTCAAGATCAAACACACTGGTCACTGTCCTGTGATTTTATTGTCCTGTGTTTCCGGCAGGGTGGCACAGCGAGTAACACTGCTGTCTTACATCGCCTGGGTGGTGCAAGAGGACACGATCCCTACTCAGACTGTGTGGAGTGTGCGTCTTCTCCCTGTGCCTGTGTGGATTTCCTCCAGGTGCTCTGGTTTCCTCCCGCAGTCCAAAGACATCCTGTTCAGGTTCCCCAGAGAGTGTGTGTTCCACTGATGTATGGATGAGTGACCCAGTGTAAGTAGTGTATCTAGCAGTGGAAGTCACCGCGGTGAATAAGGGGTGTGGGCTCATAACACTACGTAGAGTTCATTGGAAGCCGCTTTGGAGAAAAGCATCTGCTAAATAAATAAATGTAAATCTACTGTGCTGTATATTCATTGTCCTATATTCCTCTCACACTGTTGTGTATTTGCACTTTATGTAGCCCTTACCGTTCTGTGTTGCACCACCATGGTCTCCGGAGAAACGACGTTTCGTTCCACTGTATACAAGCTATATAGAGGAATGACAATAAAAAGCCACTTGACTTGACTCGGTCACTGTCCCCACACTGGCGACGGACGCCCTGCCAGTACTGACAGCTTCTCCCGTTCGGGAACGACGGAGGGAACGCCCTGTAACGCATGGGTGCCGGGTGCGCGCGCACACACGCACACACACACACACACACACACACAGAGGCAAAGGGAGCAAAGGTGATCCACGATAACACGGTTCCAATACACACTTATCCAAAGAAGAGCAACTTAAATATAAAGCATTCCAACACGCAAAAGAGGAAGAAACGGCATCAAATTATTGCAGCTTGAACCGCTACTGTACAGCGTTTTCTTTCCTCAGTCGCAATCTCCTAAATTCTGTTCCCCAGCAGAAACGGCATTTAATAATCGTGTATCCTGCGGACATTGTTGGTATACACTCATTCGCTAATTGGATTGCTCCTTAAGACCTGTTTTTAAGATCCAGTAGAATTAATAAGTTCATCAACAACATAAGGTCACAATGTATAGCAACGTGTACTTTATGTGTGTGTGTGTTTAACACTTAGGCCTATTTAAACTCTATGGCAGAGAGGGCTTTGTTATTTACATTTCTGAGTGAAACGCCCCTTTTTATTGCCACTGGAGTGTAAAAAGTGGACTGTTAATCGCTCGTGTGTATCCGTTCCGGTGAGATTCTGATCACAGTCACATGAAGGGGAATGAAAGTCAAATCTGCATTTAGGAGGAGGACAATGTTGTTACTGACAGTGATGATTACGATAATAGTGAAGACCATTAGTATACACACGTTGTCTGAACCGCTTGTCCCATACGGGGTCGCGGGGAGCCGGAGCCTAACCTGGCAACTTAGGGCGGAAGGGGACACACCCAGGACGGGATGCCAATCCACTGCAAGGCACCCCAAGCGGGACTCGAACCCCAGACCCACCGGATAGCAGGACTATGGTCCAACCCACTGCGCCACCGCACCCCCACCAAGCAGACATTATTTAACAAATTAATTGTACACTTGGACCGCAGTATTTCTTCTTTATCAAACATACACAAGTGACAAGGTTTTAGATTAATGTGGCCATTAGCGAAATTTGCCAGTAGGGTAATTATTGAGTTGCGCAAGATCCACAGCTTAACGTCTTGGTCAAATAGGAATCCTGGGAATTTTATGAGGGTGACGTAAAGGTGACCGGTTACGAGAGCCGTCACCGCGCTTAGCACCTGCTTTGTTCATTCTACCGACAACAGAACATCTAATGCTTAAGAATGTAAAAATCGGCGACTTTATTGACATACTCTGTGTTATATTAGTATTGCTTAGGACTGTATCTCAGAAGGAAAACCCAGTTACACATTGTGCTGATAAATAATCTACCAAAAGAAATTTTTGTATCACGGCACCCTCTCACTAGCCAGTGCAGAGATTGCTATTTTCCCATGTAATGCTTTATTTAACGTTCTTGGAAAGGGTTAATACAGATGTATACATTTTTAACAAACCATCGGTAACATAATTTTATTTATTTAAAAAGAATAGTGTATGATTTCAATTCAATTTATTTTTATAGAGCGCTCTTCTCACACAGTGACAGAGAACGCTGAACAAGAGGATTAAACAAAGAAAGAAGATAGTTGGCTATATACTAGATTAATACATTATCCATGCAGTTATTAAAGCTATAAATAAGCCTACTGAGGGGGGATGTGTTGGTGCAGCAGGTTTGGCTTGTGCCAGCTCTCTGGTGGGTCTGGGGTTCGAATCCTGCTCAGGGTGCCTTGTGATGGACTGGCGTCCTGTCCGGGGTGTGTCCCCTCCCCCTCCAACCCTGTGCCCTGTGTTGCCGGGTTAGGTTCCGACTCGCCACGACCCCCGCTTGGGACAAGCGGCTTCAGCCAGTGTGTGTGTGTGTGTGTGTGTTAGAGAGGTTTGTACAAAAAGGGAAAAAAGCAAAGCCAACAAGAATTACACTGCTTATTGATATGCCTGAGTAAACATGTTGGTCTTTAGCCTGGATTTAAAGGCTGAGACAGATGGGCATTTCTGACAGTCACTGGTAGACTATTCCACAGTTTAGGTGCTCTGTAACTTAAGGCGCGACCTCCTACTGAGAACTTATCAATCACAGGTACTTTGGTAACCCACATCCAATGAACGAAGACAGCGCCTTGGAACATAACAACCAATAATCTCACAAAGGCACAATGCCATTTACAGCCTTAAATTAGTGAATATGAAATAACCAACAAAAAAGGCTCCTAAAATACAGGTAACACCATACAGCTGTAGGTAGGGGACAGATATAGTTTTGTTACATTTATTTTTCTGTATGGGGGGCACAGTGGTGCAGCGGGCTTGGCCGGGGCCTGCACTGTGGTGGGTCTGGGGTTCGAGTCCCACCTGGGGTGCCCTGCAGTGGACGCCCTCCCCAACCCCGCGCCGCTGGGCCAGGCCCCGGCTCCCGCGACCCCGCTCAAGACAAGCGGCTGTAGACATTGTGTCTGTGTGCATGTTTTCTGAAATATACACTATTTACACGAGCTGTTAAAGAAGCTGAACTATTATTTTAAGCAAATGACGCTCATGCTAGGTGCAGCTTAGACTAGGACACCAAGCGTACCTTCGGGCAACGTGCTCCAGAGGTGGAAACTGGCGTTACAGAGCAAATAGGGAAATGGCAGCTGATGCAAAGCGGAAGAGAACCGACTCTGGATCTCAGCCCACGGGCCGACTTTGGACCTGCTGTGAGAAAGGAGAGGAAAAGGGAAAACTCCTAAGCTGCCAGCTTCCCGCATCATTTCCTTCGCTGTTCACCTAAGGAGGCGTTCAAACCCTCTTCTGCCCTCTTCTTCGTTCGTTCTCTTCTGAAGTTTTCGCCGTCGACCACCAAGAGGAGCACGTCGTCCCGGGCCGATCGGACCAAACCGTCGCGATGACCTTCTCTTCGGATCTCTGCCGCTGAACGTGCTTTTCATGGCTGGATGCTGCCCGCACACAAGGGAGCTGTAGTGGCGGTTTGTGGTCCGTGCTGCCCTTTGTAAAATGACATTCAATAATGAGGACACATTAAAGCACCAGACATAACAAAGTAAGCGTTTAAATCCCAAGATCCCCGTCTATTGACGTGACCTTTTGATGAGAGCGGTTCCCAGCAGAACCTAACCGTTTGCCACACGCCCAAAAGCAGGGGTATCATGTTTCTCCCCTTCATTCTTCCCAAAAGTATGCGAATCCATTGAAGTCTCTGAGCAAACATGCTGCAACGGGTACTTAATGAAGTAAATACACGCCCGTGTCACTAAAGCCATGGCATCTGCGGGATCCGCTTTTGTCGGTAAGATATCGAGACGTAATTGCCGGAGGCATATATTGATTTGCTCTTTTGTTCATGCATCAGACCGATACGTCACGGCAGGACGCCCAGCCTGATAAAGCGGTAGCCCTGTGACATAGAGTAAATGAGAGTAAATGAGAGACAAGAGCGATGTGTAGTGTTACAGCCCTGTGACATTATCCTGCATTAGTGGCCTCGGTACAAAAGAGGAACGCGGGTCCTGACATTCATCACGTTGCCTTTTAGAGAAGCCACTGCAAACAAGTTTAACCCACTGAGCATATCATCCAAGGATGAGATACTTTTTCTACTATAGTCAATACAGGTTTTCTCTTACCCTCGTATTCAAGGCTTCCTATGAAACAGACGCAAGCAATTTATAAGAAAATGAATATGCTAAGAAAGTTTATAAAGCAGAAATGAACTGCCTGAGTGTATTTACATTCATTTATTTAGCAGATACTTTTCTCCAAAGCAACTTCCAATGAACTCTATATAGTGTTATGAACCCACACACCTTATTCACAGCAGTGATTTACACTGCTAGATACACTACTTACACTGGGTCACTCATCCATACATCAGCGGAACACACACTGTCTCTCTCTGTGTCACTCACACAGTGTGGGGGAACCTGAACAGCATGTCTTTGGAGTGTGGGAGGAAACCAGAGCACCTGGAGAAAGCCCATGGAGAACATGAAAACTCCACACAGACTAAGCGGGGGTCAAACCCACATCCTCCCGCACCACCCAGACGCTGTGAAACAGCAGCACTACTCGCCGTGCCGCCGTGCTGTATTTGTAGGTAATGGTACTGAAATGTGCGAACTTGCAATATTATCAACTGGGAGCAGGGGCAACAGGTAGTGTGGTGAGCCACTGCCTTTGGATCCAAAGGTTTCAGGTTTGAATCCCACCCCCAGCCATAATACCACTGCGCAAACAACTTACTCTGCAATTTCACCAGTAAAAATGTCCAGCTGTATGAATGAGTGAACAACTGTGGGTTGTGGAACATTGTAAGTCATTTTGGAGAAAACCATTAAATAAATGTAAATATCACCTGTTCGCGTTACCATAAAGTAAATGAATTTGGAAAGTTGTCACTTTCAAGAGCAAATATAATTACTTTTTCAGTAGAATATACAGTGAGCTCACTTACGAATAAATGTTCAGAATGCACGTTTGAGAAAAGTATACAAATGCTTGTGGGTCAGTAGTGGATCATCTGTCAGTTGCATCCCCCCCCCGCCCCCATTGCAGGTTATTTAGCTTTCTAATAATCAACCATTTACATCAAGTGGAGGTCATATCATTTCCTTTTCCCTTGATAGAGAAGTATGACAATACCCAGTCCCTCCACTCTTCGGAGGTAGTTTAGCTCAACCTGCAACGTCTACTTTTGCCGAAATGTTTGTCCATTCATTAAATTTTGGGTTTCTTCACTGTGTTGTCCTTTGAAAAGCATTCACCACAGACTTCCGTAGAACCTGAACGTGATGTGGACTTTACAACGGTAAGGCCTTCAGAGCTCATCCTTCCCGAGCCCACTGTGCCTAGGGGGTCCCGTGAATGGACCAGGGGGCCTTAAGGTCTTTCTGGAGCTATGTGTCTCCACTGCTCCTCTCTGCTGTTCATGGTACTTCCATAGCCTGCACTGTGCCTTCAGCCATGGGTTCGAATCTAGTAGTCTGTGTAGATTTGGCACGTTCTTCCCATGTTACTGTGAATTTCCCACAGTTTCCTCCCACAGCCGTGTGAATTGATGTGAATCGGAGGCTCTGAACCGCCCACAATGTGCGAGTGAATGACGTTACCTTGCTCGGCAACGTAGGTGGAGAAACAGCTGGGTGGGGGGGCAGCTACAATAACGGTTAGAGCGCCCGCTTTCAGATCCAAAGCTTGCAGATCTGAATCCCACCTCCCGCTTTCGCTCCCTTGAGTAAGGTACTTGCCCTGAATTGTTCCAGTAAAAATTACCCAGCTGTGTAAATAATTAAATCATTGTAAACGGCTTCGTATTGCAAGTCGCTGTGGACAAAGCGTCGGCTAAGTGAATCAGTGAGCATGTAATGTTTGTAAGAAGATCACTGTAGTTTTTCTACTGTTATAAGATTCCTTGGACAAAGGCACCATGTAAATAGGAATTAAAAGACACCTGGTTTGGGCGATGCTGAAAAGTCCACGGTGTCCACGGCAGAAAACGATTCAAATTGTACAAGGAATCGTCAAAGTGAGATTCAAAAAAACACATGGAATGTCACTTTTTTAAATCACAGAAGCTTTTGCCTGATGCACCCTTGGCCTGAACTCCCATGGTGGCCTTATTTGGCGAAAGACCTGGTAATAAATGACCTGGTCTGGCGGAGGCTTGGTTTACAGTTTGCGGTTGGCAGGGAGAGAGTCTGGAGGCCCAGTGCACCAAACAAGGACATGTTTTCTTTCGCACTTGTTCACATCTGAGCCACTTCCCCTGACCCAAAGTGCGAAGTGCCAGAGCAAACATGCAGTGTTTGCCCTAGGGCAGCCTAGCCAGACGTTGCTCGGCTTCGCGGACTGCGGGCTGGAGCGGCGGCTGAGGTTCTTTCAGCCGTTCCTCCAGTTCACCTGCGGACTCTGAGATCTTCTGCTGCTGGGACACGGAAGCATGTGCCTAGGATGCTGAAAGAGGCCGCCCTGCTTGGCTCCATCTGCGTGCGGACTACGTGGTACAGTCGCTAAGTTCCAAGACTGGCCACCGTGTGGCACTGCTGCGGTTGCATTCATCAGAGCACGCGTGTTATGTTTAATGGTAAAACAGCTGAATCGTAGCCCCGGCAGCGTCACAGTTTTGGACCTTATTGACCGTCCCGCGAATAAGGAGGCAGCAAACAGGTGTGAATACAGAAGAGATGCCGATCCATGCTGAGGTCTGCTTGGAGTTTCCCATGCCTGGTGTCCCCATCGCTACCCCATTTCCCAATCTGTCTCGCACAGTTTCCTCTCCCCCAATTTCCTGTCCACCCCTCTTTATAACACCCTTTCCGCCGTCTGCCTCCTGTCTCTACCGTCCCCACCTGCATCCTTCTGTTGTCCAGATCAGACGATCACAACGCGGGGCCCCAAAACTCACCACATTCAAAGTGATAGTGCTTATTCCAAGGAGACTTGTTTTGTTATGTCTACTTCGGCGCTATCTCGTTTACTTCCTGTCTCTAGCCTTTTCGTCTAGGAGACCAAAATGGGAGATGAGGGCCCCAGGATGTGGAACACAGGCCTCAGTGACCCACCCCCTCCATCCTTAGTTCTGAAACCTCTTCCAGATACACAGCGCTTACCAACCCCCCGGCAACTGGGTGTTCTTGATGTTTCACTTAATGTGAATTTTCACGGTTTTTGCTCTCTAATCCCAGCATGAAAATTTTTATCCTGCTGTTTTTTATATTTTAAAAGCACTTTTTTTTTTCTCCCTATAGTTTTTCAGCAGCGCATTGTCAGGTATGGTACAAGCGGCCTTATAAAAGACATCTTCAATATAAGTTATCTGAGGACGAGCAGTGCAATGGAGCGATCTGTCTTTGGAGATCTGCTCAAAGGCAAAAGGAGGCAACGTGCATTTGCATTTATTTAGCTGATGCTTTTAATTTGTAAGTAATTCCTACTGGAGCAATTCAGGATTTGTGAATTGCTCAAGGGGACAACAGCAGAAGGTGGGATCTGAACCTGGGTGCAGCTCTAATCGCTACAGCTCCCACTCCCGCTGAGATTAAAGTTGACCAGAATTATTCCGAAGAGCTGCTGAGCGCTGGGGATTGAGCTCGTGGGAACGGCCACTCAAGGTGATTTTGTATATTACAACAGTGCATGATCCATGAGAGTAACGAGCAGTTATTCACAAACATTACGACTGTAACATTTACCGGACTCCGACTGCATACCCAAATATGTAGCGCATTTTCTGTTAAACATTTGAACTCTTTTATTATTAGTCATTTAGCTGAAGCCTTTCTACCAAGAAAACTGATAAAAGTAGGTTTATATGCAAAGTTATTTTCCACTATTTCTCTAGGGGGGTGCGGTGGTGCGGTGGGTTTGGCTGGGTCCTGCTCTCTGGTGGGTCTGGGGTTCGAGCCCTGCTTGGGGTTCCTTGTGATGGACTGGTGTCCTGTCCTGGGTGTGTCCCCTCCCCCTCCAGCCTTGCACCCTGTGTTGCCAGGGTAGGCTTGGGATAAGCGGCTTCAGCAGCTGCGCGTGGGTGGGTGTGTTTCCCTACGTGTGCTGCCCAATATTCCTACTGTATGAGTTTGGGATAAGTACTGTGATTAAGAGTATTGTATCTGGATGTGGCATTTGCATTGAGGCACCAACCCTCACCACAGCACCACTAAAGCTTTACACACTGCTTAAGGTAAATTCTACCTTAATATTAGATTTCAGAAGCAAAAGTACAACTGAGTTGAGCGGGGTGCAAATGAGCTGGGACTCCCAGTTCATCATGGAGAAGAGGGATTAGTGATCCATTCAATACTGCCTCGCTTATCTAGGTTCTGGAGCGCACAGATCATGGGGAAGAGTGGTTCTGCTCACGGGAAACCCTGCGTAGATGTTACTGCAGACACTCTGTTTCCCGTGTGGCTGAGAGAGCAGCTCATAGGTTAACTCTGTGCAAAGCTCACTGCTTGTCGGCGGTCCCTTGAGTCATGGTGGAGGCTTCTGGAGGCTCCCAGAGTCTCCACACAAGGTGTCCAGACCCTTCACCATCCTTTAATTTCACGGTGAGCATTTCCTCTCTGCACTTGAAGCTAATACAACGATGGATGTTCTCCCCTCCAGAAATATGTAAAGCAGCCACCCCTTGATGAATGTTGCCCTTGGAGACACACACGGGTTTTTCAGTGGCTCTCGATCAGGGTGACATCGCAAATATTGCAGCACTTGACTGCATCGCCATGGCTCCGTACTATATCTTGCTGCTAAAGCAATGGTTCCCAAATCTAAGGTCATGAGGGTGTTCCTTAGGGTCATGGGATGGCCTCAGAAAAATAAGTGGAATTGTCACAAAGGTGCACTGTTGCAAGAACTAGGAAATATAATCATAGAACACCGGCTCTTAAATCACTACATTGGCTTCAGGTTAAGTTTAGAGTAGATTTAAAAATGTTACCTGATGTATAAGGCAATAAATGGCATTGTTTCAACTTACATTATTCATGTTATCGATTCTTACATTCCGGAACATTCTCTCGTTCGTCGAATGCGAGTTACGTTAAAGTGCCTGTGATCTCAGCAGGAGGGTTTGACCTTAGCTGTAGAGCCACTGAAACGTTGGAATGGTCTGCAAGTTGATGTCAGGAACGTCGCATCTGTGTCAGCCTTGAAATCCAGGTTCAAAACCCCTCCGTTTGCATCGCATGATGAACGAGACCTGCGCTGGTGAACCTGGACTTGAACTCATCAATTTATTAGCGTCTAGTGACCGTAGAAAGGTTATAAATAGCTGTTTAAGATGGCTTCAGATCTTTTCCTATCTACAATAGCGAGGAGCTTTGGGCAGCCATTGGCGTTTGGACCACAGCAGGTTGGAAGTTTGTTATTTCCTTGGTTGGCTAATTATAGCTTTAATAATTTAATAGTTCTTGAAGCAATTTAATGTATAACCAACCATTTATTTTATTTCTATTATGTCTCCTGATCTTTCTGTTCAGCGCTGTGTGTGACTTGTGTGATAAGAGCACACGCACACAGTCCGAAACCATCGTCCCGAGCGGGGTCGCGGCAACCGGAGCCCAACCTGGCAACACAGGGTGCAAGGCCGAAGGGGGAGGGGACACGCCCCGGATGGGACGACAATCCGCCGGAAGGCACCCCAAGCAGGACTCGAACCCCAGACTGTGAGAAGAGCATTCTATAGAAATAAGATGAAACTGAAATGGAGTCGAACGTGATTACTTGACCGGCGCAATAGGAAGGGTTGCCGAAACACACACACACACACACACTTTCAGAACCGCTTGTCCCTTACGGGGTCACGGGGAACCGGAGCCTACCCGGTAACACAGGGCGTAAGGCCGGAGGGGGAGGAGACACACCCAGGACGGGACGCCAGTCCGCCGCAAGGCACCCCAAGCGGGACTTGAACCCCAGACCCACCAGAGAGCAGGACTGCGGTCCAACCCACTGCGCCACCGCACCCCCGGTTGCCGAAACAGTAATCAAATAACAATTAAAGCCGAATAGTTGTGGATAATACAGCATCTATTTAATATAATGATGTTTGAGTCTGTTCACATCCAGTAACTGTGGTCGAGCAGATTGCCGAGGAGTCCGTTGTTAACTTAGAGAACTCCACGAAAATCAAGTTCGGAACCAATACGTGCTTTGAAAACCTCCCATCTTCGAAATTGTGGGTTCAACTCAAGGATAAACCCATTCTCTGTCTGGAAGCTGGAGACCTTTCCTTCCTTTAGAGTGCATCTTTGTGAACAAGGATTTTCGGCTATTGTTGCAAAGAAGATTAGACGAAGGAACCGTGGGGACCCTTAGTCTGGCTTGCAACGTTCTCCGTCAATCAACATATCAGCATAAATCCAGACCTAGAGAAGGTTTCCTACAAAATGAAACAGTATCATTGCACATCGTCTGAACCGCTTGTCCCCTTCGGGGTCGCGGGGAGCCGGAGCCTAACCCGGCAACGCAGGGCATAAGGCCGGGGGGGGAAGGGACAAACCCAGGACGGGACGCCAGTCCGTCACAAGTCAACCCAAGCAGGACTCAAACCCCAGACCCACCGGAGAGCAGGACCCGGTCCAACCGACTGCACCACCGCGCCACCGCGCCCCCCTCTAGTATCATTGCACCCCCGTGGAAAATATTTTGTTCTGTAATGAAGTCCCTTTTTAATGTAAATTTGTTTCATCCACTTATGAAGTGTGGAAAGCATGATGTGGTGGTGCAGTGGGTTTGACTGGGTCCTGCTCTCTAGGGGGTCTGGGGTTCGAGTCCTGCTTGGGGTGCCTTGTGACGGACTGGCGTCCTGTCCTGGGTGTGTCCCCTCCACCCTCACACCCTGTGTTGCTGGGCTGGGCTCTGGCTTGCTGTGACCCCACTTGGGACAAGTGGCTTTTGTGTGTGTATGTATGTATGTATATATATATATATATATATATCTGAATGAGCACAATGTGCCCCAATGATCAGTTTTGAGCACTGTATGTACCAGTGTTTAGGGTCACCAGGCCAAGACAAGATTGGATTCAGGGTCAAAGCCAAAAACGCGTGGGCACCACTGCATTTAAGGGGAGCGATGAATATGGAGTTTGCAGAGAGAAGAACACCTTCACTGGTCTTCATCAAGGAGGAGCAGTTGTCACACACCGTATATCTGGGACAGCACGCAGATCGAAATAGTTTAAAGCACACTGCCTTGGGATGTGGACCGATTCTCCTTCAATTGTCACACACTCTGTATTCTGGAGCTGATTCTGTTCCACAGTGGACCTCATCCTCCAGTGTCACCGTCTATGATTTCGCCCAGAAATTTCCAGAAACAGGCAGCGCTATGACATTAATGCTTTAACGGTGTCCTTGGCGACACCACACTGACAGCCTCACGTCAAAATGTGAACATTATTCATATTATGAAAAATCAAAATGAAACTGAAATAATTTCATTGCTGCAAAACAGAAATCAGAAATGGTAGAAAGAACTGGGTTTGGAATTATGTGTCTAAAAGCATTGATTCATATATTTTTCGTGGGGTTATTTCTCGCATTCTTCACTGCATTGCAGTTTCTCTTCTCACATACAACCGGGAACTATGTGTGTGTATATGTTTAGCGTGCATTTTATTTGCTTGTCCCCGGAAGGGTCACAGCGAACCGGAGCCTAACCCGGCAACACGGGGCGCGGGGCTGTAGGGGGAGGGGACACACCCGGGACGGGACGCCAGTCCATCGCAAGGCACCCCAAGCGGGACTCGAACCTCGGACCCGCCACAGAGCAGGATCCAGCCAAGCCTGCTCTGCCACCGCTCCTCCTCTATTGTATAACGTGTATCGCATATTACATGTGTATTGCATATTATCTGTGCATTGAGTCCTACGCGTGTATATTGTGTTTATTGCATTATGTTAATACTGTACATACTGTCCAGGTGTTTACTGTGTATATTTCTGGTCTGGTTACTTGCAATTTATGCTGCACAGCTGCGCTGAACGCACCAAAGATTTTCACCACCTGTACACTTGCGGTGAGGGTGAAGTGATGATAAAGTGATTTGATTTGGAAAGAAATGTTAGCTCACGGGGGGGGGGGTGCAGTGGTGCAGTGGCGCAGTGGGTTGGACCACAGTCCTGCTTTCTGGTGGGTCTGGGGTTTGAGTCCTGCTTGGGGTGCCTTGTGATGGACTGGCGTCCCGTCCTGGGTGTATCCCCTACGGCCTCCCTTGCCGGGTAGGCTCCAGTTCCCCGAGACCCCGTATGGGACAAGTGGTTCAGAAAGTGTGTGTGTGTTATCTCATGATACTTGTGTGTACGTACAGTGGGAACACT
The DNA here is from genome assembly GCF_900964775.1 of Scleropages formosus. Lineage (NCBI taxonomy): Eukaryota > Metazoa > Chordata > Actinopteri > Osteoglossiformes > Osteoglossidae > Scleropages > Scleropages formosus. Next base: position 712,398 of record NC_041807.1, read on the forward strand.
GCTTTGTGACAGGGATCTAGGTCCGGGGAAACCAAACTTGAGCACCGCAGCCGATTCGGACCTTAATTATCCTATTTCTCCGCTGCCCACCGGATTTTTGTGTTGTCTTTGCCTTTTCTCCGGACCGGTCCCCACAGACATTAGTAATTCTTCATGGTGAGAGCAGCACTTCTTTGTTCTCGAAAAGACCCAACGGCAGCACTCAAACTAAGATGCTACTATCAGTGCGTTGGTAGATCTTCACTCTCCACATGCAAAACATAGATTTGCACATACAGCTTGACCAGATGGTCTCCTCTGGGTCACCATGACTTTGCTGGAGATATCGGGCACCATCACCACTCGGTTTGGTCCGTTTGGAGACGGAAAACAGGGGATAGTTGCATATTCCCCCCTCGCACATCCTTATTTTAGTAATATAAACATTCTCCCAGTTTTCTGGGATGACTCACTGTTACAACTTAAGTGATTGAACTTAGAGCTGGACACCAGCCACAGGAACGCTGGAAATGTCTAATCTTATTACTGCGACTCACAATGTAAAATCTGAAATACAAAGCAGGAGACGAATTACCAGTAAGCAGTCAGTAGATATCCATTTCCAGTTGTATCTTAATATCGGCAAGCGGGCCACCTACTTCCTGCAATGCCCCGTACAGATTTAAGCACACGGAGCGATGACGGCACGCGAATAATGTCATTGTCGCACAGCAACATCTACACACTGTCTTTGATACACACATTCACTCACAAGTACTCAATTAGCTCTATGTTTCATAATGATAGTGGGGCCCTGGGTGGCACAGTGAGTAACACTGCTGTCTCAGAGTGTCTGGGTGGTGCGAGAGGGCGTGGGTTCGATCCCTGCTCAGTCTGTGTGGAGTTTGCATGTTCTCCTAGGTGTTTGTGTGGGTTTCCTCTGGGTGCTCTGGTTTCCTCCCACAGTCCAAAGACATGCTGTTCAGGTTCCCCAGAGTGTGTGTGGCCCATTGTAAGTAGTGTGTCTAGCAGTCTAAGTCACTGCAGTGAATAAGGTGTGTGTGGGCTGATGACACTACATAGAGTTCATTGCTTTGGAGAAAAGTGTCTGGTAAACGAATAAATGTGAGTCACTGATTCCATCATTCATAAAGTTATTATAAATGTGGGTGGAAGTGAGACACGTGAAAGGGGTTCCATACACTTTTCCTAGGTTACCAGTGTAAGCCAGCATGGTCAGTGTGAAACAGCGAAGCCTTGGCTCTATACTCCCTCCTATCATAATATTATCTGGTACAGATTGAGCATTAATTAAAAATAATTGACAAGTAATTTGATCAGGAAAGCTGGGGTAGAGTTTGCGGTGGTGGTCCTTCAGGAACGGCCTCATATCTTCTGTCTGGTCCACTTATCCAACAAGAAGCTACAGAGGAAGAATAAATAAATCATAAGGAGGCCTCTGGCAGTCTGGCTGCCCTCCTGGAATCTCAGGCAGTCCATTTGCTCGCGCTCGGGACCACCAATTACGGGGCGTCTGTGTTCTTCTGCACCCTGACGGCCGAAACTGCTTGCCAGAAGAGAAGAGTTGGGGGGAGGGACCAAGAAGGACCATCTCCCGCTGAGACGAACCACGGGTACATTCGTGAAAACCAAAAACTGCTGAACTGAACCATCAACCACACCAATCACTTCTTTTTTTTTCAATTTGAGGTTGAAAGAAAATAGATCCACATCTCAACACCAATCACTTCTTTTTTTTTCAATTTGAGGTTGAAAGAAAATAGATCCACATCTCACTTAATGGAATTAGGAACATGTTCCATCGCTGGGCGAAAGGACCGAGCCTCATGAACAGATGGATTCACCCGCGTGCAGTTAAATCGGGAAATATCAGCATTGGGATAATGGGATTTTTGCTCACGTGAGCTCTAGCAGGCGGTGGTACTCATACCCTAAACCTAAATCAGTGATCCTGAATGTTAACTATATATAACCTGGTTCACATGGTGGAATGTAACCAACCGTACTTTACAATCACATGTCTGCATCTATGTGCCTCTTTCTCCTAATGTGATGAGCACATTGTATTTTCTCTGAGATGTACGTCGCTTTGGAGAAAAGCGTCTGGTAAATGTCTAAATAAATGGGACAGCTGGTAGCACGGCGGTTGGTGTTAATGGCCTTGGATCCAAAAGTTGCAGGTTTGAGCTTCACCTCTGGCTCTAGTACCCTTGAGGAGGTACTTCCCCTAAATTTCTCCAGTAAAATTACCCAGCTGTATAAATAGGTAAATAACAGTAACCTTAACATTGTAAGTTGCTGTGGAGAAAAGTGTTTGCTAAATGAATAAATGTGAGTATAACTATATTATAGGGAAACTGAACTAGTAGCCTTGTCTTATACAATGTCCTCCTCTTGTGGTCGAAGTGTGAAGATACAGCAGCGGTTCAGCTCCACAGGAAAGCTCATTTTCTGTGTTATTTTCACAACAGTTTTAGGTGCAACACAAGAGCAATAATAACACATACTGATTTCCCCATACAAATGCTCGGGGAGGGCAGTGGCGCAGCAGGTCTAGCCAGGTCCTGCTCTCTGGTGGGTCTGGGGTTCGAGTCCTGCTTGGAGTGCCTTGCGATGGACTGGCGTCCTGTCCTGGGTGCGTCCCTTCCCCCTCCAGCCCTCCGCCCTGTGTTGCCAGGTTAGGCTCTGGTTTTCCACAACCCCACTTAGGACAAGTGGCTTCCGCAAATGTGAGTGTGTATTCTCACATGGCAAAAAATAGAAAAAGTAAGTTTTGCTGGTAAGAATGGTTCATTTTCTTGGGTCCCAACATACATTAATATGCCTCAGAAGAGATATTTTACTGTGTGATAAAGAAAATAATCTGTGTACTGTAATATAGGGCTCAGGGACAGAACTATTATTATTATTAATAATAATAATAATAATTAGTATCATTATTATTCTAAAATAGTATCTTTCCATATGAAACTTGTCAACAACTGTAAATTCTGTTTGAGTTGCAGGGTTCCAAAATAATGGTACCGACACAATAACAGTGACACTGGCGAAGGAACAAGTTACTAATAATAAAAGCAGAATTGCTACCGGGAACGTTCACAACGCTACGCTCACTTGACCGCCGAGTCCTGGGACAGAACTGTCACACCAGATGCTCATTCATATTATTAAAAGCGACCTGCATTTCTTGATATGGTGTTCTTCGAATTTGTACGCATACTTCCATAAAAGTTACCTAATGTTTGGCCTACAAGAAGTAACGGGTATATTCTGGCTTCATAAAATGTTTTACTCTTAACTCATAAAAAATTGCAAATAAAACAGTATTTTCTCAAAAAAAAAAAAGTTTGCAGTGATTTTTTTTTTTGATTGTGGCTTAGACCAGAGGCAAGTCTGTCATTCATTTATTATCCAAGAGCAGAAGTTTAAGAGACCATCTATGTGTAACTTTAAAGGTTTTGCTTATTTTTCAACCCGTTTTACTGTTTTTAGAAGGTTTGCATGTTTTGATGTGTGGTAAATCAGCGGTGGAGCGTATTAGCGATAGATTCTGTGAGCCGGTGTACAGCGCAGGGTTTCGCGGTACTATGAAGAGTACGTTGAGGTCTGAAAGCAAGCAGAAAAGACGCAAAGAAACGGAGGCTGTCAAATGCCAGTACCCACCTCCCCATCACCGCTCAAGCACGTTGGAGGGTCGGGCCGCCTTCGAAGCCGGCCTAAAGGCTTATTAATGGCACACACATCCAGTTAGAGTGAAAAGGCTGCGTTCTCAGAGCCTTTCCCCTTAGAGCCTGTCAGTGTTACTGGGGCTTGCGCCGCACTAGGCCTGCCAACATCTTCTTTATAAATAGAGGAAATTTTTGGAGGTTGCACCCTTGTTGCATCATATTGCGGGAGGCTGTGCTCACAATCAAATAAATTGTTTTAGAAGTAGAACAGCGTAACGTAATTCATTAACTGGAACTGCGTATACTGGTAAATGTGATGGAAATTCGAGATAGAAGGGAAACCAGAACCGTTTTCGTGGAGCGGAAAGGTCTGCTGGCAGATGGATCCGTGGGACTCGGAATGAGAACAACGCCTTCTCCAAATGGCTCTCTTCAGCGCTTTCTCTGCGGAAGGTGTGTGAGCTGTCAAAGTGCTGTGAAACTTCCAGAATTTCAAGTGAGACGCTCGCTTCCAGGAAGCGATGCATTAAGGAAACGGTGGGTCAATTATTTCCAAGCGTCAAGAGATTCCTTGTGTCTACTGACACCTCAAACCCTGAAGCGCTTGAAAGAACCTGATCCGATTGGCACCGAGGATAATTTTCTGAAGCGTCCTTGATCTGGGGCTGTGTGGCTCATATCTGAAAGGCTGCCGCTGGATTGCATTCTGCAGTAAGAAAATATGATGCAGAAAACAGTAGGAACCGCTAAACTTATTACATGTTGGTAGAATCTTTTAGCCTGCTCTTGTGTCCAGGTGCTCTCTTTTAATTAGTTGTCCATTTGTAATGAAATTATAATCCATCCATCCAGTTTCAATAATTGCTTGTCCTTTGCAGGGTGCCGGCGATCCGGAGCCTATCCCGGAAGCATTCAGCGCAAGGCTGAGGGCGGTACACCCTGGATGGGGCGCCAGTCTTTCATGGGGTATATAATCGTAATGACAATGAAAAAATAAGTATAGATTTTACAGTACAACCTTCCCCCCCAATACCGAGCACTAATTTCATAAGAACTGACACTTAATTTGTCATTTGTTCGCTAAAATTCACCTTATCAACTCACACTTACAGAAAGGACGTTACAGAAAACAGAAATTCAATCCAAAGTCTGAGCCTTGTTGACCCTAAGCACACCACAAGGTCATCAGTCCACCAACTGCTTCTTCCATGTATCTCATTGGTCTGATAATCCATTCAGAAACACCACCCAGAAATCTTGCGACTTATCATAGTGTCAAACCGTTTGTCATAATGTTGTTCAGAAGTGTCATTTAGACAATGTCGACTGAGAGCTGAGCCACACAGAGTGCCTGTAGAAACTTGTTTCCTCCACTTTTGTTCTTTGTGCAGAAAGGGCTATGTCCCAGGTCACTGGGATTGAGTCCATTCATGAGTTTAGGTCGTATTTTTCCTTCAACATTCTCAGACACTACAGACAGAGAAATTAACATAATAAGGAGCTGTAAACCAAAAGAGGTATAAAAGTGCTAAAATATGTTGAAAAAGTAAAAAGGCAAAGGAAGGTCTTAGCAATCAGTTTAAAACTTGAAGTGACAATGAACAGAATTATTAAAAGGAAATATTAACGTGACTTCACTGTTCATTTATTGCAGCTGATACTTTATGAATGGTTCTCTCTGATTGTTTGTTAGGGTTTCAAGCGGTGACAGTAATTGCATTATGAGATGTATAACCGAAACCACTTAGAAGAAAGCAATATTAAGAAAAGTGAAAGAGGCAAGCCAATGTGTTATGTATGACTAATTTAAACATGTTGGTCTTAAGGTGGGATTAAAGGTGTTTGAGATAGCACACATTTTTCAAAGTACAGACGAATAAATTCATTCAAGATACACAAGACAAGATGTTATTCCCCATGTGTGTATTACAACGGCTGTACACAAGAACCCAGTCCATCCGGCCTCACCATGAAGCCGCAGAGAAAAGCATCCAGCGCTGCCAACATATATCTCCATGACTCAAGACCGAGCAGCTTAACTTCCTTCCCTAATCACCACAACCACATGGTACCAACATGGGTATTTCATTGAGGATGTCAAGTGGGCACCTCCTTCCATGAGTGTTTCATTAAATTAGACCCACGACACCTCAGGAAGGCTCAACAGTGCAGTCTGGCATCCCAGACACATCCCCTCCCCACACGTTTGATGCCCTTCGCCCTCAACAAATACAGAAAATCCACAAACTCAACCACCCATATCAAACTGCACCTCCATAAATACCTTCAAATGCACCACCTTCACAGACTCAGACCATCCTGGATTACTCCACACATGCCAACAAAATGTGCAAATGCACCAACTCCACAAACTTAAACCAACCTAATTAGCAAGGCCACGCCTCCTAATTACTAGCCACCTGCCACTAAGTTTACCGCCACTAGACACCTCCCTCCAACCCGTAACCCCAACTACGCTCCTCTCTTCTCAACCATAACCACTGACTCACCTTCTAAGCGGTCTCAAACGGGTCCTTCACCCCCACCCTCAACGAACGACCTCTAACAACAAACTCCCCCAACAGCAACGTAGCTGATTTAGCCACAGATAAATAAATAAATATCAGTTTAAAAGAGTGCAAAATGAAGTTTGTTCAAAAGTACATGAGGGACACAAGCATTAGACCGAGCCACGCTCACATACATCCATCACTCACAAAAACAGCTGTAAAAGCCCCACAAATCTCAACACTTCCACTTATGCTGCATCATGCAATCCAACACCTCTCCACCGGCACCTTTCTATTGCTCATAGGGTCCCACATGGGGGGCTCAACAACCTGGCTCAGCGGCAGGTCTAGCCCTGGTATGGACTATAAGCCCCAGAAGAAACATATATACTCCAAGCACTATTACAATGCATACGCCAAAGGCTTAATACTTCTAACCCATGAAATAAACATTGTGCAAATAAATTAAAAGTACAAGTGATAGCTCAATAAGAGGTTAGTACCAACACACATTATATTACAGTACAGCCTATTGGCAGGAATGACCTCAAGGAGCCCTCTTTGGAACTGCCCAATGTCTTGTGAAAAAGATCAGTGACAAATCTCACACACACACTGAAACCACTTGTCCCAAGCGGGGTCGCGGCGAGCTGGAGCCTAACCCGGTAACCCAGGGCACAAGGCTGGAGGGGGAGGGGACACACCCAGGACGGGACTCCAGTCCATCGCAGGGCACCCCAAGTAGGACTCGAACCCCAGACCCATCAGAAAGCAGGAACAGGCCAAACCCACTGCGCCACCACACCCCTCTCCACAAGGTGTGTGAAAATGAACTATTTGATCATTTCTTACCATACCTTAATACAATAAACTACTCTAATGTGTATTTATCTCAGGATTTGTGAAGGAGGTTCTGTAGATTCCGCATAATCACACACACACACTTTCTGAACCGCTTCTCCCACATGGGGTTACAGGGAACCGGAGCCTACCCGGCAACACAGGCCGTAAGGCCGGAGGGGGAGGGGACACACCCAGGACGGGACGCCAGTCCGTCGCAAGGCACCCCAAATGGGACTCGAACCCCAGACCCACCCGAGAGCAGGACCCGGTCCAACCCACTGCGCCACCGCGCCCCCCTCCGCATAATCATTTCTTTTCAAAATTTAAATTTTTTTTGTAATCAAACAGCAGGAAAAAACAACTTTCGAGGTACTATCGGACTTTCTCAGTCAACAATAAACGTTGCATTGCCGTTCAGGGGCTGCAGAAAATTTAAGACATTTTAAGAATACTGAAGTTCAGATAAACAACTCACAGAAATTATCCACGACTCTGGCATACAAAGCTGAAATTATTTCGACTAAGCACTAGCATAACATGACACGAAATGACTTAAATTTAAAGTAAATTACGACAAATAAGATCGAGCAGTACGTTTTTTATCAAAATCTCCCGGTCGACCGTAGAAACGCGAACCTACCACATGAGCACAGTCATTTATTGTAGTTCACCGCAACCATTCGCATTTGCGTTGATCGCGTGAACGGCCAGAAAGGGGAGTAAAGGCAGAGGGAGGAAAGTAGAACTGTGTCCGTGTCCCTTGTCACGCTGCTCTCGCACTTTCTGTTACTTTACCGCCACCTCCCATTAGATGTCCCTCAAGAGCCACCCGTGCTAAACACCCACTGTGCCTCTGCTTTCTCGCCCTCAAAGCCGCTTGAAAGACAACAAAGTCCTCAAAGAAATAAGAGGCATCGCTTATCGCAACAGTAATAAATAAGATGTTTTATGCGTGCCATCTGCACGTGATTATCTGAGAAGCACGCATTCCACAGCGGACGCCCCCGCTGCGAGCATTACGCCCGTCTCTTGTGTGCGTGGCACGGATGATACTCTATCAGACTCGACGTTGACACGAGTTATCAAAAGAAGCTTTCTGTCGGCAGTGGGAACCGTCCGGCGGAGACAGCGTCCACGGATGAAGCATTTCCTCGGCCTTTATGTCACAGGCGCATGCAGAATCTACCCGTCGCGTAACAACGCATTCCGTCGGACAACCTTGATGTGTAAAACAAAGGGTAAACGGTGTCTCCAGAGGTAGGGTACGTGGGTGCCCACAATAGGGATACTCCATCATTGCAGCATTCAGGATGGGGATCAATAAGCAGGCCTTGCACCGGGAGCCCCGATCCCACAAAGCGGTCCCCATGCTCTTGCACTCTCCCACGGAGCGCTGTTCTGTACCACCGGGCCCATGAAAGGGTGGGCGGGGTGCCGCTTTATAAAAAAGTTTGGTCATCTCGCAGGGAGGGATGGAAAAAAATGACGGAGAGTTGGTGCATCAATGTGCGGGCGGAGAGAAAGGGGAGGAGGCCCGGAGGGCCCCGAGAGCGAGCTGTGAGAAAGGGCCGCTCCTTAGACAAGTCCCACCTCTCCTGCTGGGCCCAGCGAGGCCCCTGTCCCCATGCCACAATGCCTCCACGGTCTGCCAGCCTGGCCCCGGCACACCAGCTCAAACTGCCGTGCGAAAGGTGCCTTCGTCCCGGAGCTTCGTTAACACGGCGGCTTCGTGTCGGACGCACGGCTTCGGTCGAGGCACCGGTACGTGCGCGAGTCCCGTGCGGTAGATGCAAGGGGTAGGTCCATGTAAAACTGTGAAAAATAGAATGATATAAATATATTACATTGCCAGGCATGTTGTATCCCATACATTACGCGTTGCTTTTTAATGGACTCTCTCTAGGTTCTTGCATTAAGAGTAACATTTATCCTTCAGTCCATGAGACTTGCGCGTGGTTTGAACATTGTAACCAGACTTACATGGCTTATTGACAGACTTTGGTCAAACAGGGTCACAAAATACGCAAGAAGAAGGATTTCTGAGTCTAGCTCTTTTTAAAATTATTTCTGTACAGTAAATGGAAAAGTAGGAAAGATACTAATGAAGAGTAATAAAGGAGATAAATGACAATAATCATGAAAGACATTATGTCTCAGAATTATGGCCTCCACAAAAATATAAGAAAATCTGACAAGTGAAGAATCAGATTTTCAGTCCAATGACCTAAAAATACAGATATGTATGAGGACACTTCCATCCGTCGTCAGCGACCGCTTGTTCAGAGCCTAACCCGGCAACGCAGGGTGCAAGGCCGAGGGCGGAGGGGATACACCCAGGACGGGACGCCGGTCCATCGCAAGGCACCCCGAGCAGGGCTCAAATCTCAGACCCAGCACATAGCGGGCACCAGCTGAACCCATCATGCCACCACGGCCCGCTATGTGGGCACCTGCTTCTTGAAAAAGTTTTGGGTAATAAATCAAAGTTCAGCACTGAATGTGGTCATGCATCAAACATTCATATCAGGAATGTCAGTAGGTATTTTTCAGTCTGAAACATAATATAGTACAGTACCGGATAATGGTTAATGAGCTGTTTCAATATTCCTGATTTTGTGAAGTTACATGAAGACAAATGTGAAACATGTGTTCGCGAAAATGTTACAGAGCTGCTAACTTTGGCCCACCGGTCAACAAGAGACTTGCACAGAGTTGAAACCAGGCTGTGACAAAAGAAACGGGACAGTAAGAACCCACTTTCCAACCTGTAAAGCAGAGAAGAATTTTGCTGATGGGTCCCCGGCCTTGAAGCCAAAGTTAACTTATGTTAAATTAAATTAAGTTAAAATTAAATTAAATTAACTTATGTCAGTTAAGGGGGGTGCGGTGACACGGTGGGTTTGGCCGGGTCCTGCTCTCTGGAGTGGGGTTCGAGTCCCGCTTGGGGTGCCTTGTGATGGACTGGCGTCCCGTCCTGGGTGTGTCCCCTCCCCATCCAGCCTCGAACCCTGTGTTGCTGGGTTAGGCTCTGGCTCCCCGCAACCCCACACGGGACAAGCGCTTTCAGTCTGTGTGTGTGTATGTGTGTGTCAGCTAATGCCCAACGTTTGAATCTTATGTCAGATTAGATATTTGGAATGCTGACACGCAATCAGTGGCAGCATTAATGTACTGCTACTGTTATATACCAATGACTTGTCATAGAGACAAACAAATAATAATAATAGTAATAATAATGATGATAATAATGATTCTACAGCAAACAGCAGTGGAAATGTAGAGGAAGAGGAACCAGCACTGATGTGAGCTGTAGAAACCACAGTGCGGTGATGATCTAGTACTGGTAAAAGGCAGTAGATCTGACACCTTCAATGTTTTGGTAAAACAGCCTTTCATAAGTATTATTTTCTCACTTCTTCTTCTTTCTATTGCAAGTTTAATTATGTGTCTTCGCAGTAAACTAAAGGCTGGCAAATGTGGAAAACATGCTTTAATTTAGAGTAAAATTACACCTCTTATCTCAGCACTCCAAGACTTGAGTTTCCCTTGCAGGGAAAGAAGCACAAGAGGACCTGCTCAGCAAAACAGAAGGTGAAGAAGCATTGTGTTCAGGAGGCTTATTTATGCACCGATGGCTTCATCACAGATCTGTTCCGTGCAGAGAAGCACGACCTGTGACCGGGCCGCGTGGGGCCCCTGGGGCAGTCCACCTGCAGACTCAGGCGCTGATCCTCGATTAAGGGCCATCCTACTCCTTCGGAGGGCCGCAAAAGTCCGAGTGTCCGGCCCGCTCCGTGGGGTCTCCTTTGAGGAGGTGATGTGTGTCCAACGAGCTTATCCAGCCACGGGGGACTCGGAGGGGTCCTTTAAGGAGGGATCCTGGGGTTAAAACCCCCGACCTCCAGAGTTACGAACCCAAAGCCTCCCCCGGCCAATGTCACCTGCTGTGACACTCCACGGAAGGGATATGAAAATAGACGGCGTATAATGTAATGCGTCTACCTGTTGGTCCATCGCCATCGCTGCCATTCCAGTGCAGTAAGTATGGGGCTTCATCAAATCACACTGATGCCGCCGTTCAAAGTTAGTGTCAAACAGTTGCCAGCTAACAGGTGATTCCAGATGCATCTGATCGCGTATTTTCAGTGATTTCCTTTCATTGATCAGAAGTACATTACATTACATTTATTTATCAGATGCTTTTCTTCTGCAAAGCGACTTCCAATGAACGTTATGTAGTGTTATGAGCCCACACACCTTATTCACCGTGGTGACTTACCCTGCTAGATACACTACTTACACTGGGTCACTCATCCATACTTCAGTGGAACACACACACACACACACACACACACACACACACACACACACACACACACACACACACACACACACTCTCTCTGTCACTCACACACTATGGAAGAACCTGAACAATATGTCTTTGGACCTCAGCATCTCATAAATGGGAAAATATAATGATTTAAGTTTCAGCAAAGGTATAACCCTTACCCCCAAACCATAAACTGACTTCTTATTAATACCCCTATGCTCTAATTTGGTGTGATTGCTCTAATTCGTTTCTGAAATGTGTCTGTTAGGTAAATTTTAGTTCACGAAAAAACCATTACTGTGACTCCTCGTGGTGAAAATCATAAAGCGTTCAACTCCCACCCCCAAAAAAAAAAAAAAAAAAGTTAAAATTTGCTCAAATTTGCTGACCTCACTAGGAAATACATTCAGAAAGTGGATAGGTGGAGCTTAGATCAATCTAAGGAACATTAAAGAGTAATGCACTGGTGTGTAACAATACTAAACTACAGCTCAGTCATTAATGCCTATAACATTAAAGTGCCGAAGACAGCAATTTATCATCATCATCATCATCATCAAGAGCATCAGCACTAATGAAATGCATGCCTTTAATGTGGTTACTTCCTCCATCCTGCAGCTGCAGGGCTCCGGAACGGCAGCGCCGACTCGAGGACCGTGGTACCAGCAGGGCCGCAGGAGCAGACAGTCGAGGAAAAAGTCAGGCTGGAAGGCATAACATGATTGCGCCTTGCTTGTTAACCTAACAAGTAGGTGACTCATTCATGAGTTAATCCCCCCTTTTTGGCTCAGCTAGGAGGAAGTGCCCCCTAATCCGCGCTCGGTCGACCCGGAGGTGCCTCCGTGCCCCTCCACCAGCCTTTTGTCGTGAGGAATTAGCCCTGATGCTCCGGTTCGACCCGTGGCGTTGACGAGATTGACGGGGACGGCGAACCGTCGCCACGATTTCCACCTCTCTCTCTGCAAACCTTATGTAGAGAAAAAAATCTCCTTATAAAGGAAAGAACGGAAGATGCGCTCGACTAGGTATAAAGAACAAGTTCGGAACCTGGGCGCTGGGAATGCCCTGGTATTGAAGAAATAAGGAAAAAATGGGAACGCACACATGAGCTCACAGCAATCGTTTTATTTCAAAGCTTTGAATGAACTCTTCTGACATTTTTGTGCGTTATTGTTTATATCTAGTCCATCCTGCCACGAGTCGATCATTCTACTGTATTCATTGCTGTATTTGCTTTCATCTCATTAGCATCTTTTATATTTACATCTACATACATCTAAATACATCTAAATGTATTTATATACATTCATATGTATTTGAATGTATTTGTATTAGAATTCACATTTACATGTATTCATTTAGCTGGTGCTTTGCTCCAAAGCGACGTACATCTCATAGAAAATATAACGTGTTCTTTACATTAGAAAGAGAGACATAGTTGCAGACGTGTGATTCTTAAGTTATTTTTTTCCACCATATGAACCATTGTTCATCACACGAGTAGCTGCATTAAACCAAGCAACCCTGACGATTCCTTCCTAGCAATTAATTTTATATATATATTTAAGTTACATCACAGGAGTAGCCGTGTGAAGGTTTATCCGGGCATGATCTTAGTTATACTGCATGAACATTTACACCTTACATGAATTTAAGAGATGGTGGGCCAAGTGAGTCTGGAAGAGGTGAGTTTTAAGACCCTTTTCAAATGTGGGCAGGGATTCAGCAGTTCTGAGTGAGAGGGGGAGGTCGTTCCACCACAACGGAGCCAGAACTGAGAACCTTCGTGCTTTACCTTTCGTGCGCGGGACCACCAAGCGGTCAGATGTGGGAGAGCGAAGCGGTAGAGAAAGCAAAATTTCTTGAAATACATCTACTGTAAATGTATACAGCTACATGTGTGTGTGAGTGTGTGCTTTCTTTCATTCTCTCGATTACAGGTTTGTTTTATAGTTCTTTGCGTACTCGTGTTTTGACATTTCACAAGCCGTCTTTGCGCTACTTCCAGCATTTTGTGCTGTGACTCGTCACTGGTGTTTTACCTTTGCCGTTGGTCCATGCAGTACAATGTAATTACCTGTCTTGTGATCTCAGAACTGAATATATTTCCCTTATTTTTTAAAATCTTTTGTAAATACCAGTTTTTCATCACTGAGAGGTGAAAGAGCTGAGGCTGTACTCTCATTTTCACCTTCAGTCATTCGTCCTGTGCCATGAAATATCATACCAGGGACCTCTTTTTAATGTTCCCTACAGACACACCTCATACATGTGACTAATACATTTTTTCCTGATTTTCAGTATTTCTAAGATAATTCCTAGAAGTTCTTTCCATGGACTTCATGCAAAAATCTGTGATGAAACAGGAATACTCTGTATATATTTCTTTCTTTGTATATCCAGCTGTATAAAAAAACTATTTAGTTACCTATATTTTGAAAGTGTTTGGATACTCAGTAATTGAAAATATTTTGAAAAAGTCTTCGGCGAAAAAGATACCAATGCACATTGAAGGTGTGCCTTCTCCTTTTGTCAGTCTTTTACATATCAAATTAAATTTAAAATGGTTTGTAAAATTTGGGATTTTGACGTGTTGTAATGCACGGTTTGGATAAACGGTGCAAGAAATACTCATTCGGTCAGTTTCCGTTAACCACTCGTCTTTGTCAGGGTCACGGCGGTCTGCCACCTATCCCACAATCACTAGGCTCTGTAGGCCGGCATGGCTACACCCTGGATGGGACAACAGTCCATTGCAATACAATCAGCACAACAGACTGAAATGCTCATATCTGGGAATATCTGATCCGTTGCCTGCCGTCACACTACTAAAATCTTAGGGATGTGGGCCTTTTCAATAACCCTTTCAGCGTCACTTAATAAAGACTCCAGAGAGCAAAACAGACATCCTTCTACCACGAGGGAATGTTTAAACATTTTATTCGTTTTTATTTCCATTGGACAGGGTTGCGGGGGTCTGGAGCCTATTCTGGAATCGCTGAGCGCAAGGCTAGGGGGGACACCCTGGACGGGACGCCAGTCCATTGCAACACTTGAACAAAACGAATACAAATTCTCAGCAATTCAAAATTTCAATCATCTCGGTACACCACACGCAAGCTTTGGGCAGGGCGACACCGTTTTCGAGACAAACTCAGCGCGGTATTTTAGACGGCCTTCATTTTCAGCCTCGGCGTAATCAATGAAAGAGTCTGCCCCACCATGACCCGCGCCTATAAATTAATTCTGCTAAGTAGCCGCATTCAAACTCAAAATATTTACCTCTCCACCACAGAGCAGGGAGTCACTTAGACCAGCCCCACGGAGGTTCATCTCCCCGGAGCCACAAAGGCCCCAAGTGTGCCGCTTCCAATGGTGGCGCTGACCTCTGATCCCTGTGGGTTGCTAGGAGCATTTGTCCCGCGGTAATTGGACAGAAGGACCCTTTCGCTCCTCATTTAACCTTTTCAGGCGGAGCACTTTCTTCCTCCCCCTCTGGGATAAAGGCCCCGCTTCTGTGCCAGTTTTCCTGAACTGGTCCCCTCATCCCCGAGTGAGGCCTTTGCGAGCTGGAGTGTGCTCATCCTGGGCCCAACAATAGTGGGGTTAGTGACCCCTACGACCCCTGGCTCCTGCCTTTGTATCCGGATTAGGGGCCAGACCCTATGGTGAGTCCTTATTACTCCACCGCCGTGCAGCAGAACAGGTCTCCGACACTTGTTACGGGGGGGTTCTCACACCGCCCGTCTCTGCAGTTTTTTTCGATTCGTGTAAGCAACGGGCAGACGTTCCGGCAGAAGCGTTTACGGCCCGAGACGACTGTAGCCGTTGCATTCTTACAACAGCCTGGGGCGGCACATTTCGCTTGCGCACAGTGCGAAAAAACCGAGGCTGAGCGAACGGCGCCAACCTCCACCGTGCAAAACTCACGCACGACAGATGTGTCTTAAATACCACCCTCTAATATACAACTACAAGCGAAAGATGTCATTTCTGGCGTTTCACTTTACGGACGTGAGAGACGGGCCACTGAAATAAACAACGAAGGAATGCGGCTAAAAATCTGGATCATCATCAAGCTGCTGTATAGCTTATCGTCTTAATCGTTTAAGCACTCGGATGCTTTTTATAGAAATGAAGCCTTGTTCTCAGAAGTAATCTTGGAGAATATCTAAATGGGACTAGAAGAAAAAAGATCCCGGGTCGCGGAAATGTTTCGTCGGCGTTGCGCAAACAAACTTCCGACGGCTTCCCGTCTTCCTCTGAAACAGCCAGCAAACCCAGCGCTCAGAAGCAGATAAGTTTAAATTAGTTCCATTAGGGAAGTAATTAGCTCCTAGCATGCACGGCAGGAAGGAAATCTTGCGTGTAATTCGCTTCGTCGGAATCGGGATTAGTTACCCGAAGCAAAGCGCTTTATTCTCGCAATTATAATAAATCGCAGGACTTAACACGTGTGTTTAGAACTACAGCAAAGGCCGCAGAGACGGCAGCGATGTGAAATTCTGCTCGACCGTTAGCCGCCCGTTCCGTCCCCCTTAGGAGCTGGACCCCTACCGGTCCCAACCCCCCATTACCGCGGTGATGGCGATAGCGGTACCCCGCTGACGGCCTTTCTGGCCTGCTGGCGGAGCCGCCCGTAAGCAGCGCGCAACCATATGGGCCAAACAGGGAGCCGCCGCCGCCGTCCCGGGGACCAGATGGGCATTGTCCTCGGCCACCCTCTGCCACACCCGGCGGTATGAGGCAGCATTGTACAGTATTGTACCCTGCCTTTTACCCTGCCACAAACCTCTGAAAGGAGCGCTCCCCTCCTCCCCGCGTCCCCCTTCATATTGCTCTTCAAAAAGCCTTTTAAGAGCTGCTCTTTTGTCCGGCTTTTCTTTGACAGGGCTTCCCCTTTCGGCCACTTGTCTCCTACACTGTTCTTTTGAGTGACATCCCCGAGCCCTCCCTGCATCGTGCCGGCTGCCTCATGCTGTCTCATTTACTGCGCTCCCCCATCGGTCCCGTTTCTCTCGTTTCTCACAAGACGTGTTCGCTGCACACCTAAAGGACGGTGGTCGGGAAGGTACGGACACTCGACCCGCGCTTCGCCAAAAACACGTTTATTTTTCATTGTTTAACGTTTATGATGTGCGGCGGCGTGGCGGGTTCAGCCGGTGCCTTGCGCCGGACTGGCGTCCCATCCTGGGTGCGTCCCATTGGACGGGCGGATGGATGTTAATGAGTGGAAAGTCTGTGATATGCTCCATACCTGTCCTCATTTTCCAGCTTATAAAGCTGTCTCTTTCGCTTTATAGCACGTGTTCTTTATGATGGATGTTAACCAGCACAGCCGTGTGTCCAAGTTTTTGGCGGAGACTTAGGTACCAACCTACTATTTAATTGTGTCTGACAAGTCCGGTGTTCAGTCCTTCTCGAGTCCCTCCTTCCGGTCCTTCCCTACCTTCTCACCGGCTTTGCGTCCTCTTCCTTGAGCTGAGACGTACCCATCGGATCGACGGCATTGCGGCCTCCTGCTCTGTTTTTTCTTGAAATGAAGATTCTGCAAGGTCGTCTTCGGTGATCTCTGTCCCACTCGCAGCTCTTCAGTGCGTCGTAGCTCTGCTTTGCCGCAGTGGGCGCGTTATTTTTCCTTTCTCGTTGTGTGCGTGCTGGCTTACGTCTCCATCCAGGATCGCTAAGTGTCCTCCTGTAGACGTGGGTCTGTATCTCCCTCACTTCCAGGACTGCTTTTCTTCCGTTGACAGGCTTGGCTCTCTTGTCATGGTTGTCATATTCTTTACCCGTAACTGCTGCTAATCTCTAGTATTGGATGTCACTACAAATGAGGTTTTATCTGCTTCACAGCATTAATCAACTTGCAGGATAAGTGGAAGTTTTACATTTAAAGTCTTCCTTAATCAGTCTACAGCTGATTGTCTGGCTGATTGTGTCATGCAACTTGGATGGCAAATTATGATTCATTTTGTTTTTCTGTTCATCAGACCACCAGCTGTATAGAAATGATCGTCTCAAAGTTAGATGATATGCTGGCAAAATCAGTCAGATTACATATTTAGTAGATGCTCTTCTCCAAAGTGACTTCCAATGAACTCTATGTAGTGTTATGAGCCCACACACCTTATTCACTGTGGTGACTTACACTGCTAGATACACTACTTACAATGGGTTACTCATCCATACATCAGTGGAACACACTCTCTCTCTGTGCGTGAACCTGAACAGCATGTCTTTGGACTGTGGGAGGAAACCAGAGCACCCAGAGGAAACCCACACAAACACAGGGAGAACATGCAAACTCCACACAGACTGAGCAGGGATTGAACCCACATCCTCTTGCACCCTCCAGGCACTGGGAGACAGCAGCGCTACTCGCTGTGCCACCCAGATTATAATGGATTTGTTCACATTTGTTTTCTTTGCATTATTTTTTTAGTAATAAACATTACAGTTTTTTCAAGCAGTCTTCAACCTGATTGTAACTGAGCAGCTGGAGGTAATGCCTTTAGACCCAAAGGTCACAGGTTCAAATGTCACCTCTTAGCTGTAGTACCGTTGCGCAAAGTACTTACCCTGATTGCTCCAGTAGAAATTACTGTAAGGTAACTTCTTACTGAAGTAAAAATGGGTAAATAATTGTAAGTACCTAAACACTGTAAATCTCTTTAGAAAAGCATCAACTAAATGAACAAATGTAATGTCCCCAGTTGTATAAATAGGTAAATAACTGAGTCAGACAAGTTTTGTGGTTTACTTCACTTCCAGTAGGTCATTTCTACCAGCACCCATAAGGCTTTTGTTCTTATTAACTGACTTACCTAACTTAGATATTTATTTATCTCTCTTTCTTTGCTTGTATGTATGTGTGTTTGTGTGTGTGGATGTTGTACATTGTATGCTGTTGCAACCAAGCAGAATTTTCCTCTGGGAGTGATTATATTTCACTCGTTCCTTCATTCTGTAATTCATTCATTCATTCAAAGACTGTTCACTATTCAGAGACAATGGAAAAAATACCAAGAACAGATGTGATTACATTAATTCATTTGGCTGACGCTTTTCTCCAAAGGGACTTACAGCGTTAAGGTTACAATGATTTTACCCGTTTATACAGCTGGGTAATTTTACTGGAGCAATTTAGGGTAAGTACCTTGGTTAAGGGTATTGCAGCTGGGGATTGAATCCACAACCTTTGGAGCCAAAGAAAATACCTGTAGCCACTATGCTACCGGCTGTCCCAACACCTGATTGTGAAGTGGGTTTTAGTACGCACAACAGAACTAGTTTTATTGTACTTATAAAAAATCCTCCCAGTCCTGCCAACATGACAGATATTTTTTTTTCCTAAAGATCAGAATGGATCACCAGCCCACCAAGGGTGTCTGGTTCCACACGCTGTCCAACTCGACAGGAATAAATTTCTCCATTCGTCATTTCCGGTGGTTAAAATCTTTATTCAATAAATAAATTAATCGTAAAAACCGTCATGCCGGTAATAAAATCTAAGATAAAATAATGAAAATCAATAAGGCCAGTTAATATGAAGACCGCATGGCAGAACCTTTAAAACACTAAAAACATACCCCAAGGCTTAATAAAACCATACATAATAAATAATTAAAAGGAACTTACCCGGTAACATTCACTGCTCACGAGGGGCGGTCCCCTGGCCTGTTCCCAGGGTGTTACCATACCCTAACCTTACCTACTGTTCTTGGGCGCTTCCCTTTTCACAACACGTCTCCCCTATTAATGTTTTAGTGGGACAAGTGAATGATAAGAAACGTAAGCAGAATTAGAAAACAACATGCACCCACACAACAAAATAATCTCCACTACACTTAGATAAACATGATAAATAAATAACGATAAATAAATGATTAATACAAACACACCAAATGTGTAGCCATTTATAAGTGACTACTTAAAAATGCAATAAGTGCTATAAATTTTTAAAATTGTGCAAAATAAATAAAATGTGCCATAACGGATTAGAGACCCTACATCTAACATAAAACAGATAACACACCACCAACATCACAGATATAACATGACATGGAGAAGGATGTCTATGCAGGGCTTCTACAGCTGTGATCCAGCAGTTTTTTGCTGTGCACTACATTACCAAGAGAGGGGTGCGGTGGGGCGGTGGGTTTGGCCTGTGCCCGCTCTCTGGCAGGTCTGGGGATCGAGCCCTGCTTGGGGTACCTTGCGATGGACTGGCATCCCGTGATGGGTGTGAAGCGCTGTCAATGCGGCCAATACCATTGTTTTTGCTGGCACACATTACAGAAGTAGCTGCATATAGCTGTGATAGGGAATACATAGATAACTGTTCAACTTTACGGAGCAGACTAAAAGTTTTAGTCTAAACTGTCTTGCTATTACACCCTTAATCAGAAGGCTTAGGGATGTGTCTCAAGGCTCTACAGTTGGGCCCCCAGTAATCATCAAATTACAAACCTAAGCTGTCATTACTATGCTAATAATCAGACATGAACCAAATATACTGTATATTTACATAGATATTTTAAAAAAACCTTGGAAAAAAGGCCAAGCAGGGAACACTTCTTGCAGAAAGGATTCGAGAAACGACCTTTGCTATTGGAGCAGTCGATCGGCCTTGCCCGGGCGCGACTCTTCCTACTGGTGCACCGCTATGAATCGATGCAGACAACACCAGGCCCCAGGCTGCCTAACGGAAGGTGGGACCAAATGAGTCCCTAGTATACCTCACCGTGTCCCTCACTCAGCATCCAGGGGTTTGAGGCAGGATCAAACAGCCCTCTCAGATGCAAATCCCAGACCCCTGTTAGGCTCACTAAATGACAATTAATTGGTTCTCATTCAGGGCCCTTGTCGGCACACTGTCCTCTCACCTCCCTTTGGCCAAGAGCAGCCCTGGCTTTCCATAATACTTGCAGTGAATGTGTCGAGTCCTCCCACACTGCCGTGCATGGAAATGCGCTCACTAAGCAGGCTGAAAGAGCCCCGGAGGGGGTGTAGGAGAAAACCGTGCTCAGAAATGCGTGCCTGTATGGCCTCCTCCAACACAAGGTCCTCAGTCTCAATGCAGATGGCTTTCACAGAGAGGGACGCCTCGGTAAGAGCCCCCGCTCCGGTCGCTTTCTCTTTCGAAGTGACGGCCTATCTATCTTGCCTCTTGCTCAGTTACTGGGAGGCACCATGCTGGGAGGGTGGGGAGGCCAATGAATATGTAAAACTGCGGAGTGGGATCGAGGTCGGTGTATTTGTGGAATACCATGGGACCGGGGGACACTGTCAAACATCTATAAGCTTGCAAAAATCTAAAGCAAGCTGTTCAGAGTAGTCAGCAGAAGTCCGCTGTGAAATAGGATTTACTGAATAATATGCTTTACCATCATTACCATAATATTTGCAAGAAAGTTTTTGAAAAAAAAGTTTACACTTGTTCATGTGCTTCTGCTTTTAGGAAAAAAAAACATCTAAATGATAAAAAGTTTTAGGTTTGCTTAGGTTGTTAGATTGTTAAGAGTTTTTAGTTTTTCCTTTCTGGTAAATATTTTTTACAGTATGCTCCATGCAATGGCTGTTCTAAAATGAGTCTCAAAAATACATGAACTTTAAAATAACGTAAGAATACCTCTAGTACGTTAGCAAATGATAGCAATGTGCATTCCCCTCACGGAATATCCTGTACAGAGTTGATACGCAAAAGTTTTAGGGGCAGAAACGCCCTTTTCAGTATATCTGTGTACGGCAGAGTAAGTGGAGATGTTTTAAGGACTTCACTCTACTAACCTGCTTACAGAAGGAAACCTGCGTCCACTCGCACTATTTCATTGGGTGGACTCTTCCATGTCCCCAGCACAGAGGGCCTGGAACTATATACTGACCAGCTCAGCACGCTGCTGACCCATCTGGTTTGGAGCATTACAAAACCACTACAAACTGCCAGAACAATCCAAGTCAAACACTTGATTTACATTACATTTAGCAGATGCTTTTCTCCAAAGCGACTTACAATTATTTACCCATTTTTACAGCTGGGTAATTTTACTGGAGTAATTTAGGGTAAGTACCTTGCTCAAGGGTACTACAGATGGAGGTGAGGCTCAAACCTGAGACCTTTTTTTTGGGTTCAAGGGCAGCTGCTCTAATTGCTGTGCTACCAGCTGCCCCATGATTATACTGTAAAGCAGCCCAGAAAAAATTTGGGAACAGAGGAACTGAGATTCATGTGTTCCCAGCAAAGAGCTATGTCGCATTACTAGGACTCCATTGAAGGACGGTTCAGGAACAAATGATCATCTCGAGGATCTGTGTGCTACTAGTGCAAAGAACAAACCTGGACTTACAAGGTTTCTAGGTGAGGAGCACTTCAAACTTTAGAGTTTTGTGACAAAGAAATTAAAATATCAGGCTAGCTAATGTTGCCAGAACACTTGACTTTTATTTCTGCACATTTTAAATCTATTCCTTGTTTTTCTTTGACACGTAAATTCTGAAATTCAGCAAAGATGCAGATTCATGCTTTTATAAAATCTATTACGTAAACCCCAGTGTTGGGCAAAACTAATGTAGGTGTCCTTCTACTGCAAATGTGGTACCACAACACATGAAAACGATGGCAACAGGTCTCCGATGAGCAGGTAGAGCTCAGGACCCCCCAGCAAGCGCCCTTACAGAATAAACTTTGAGCCCCATCCAAGCCCTTTCAGATGAGTAATAGACCATCAGATGCCTCCATGTGAGGTCCAAAGACTCCAGCATAAATCCCTGCCCCCAAATAAAAAAAGCCTTAACTTCACCATAAAAATCAAATCAGGTCCAAGGATGGGAAACTGGAAGTTGTCTAGGAGCTATTGCAGGAGGTGTTGGTGAAGGACCATCACAGGGTTTTTCCTTGATGTCCACCCTTCTGTGTGGGAGTCCCAGGTCTGCACAAACTCACTCCCAGCTCCCATGCTGGCGCTGCCATTGTGACACACGGCCTTCAATGGGAGCCCCTATCAATGGAGCCCCTGACAGCGACACACTGCAGCAGCCTGTCACTCGCATGGACAAGGCCTGAAACAGCCTTCTGCCCATCTGCTGGGGCCCCCCGCACACATTGTGGGAGTATATTGGTTCGTGGGAGGGAACGGTTCTTAAGGCTGAGGTGAGGTGGGGGGTGGCTGCATGTCTGAATTGGTGTGAGAGGGCATAAACAGATTTTCATATTTTCTATTCACGGTCTGCACATTCCTCTTTCCAGTCCCAAAACATTTCAGACACCTACAGCACGCATTTTGACACTAAACCTCAAGAGCCGTCATGCAAAAAACAGAAGCTGAGAATTATGGAAACAGGTTCGCTGATTATAGGATAGAAAGACACTGCTGAAAAAATGGAATATTGCATCAGTACCGATGTGTTTCGGGATCTGATATTGTATTTTATGACAAATTTAAATGTATGACTACAGAAACAACAGCTGTTCGTGATGTAAAGGTAGACGCAAGGATGGCCACAAAAATTTCATTTTTGAGGCCGTCTTTGCGTCTACCGTAACACCACAATCAGGTATTGTGTCTGTGTTTGTTATAAGAAACAGTTGCTGGAATCCTCACGCTTTATTGGACTTGGGGAACAAAAAAATCAAACAGATGACAAAAGTTTGAGGAGGCCATAAAGCTGTCTTCACATAAGTGAATCAGCGATGTGCATTATAAGGTTTTTACAACTCTGAAATTTTTTTCCATGTCGAAGGCTTCAGGCCTGTGCTGTATAACACTAGCCTACCAGCAGCGAGGTCTCTGAATGTAATCGCTGCAGAGGAATTGGTTCCTCGGGTTTACCTGAGGTTCCGTTCTGCCTTCGTAGTCTTTTCTTAAACTGAATGCGTGAAGGTTTACGATTCGTCCAGCTTGATACCTCCAGTACGTCAATTCACCAGTCAGCTCCCATACATCTCAGCTGCGGTGCTGGAAGTGTTGGCTCTCCTGGACAATAGGGCAAGCGGTGACCTCGACCTTCTCAGCTGCCAAGGTCAGGGGCTGGGGGCAGCGGTTGGTAAACTTCCAACAAGACAGCGAAAGGGAACTTGTTAAATGGGCCTGTTTCTCATCCCTCCCTCCTTTTATCGCAAAGCGCTCCAAAGACAGCCAAACTGCAGTTATAATTGGGCCACATCACAATGTGAGGTTCAAATAGCAGCGAAATAACACAAAGCCGCAATGAGACAACCAGAGCTGTTAGCAATGCTTTTAATTAGTGATGTAATGGTGGGACCTGTCTCTTCAGGTACCGCACAAGTATGAATGTGCTTGAATTATTTAAACAGCTTCCTTCATTTACGGAAAAAAGAAAGAAAAAATCCCAAAAGAAGTGCGCAACCCTTCTTCCATGTGTCTGCTCTTCCCATTTTAACCATGTACATTCTTGTGATGCCACTCCACCCATCACAGCTATGTTCTTTTACCTACAAAGCGTACAGCAGGCTTACATCAGAGCAACAAGACGCTGTTTTTTCTGCTTAATGTCACAATATACAGAGAAGGAGAGGGTATTGTGTTTAGGGGCATTGCCTTTGCAATCTGAAGGTTCCAGGTTTGAGTCCCACATTCTTGCTGTAGCTCATTTGATCAGGGTACTCACTGTGGATTGATGTAGTTAGAATAATCAGCAGTAAAACAAATCACAGTAAAGTTGAACATTTAGCACTACAAGTTGCCAGCGCAAACAGGGATATTGAACAGAAGTGGATGGGGCGAAGAAGGACACAGGCAGTTTTCATTACAAATAAACACTAACATAAGGAATAAAACACTTGCTCCAAGAAACCCTTTTCCTCAAGCACTTGCACCTCAAAACAGCCTTCCCTGTGACTCCCCACAACGGTTGAACACAGTTCCATTTTACCCACAATACAACTATTTACAATAAACCCATTTTCCCGCTCAAACTCCCAGTAACGCGGATCGTTACGATACTTCTAATACAATAAAATAAAACAGCAGCTGAGAGTCACCGCTAGGTGGTTCCACTGTACTGTGGAAATTGATTTTTCATCGAGAAGGACTCGAGTGGTGGCTGCCAGGGGAGCGCTATAATAAACAGTATGTTCATAACGCCTAGTGTTGTGGCGTTATGGCGTTATAATGTTATACAGCTTGCGTCGCCCACGAGCTGCATGTGTGAACGCTCGTTTTCTTGTCGTATATCACCAATCCGAATTTAACCATCTTTACTAGCAGGGGCCGTTCGAGCCAGTCTGAGATTACCTCCATGTAAAAGATTTTTTTCAAAGTACAATCTTACACGTAAATAACATTTTAACGTAGAATTCATGAAGTAATTTATTTTAAATTTTATCCTTGAGCGACAGAAGCCATCTTTCTTCGTTTGTTCACTTGACGACCACTCTGTGATATCACCTTTTAAATCTGCTCTTACAAATAATACCCGGCTATTATTATTTTTATTATTGTTTTGTTATGAACTTGTAGACTCTTGAGTTAAATGAGTCAGTATGAAGCCTCGTGCTCGTTTGTGTTCGTGTGTCCCTATTCGCTGCTTTTTCCCGCCTTTGTTGCCTCGTGAAGCTCGGTCAATTTTTATTGGCCAGGGAGGCCGGCTTTATGTGGTATCGCGAGGCGCTGTAGGCCTCGCCTAGGATTGCGGCTACGTCGCTCATTGGCTGGCGCTTTTTTTTTTCTTTTTTTTCTTTTTTTCTTTTTTTTTCTTTCCTTTCCCCGCCTTCCTTGCGAGCGGGGATGAGGGTTGCCGAGTTTTCCCATCTCCAAATCTCTGGGCGAAGTGCGGTTATGAAGCTGCTCGGACGGTTGTACTGAAAGCATTTTCCGTGGGTCTTCAGTTTGCGTGAAAAACATATCGTAAGGAATGGTTTGTCCCAATTGAAGGAATAGCAGTTTTCCTAAGAAATGTGAGCCAGAGACTGGAAATGTGGCTTGAAATGGACCTGGGCCGTCGAGCGCGTGCCGTACCATTTCAACTCGTCAACATCAATTCCCCCCACTGTTAATGTTCAGTATTCATATGTATATACACAGTTCTTTGTTTATTTACACATTAATTTGTGTTTTCGTATTTTCTACATAATGAAAACTACATACTATAGTCAGGCAGTTGCGTACGACGCTCAGTGTTATCTACTCCTAAATGTGAAATATGACATGTCCAAATGTCTGGAGTATGAGGTAAATATATCTAAAATTCAAAAAGTTGAACAAAAAAGTAAGATAAGCCTAAGGGGGTCTTGAAATGCATTTTTTCTCCACTTTTCCACTAACCCTATCCAGAGTTAGTCGGGGTCTAACTGCAAGCTGTTTTGTATAACAAGATCAGAAAAGGACCAATATTTTTATTATTTTTACTGTTGTGGGGCTATAATTCTTTTTATCTGGATGTGCCAATTTCTCTGTACATCACTACCTTGTAATCCAAAAAATAGATAAAAGAGTTACTGAGTAACATGTGAAGTGTTGATAATGTTGGTTTATTGCCTTGGCTCCTAATGTCCATATTTGTAACAGGGCTCTGAGGCAGCAGTTAATGGTTTGGTGGGGGAATCTTTTTTTTTTTTTTTTTCCCCTGGTGCTAATAACTAAAAATAATGGCATTCCTCAGTGTTCCTTTGCATTCTTAATGATTTGAGAGGGTAATGATTAAAGATGCTCACTCATCAGTGTAGAATGACTGAGGAGGTGGTGGCTTGAAAAGGTAATCACAGCCCCGTTTAAATCAACCTAAATGAGACAGGCTGGCTGGAGGCTCCATTCGTGTTCTTATGGCCTTTCAGCTCTGTGCGGACTCCCCGCCCTAAGTAGAGCGGTCCCAGACGAAGCAGCCCCGTCCTGGGGTGCCAGCAGCGACCCGGGGCACCATCTGTGGCCCGGAGCCTGAACCCCTACACATCCTCCCTGGCGTCCGAGTCATAAACGTCTCGGTGCCATTGTCTGGGATCTCATTGTGGACATTGTTTCTCAGGGTCCACCCGCCACTGGCCAATAAGTTGGACATGCTCCCCCTCTGAGGAGCAGTCTGACATTCCAGCCATTTGCAGTCAGCTGTCCGATAGGACGAAGAGGCCAGTGAGGTTAGTTATGATTTTTCTTATTTGGTGCATCTCAACAGACATAATAGATTGGATATAATATTAATGCATTGTTAGTGCTGTAGAATTGACTACATAATGATCTCCCCCTCCCACTCAGAACTGCTGAATCCCTGTATCTCCAGTTGTTGGTGAAGTGCACTTCAGGTTTGTGAGTTGTACACGGCTCTGGAGAAAAGTGTCCGCTAAATAATGTAAATGTAATGTAAAACAGTCCCGTTTGTTCAGAGTATGCTGCTCTTGGTATTCTCGCTTTGCTCGGTATTCTCGTCCGACTCTAAGCCCATGAATGTTTCACATTTTTAAAATGACCTCTGAAAACAGATTATCACAATTAATTGCACTATTGAAAAGTACATGACAAAAATCTTACATTTACATGTAAAAATTAAAAAAATTCTGTAGATGTGTATATATACTGTATATAGTGTATGTGTTCAGAATTTCTTTTATTTTCAGTTTTAAATATCTTTGGAAAATAGGCACATAATGTTTAAAATTAGTGGAACTAATACAGCATGGATACTAGATCTTAAAGCAGGTTAACTCACAGTTGTTTCCGTCGGGTAAATGATGGATATGTAATAAAAGGGCCTGCAGCAGAAAGATGCCCTAAAGGCTTTTGTCTTTCCCTGCTAATGCCTGCAGGATTTACAAGGTGCTGCTGTGTGGTGAGATATCATTTACTGCACGTTTCATTTGGGAATGGTAAAAAAGTCCCAAAAATCAGTCTTGCCATTGACCTATGCAGACTCATCATTTGGAGAACTTCGAGTGCGGTGTTTGCTCAGCTAACTACAGGCCAGATTGTGCCTGTTGTGTGTTAGTGGTCATTCTTGAAGAAACTCCAGTCTCTTCTCTTTGCAAAAGTGTCAGAGTTTAGTCTCTCCTCCTCTTGGAATTCTTATTCTCATTCTCGGCCATTTCCGTTTCAAACTTTAAAGTTTGCCTTGAATGATGTAAGGGCATTGCCATTAAAATAATCTGATGAGTAACTGCCATATAGAAGACATGGAAATTTTAGTGACTGATTAACAGAAATCCAGTAAGCCCAGTCATTTTGTTGCTCTGCACTGTTTAATTCTAATAACTTTCGCTATGATAATTTTAATGTGAAAAGGGCTGGGAGCAGGTTTAATATCCCCAAAGTTAGCAAGAGATCCCTGAAGTCGGGAGACCATCAGAGAGAGAGCATCCCCATAGGAACACTGCGTGAATGTTGGCCAGGCCCAGTTAATCACTTTGATATCTAATATGCGGGCAAACGAATGTGTATTAAAACCTGTCTGGCTGTAGACTCCTCGCTGGGCAACATCTTTCATCTTCTACCTCCTTCCTGTTACAGCTGCTGCAGTCAGTGGCAAAACTAAATAAAGCAATAAGGAGGAGGGCAGGGCAGTGTCTGTGCCCACTTCGAGGGCTGATGGCCCCGAGCCCATGGGGCAGAAGACCTTGTGGATACGCTTCCTACGGCTGGAATGCCCCCCATCAGCCTTTCAGCAGGAGACCCCCTCCCCCTCTTCATTACTGGCCTGCAACACTTTCCCATGAAGGTAACCAAGGGCTTCCACTCTTCTGTTTTAATATGTTGGGTAACAACATTCCACAATGGACCCTTTGCTTTATTTCTTTAATTAAATGCCCCATGCAGGCCGTGACAAGAAGTTTTCACTTTTTTTGCAAATAGCTCTCCTGGAGGGCCCTGGAAGTATTTCTCAGTGTAGAAGTTAATAAAGTTCATCGGTGTTTCTGCTCTGAATTTGAACTGCAAATATGAAGTGATTTTTCTTTTTCTGTTTTTCAAGTTTTCATTTTACAGAACATTTGTAGTTTTCATTTTATTTAACATTTATATTGATACTTAAGCATTTTTTAAACAAACTTCAAGTCAGTTATTAAATTAAGACATTTTCTATTTGTTTCCATTACTTTCAATGCAACTATTTTCTGTTTCTGTAAAGCAGGCATTGCACTCCGATCACCCTCAAGTCTTATGAAGTCTGCGTGGCTTTGTTTGAGCATCAGTGTTTGTCTGTCTGTGGCTGAGAACTTGCTCAAATGAATTTGCTATATTTTGTAATTACTTCAAAATGTTTTTAGCATTTTTTTTTCTGTATATTAGTTGTATTAATTAATTCCATGTCTGGCTGCCTGCTTGTCCCTCTCACAAAGAGCCAAAAATCTAAAGCCTGCTGGTTCTCAATAAGACCCTCAGAACTGCTGATTCCCTTCCAACATTCAAATAGAGTCTCAAAACGCCTTTGGAGCCATTTCCCACGCAAACTTCTGAAAATGTCATATTAGTCCTCACCACCTCCTGCTTTTTTTATCTACCCATTTCCATTTTATAACACTTTTCTTTGAAGTTTTATTGAGTGAAAAACCAAGTTAAAATATCTCAGCTGTAAATTTAATGCTAACTAGATTTTCAGTAAAGCATCTGTTAAGCAAACAAATAATGAACAGAATAAATAATGTTGTGATGCCTTTGTGATTTATAATGTTAGGTGTACCAGCCTAAGCGATTAACAGTTTGTTACCCATTTATAAAGCTGGGGAAATTTTTTTTTCTGGACCAGTTCAATGTAAGTATCTTGGTCAAATGTTCAAAGATGGAAACAGTGATTCAAACTTAGGTCTTCAGTTGCAATGCAATGGCTCAAACTACTGTCATATGTGCTGCTTTGCACTCAGCTTACAGTGTGAGAAGACTACATCCTACCTTTTGCCCTTATTTATGTGGCGAGGCTGAGAGGCTTTCTAGGATTGATGGGCTAATTGTTGGTGCAGGATGCTCCAAGGCAGCAAGGGCGGCATTGATGCACGGGGGCAGGGAGGAGGTTCAGACGTCTGAGGTGTGTGGTACAAAAGGCGTCTCGGATTCCCGACAAGGGTTCTCAATGGATGAAAATTAAAGTTGAGTTTTCTTGCTTTGGAGGTGACAGTGACCAGCCAAGGGTCATGAGAACGTGTTTGTATTTCCTTATAATGCTACACCATTCTGGGTTTGCCTAGGCTCGTCATAACACTGCTTTTGGTAGCGTCACAGAAGCGATGGGGTATCAGATTCATGCCAGCATCGAGTGTCAGAATGGCACCACAGCAAAGATTCAGAAACAGGCTGAAGATTATGCATGGAAGTGAAACCCATCTTATTCATGTTGGGAGGCAAATTAATGGCTTGACATCATTGTTTACATTTATTTATTTAGCAGACACTTTTCTCCAAAGTGACTTACAATGGATATGATGTAGTGTTATCAGCCCACACACCTTATTCACCACAGTGACTTACACTGCTAGATACACTACTTACACTGGGTCACTCATCCATATATCAGTGGAACACACTCTCTCTGTGTCACTCATACATTATGGGTGAACCTGAACAGCATGTCTTTGGACTGTGGGAGGAACCCAGAGCACTTAGAGGAAACCCACACAGACATGGGGGAACATGCAAACTCCACACAGACTGAGTGGATATTAAACCCACATCCTCTTGCACCACCCAGGTGCTGTGAGACAGCAGCACTACTCGCTGTGCCACCGTGCTGCTCTTGTTCTTTGACTAGCGATGTTAATTTTTTATCCATTCTCACTCTT
Source organism: Scleropages formosus (assembly GCF_900964775.1). NCBI lineage: Eukaryota > Metazoa > Chordata > Actinopteri > Osteoglossiformes > Osteoglossidae > Scleropages > Scleropages formosus. Next base: position 742,461 of record NC_041807.1, read on the forward strand.
GAGTGCCGAGAAGAGATGGGACTGGACTGCTACTCACATGTAACCTGCCTTGGGATAAATTCATTTACTTCATCCCAAACAAAACACATTTCAGAAGTGAACATGCATTGTGTTGACAGCTATATTTCCACCTAACCTCAGCCAAAAGGCCTATGTGCCTTTTCATCTCACGAATCATAATTTTTATTTATTATTCATAGTTTTCCCATCTTGAATCATAGCTCTTCTTTAGTATTGTATGCCTTTCTTATTCCAAGTTTTTTACAACTTGCCATTATCAATCATTCAACCTTGGCAACTCGTTATTCGGTTTTGCCAAATGGGGGGACGATTTATATCTTCATCTAATATTTCAGCTTTTAATTTAAAGGCTGAAATCAAGAAAAATTGTTAGACAATTTTTCACATTTTAAAGGATTTCTGTAAAAAAAAAAAAAAAAAAAAGTGAAAACCAAATAAATCACAATTAGGAAAAATAATTTAGTTTAAAAAAAAAAAAAACTCGTAATTCCTTGGTTGCATAAGCATGCGTGTTCTTATAACAGTTTGCGGAAGCATCTTTTGCCGTGCTTACAGCAGTCCATCTGTTAGCATAGCTCTTCATCAGCATAGCACTCCTGAATTTTGCCTTTTTATCCCACCCTTTGAAGCAGATGTCAAGCTCAGTTAAAGTGCAATGGGATCTTCTGCGCTCAGCCCTCTTTAGGTCATTCCACAGATTTTCCGCAGGATTGAGGTTTGGGCTCTGACTGGGCCATTCCAGGACATTGACCAGTTTTGACAGTTTTTATCAATTTTACATCTGTGCAGAATAAACAAATATGCAATGAAAAGAATGATCTCTTATGTTATTGAAGCCTCAAGTAGAGAAGATGACTAAAGTAAGAAATTAAAATATCACGTCTTAAGAATAACAGTACAGTATGTTCCAGGTACCAGCAATGGGGAGTTTGCTGCATATGGATTATGGGCAATGAGAGTATCAAAAGGTGATTAATTATTTTAGATGTTCTCTAAATAAAATAAACAGGGCAGCTCTTTTTTTAAACTTGTTTTAAGAACTTAATCCTTGAATTCCATTAAGCCTGCTTTGTTGGGTTCTGCAGTAAGGGAGGTGTGTTGTTTGGGTCATAGGGACAATTAAAGTGATTGCGTTGGCTTGGCTGAAGCGTGAGAGCTCCTTGATCCCTTGGCTGCCCGCGTGTCATGGCAGTATTCCACCCTGCAGATGAAGAGCAGCCCCCAGCTGGACTTCTAGCTTCCTCGCCCACAGGTGGGTCCGCTAATGAGACTGCAGCACTGCTCTGCCAGCGGGGGCTGGAACCTGTGGTGTGGGTGTGCGCTGGATCCCAGAGCACAAGGGAGATTGTACTCTGTGCTCCAGCTCGTAGTCTATTACAAATAATTAAGTCCTAGTATTGCTAATGAAATAACAATAATAGGAGGTGCTTCATGAAGTGCACACACATAGAAATGCTTATGCTTACATTTTATATGTGATTTGTTTTCTGACAGGAAAAGCCTGACTGTATTTAAGCAGTGATTTGAGTAAAAGCATGTATACTGCAGCCTGCAGCGATAGCAGTTGAGTACCGCTGAGGTATTGCAGAAGAAACCTTCGGCTTGCGCTACAAACAAAGGTACTTCACTGTAACTGTAATAATCCTTTATTGTCCATTTATGTACCGGTGATTTTATGGGAGCCTGGATTCAAGTGGGCCAACTATGCTGGGCAGCATTGGTCCTTGCACAGTGGGGTGAGGCTTAAAGTCCCATTCCATCTGTAGAGGAAAGGGGCAACATAGTGGAGGATCACTGATAGCTGATGCTGATTACGTACTGTACTGTGACATCTACCTCATAACGGAATTCTCTGAGTACAGTTCACCATTTAGCCGCCACTGCAGTAGCCTGACACAAGGTATCCATTGTGTGAAAGGTTACCAATTCAGGAAGGTATGACTAACATTTGCTTGTAAATATTATAAAGGTTAAATGTTAAAAAAAAAAAAAAAAAGCAATTTCAGCTGTGATTAAATGTAAATCTTCTTTCATTACATAGATCCCAGTTTAGCTGTTTGAACTTATTGATTCCACAGAATTTATTATTCTCTTGGGAAAATGAGTTTGCTTTTGATTACTCAATGGTTGATAACCCAAAATCATTGAATTCTGATTGGGACTCAGTCCAGCATAGAAACTACTGTAGACAAATCCAGCTGCAACCCATAAATAAAAACTGACTGAACCTGATGAAACAGATTCTGAATATATAAAAAGATTAATGAAGATTCAGTAATAACAATTTTACATTGGAGAAGCTGATCCAAGAATTGATGTCTTTATCTTGGTCACACAAGACAGGCTGTATATATAATTTTTAAACTAATTCAATCAGTGCATGTCTTTGACAAGAGACAATCAGACCCAAATTGAAGGGAAAAGCTGACCGAAATAAGGTAGGGTTTCAGGGTTTGGGGATTTGTGTCACCTTTCAAGACCTCCTGTTCGGAAGAACAGTACCGTGTTCTGCTCAGCTTCCCTTGTAAGAGGCCAGTGAGAGAATGGAACTTCCAGATATTATCGTCCCCCCTTGGACTGGCCAAGCTGTAGGGAGTGCTGTTGTTGACCAGCCTCATGTTCTAGATCTGCAGAACTGCCACAGGCTTCATTTCTTAACTGTACCAGCCAAACATGTCAAGGTGAGCCACAACGTGTTTCGCTATGGAGAAGATGGATCTTTCCTGCAATGCTAAGCAACAAAGCCTTATCCTCCCATTCATTCCCAGATATCTCACCTCACCTCAAATAAGCATGAGTTTGAAGGGGGATTCCGCCTTTTGTGCAGAAAAATGGCCCTTATTTTGTGGAGAACCAATAGTTTTGGGTGTCCTGCAGTGCTGGTCTTTCTGGTGAGAGTAAAAGGAAACTTGCATAATGTCCTACAGCTATAAAAACCCTTTTTGTCACACCAGAGTGGGGTCACTACTTCTCTCAGCCAGCCAAGAAATACATACTCTGGGCTTGTTTTTGGACCCAAAAACAAAAAAGAAAAGAGAGGCATGGGGACATTTATTCTGTGTGAAAGGAGGAGAACGATTGCATTGAGTAATTTGCATTGAGAAGTAGTCTCTGTCGTACGGAACAAGACTGGTTATGAATCTGCAGCTGTTGAACCACCCTAGTTCTTTGTTTACTTGTTCAATGAGAAGCAGTACTCTCAAATTGTATTCATAGGACAATATTGCTTTTGAAGGTTGTCTCTGTATCCATAGCTTTTATTGCAGAGCTGAAAGGAATGTGTTCAATATTGTGAGAATCCTTTTCTGTATTAGAACACTGGATTTTTTTTTTTTTTAATAGTATAGAGAGGCACAATGAAAACCAATCCCAAAATTGAATTAACTCGTGAATGGCTTGGGATGGAGATAGATACGGTAAATATCCCTGCGTATTGTGTCATTTTAACCCTGAAGAAAGAGCATATGACGTGATAAGCAAAACGGAAACATTTTCCATTTTATGTCACATTTGATCAGTTGGACTGTGAAACTTATTTACATGAGCACCTTTTTTTCTGTAGATGTTTGCAGAAGCTTTAGCACAAAATCAGGTTATGACTTAACACTCTTGGAAAAAGGAAAAAAAATACAGGATCTAATATTAGATTTGCCTTTCACTCTATCAATGTTAGTGCAACTTATTACATTAGATTAATGTGCTCTCTGTTTTAATATTTGTATCGTACTTGTGCCTGTTTAATGTTTTGTTATATCCTTTATAAGGAAATGCAAACTTGACCATGTGGCTGCACTTCATAAGAACTAAAAATGAACTTAGTCATGAGTGACACTAAATAATTGATAAGATGTTACCAATAAATTAATAGAATGATTTAGCTTCAGGGGGTGCGGTGGTGCAGTGGGTTGGACCACAGTCCTGCTGTCCGGTGGGTCTGGGGTTCAAGTCCCACTTGGGGTGCCTTGCGACGGACTGGCGTCCCGTCCTGGGTGTGTTCCCTCCCCCTCTGGCCTTACGCCCCTGTGTTCCCGGGTAGGCTCCGGTTCCCCGTGACCCCATATGGGACAAGCGGTTCTGAAAATGTGTGTGTGTGTGTGTGTGTGTGTGTGTGTTTAGCTTCATCTACACTGGCAGCATTCTTATTACTTTGTTGAGCACCTTTCTGGTTCTTCACAGATCCTGAGAACATATCCCAACTAAATATGCCTCATTTTTGCTACAAAGTAAGTCAAATATCATCCATCCATTCATTCATGCTTTATCAATAACCATGTGTCCAGCCAGGCAGCCTGTTTTGGAATCATAGGGTATCGGGCAGGGTACACCCTGGGTGGGAATTTCATTGTATAAGAAGACAAAGAGGTTGTAGAGTGTAAAAACTTTAGAATAAAACATCAACAACACATGAAAAAAGGTTTGGAAATTTGAATTCGAAGTAAATCATGTTACAAAGGCAAGTACGCAGGTGAGTCATATTGAGCGGAGTATCAGTTACCAATGTGCACCACCAGCGAAAGAGGCCTGACAGTGAACTCTTTAAAGTGTGAGTTCCTAAAGTAACACGAGACAGCTAACAGAGTTCGAATGACACTACATAGTCAGTGTCCAACGTGCAGGTGCACGGGTCACAAAAACCCCATAATGATTTATTACAGTGTCAAAAATCATGGCAAATATGCCAGAAAAGACAAACTGTGAGAGAAACAGTGGTCACAAGTGAAAGCTGAACAACAGGGACAGATAAATGATTAACAGGATAGTTGCTAAAAGCCACTAAATAATGACCTCAGAAATGACAGCATAACTGAATAAAGGCCTCTTGAGCTGGTTTATGGTAAAGCTGCTCATGGGAAACTACTGCTATGAAAAGCCTGTAGGCCAAAACATAACTTTGGGGTAATGTACACAAAACCTGGACTCCTGAGGAGTGAAAAAGTACACCATTATACTACTGTAGATAAAGCCTTAATCTCGGAGTCAAATAAAGATCATCTAACATCATTTCTTAGTAACACTACACCACTCCGCTAACAGCATAGTGTCCGTGTGTGTTGCAGAGTGACAGACAGACAGTAATCTTGTGAACATTTACTATATCATAAACAAATGTGAAAAAAATTATCAAAATGTTTCCATCCAAGATTTAGCCTGCTTTGTACCCAGTGTTTTTGCATAGATTCTGGGCCTCTCAGCACTGGACAAGAATTTACTGAAATAATGTTAAAACATGACATTAAATCACACATGTAACATATACATATTTCCTTTTCTATTGTGTGGATATGCTGGATATATTCAAAAAAAAATTAAAAGACACTAGATATAATAATGTTACAAATAATATAAAATATGTTGTCATACATGAAATTATTATTCCTTTAGCTGACTTTTCTCCCAAACAGCTTAGGCCACCTACAATGCTTTATCCATTCATTCAGCTGGGTAAATTTTGCTGCAGCAATTCAGGGTACCTTGCTCAAGGGCGCTACTGCTGCCTGTGGGATTCAAAGCACAAACCTTCTGATTCGAGGCAGTAGCTGTAACGATATACTATCTGCTCCCTTTGTTTTGGTGCTTTTGATTCATTTTAGGTGCTATATTTTTTGCTATAAGAAATAATAGTAATTTGACCTCTTCATAACAAGAATTTGTTTAAGAGGGAGATTCCACTGAACAAATTTCCCCTCTTATTTGAGGAATGGGTCAATTACTTTTTTTTACTGCCTTCATGGCTTTAATTTGGGAGAAAGTCTTCAACCGATACTGCTTGTTGTTGCCAGCTGTTGGGTAATATATCGCACAGGTTTATTGTAGAACAGCCAAGGAATACGAAGCAGATTTTGCCACTAGCTGCACCCAACCTGTGGTGCAAACACTATTTCACTTGTAGCTTAACATTTATTAACGTTTAAGAATGATCCTGTATCCCACTACACAGAGTTCAGAACGTATAATATAGCATTTCAAAGACTGAAGTTGCTCTGATAGTTGCAGTGCCCATGTTCTTTATTAGTCACTTGATACTCAGATATTATTTGGGGTTGCCATGATTCTTCCACCTTCTCTTCATCCTAATATTTGTGATTCATATTTATGTATCATGGGGCGGCGCGGTGATGCAGTGGGTTGGACCGGGTCCTGCTCTCCGGTGGGTCTGGGGTTTGAGTCCAGCTTGGGGTGCCTTGCAACAGACTGGCATCCTGTCCTGGGTGTGCCCCCTCCCCCTCTGGCCCTACGCCCTGTGTTGCCAGGTTAGACTCTGGCTCCCCGCGACCCTGAATGGGACAAGCGGTTCAGAAAATGTATGTATCTCGAATGTGGAGGTCACTTTTTCTGCTGGGACACTAGAACTTCCTCCTTCAGTATAATTATATTTTGGAAGCCCTTTCCCTTTCTTTGATCCATGGTGTTGTGTTGTACCCCAGGATACTTTGGGTGGGGACGTGCAGGAGAACCAAGAGAGGTGTCATAAGGTGAGAAATTGAGAAGTAAGTCTGTCACTACAGGGCTGCAAATGATCACCCAGTGGGCAGGACTGTAAATATAGACACGGACCGGAAATGGAATAACACTGACGCCCTCTCCTCTCGGTTTCTCCTATCAATGTCACCCATTTACAGATCTCGGTGTCACAGCCTTCTCTGGAACATAACTGGGTTCCCATTGTCTTAGCAAGCCTGTCATTAGCAAGGGATTCAAAGGACAAAAAAACCCAAATGGCAGAGTCAGAGACCACAAGCAGAAGGACACACATTTATTTACTTGTATTTATTCAGCTGATGTCTCTATACAAATTTGCGTTTAATGTTAAAAAAAAAATGTTAAAAGCCATATTGACAGCTGGGTGGGTAACTAAGCAGTTCAGGTTCTGTAACTACATCCATCAATGATAAAACAGTAACTTCCAGGATTTTGACCACAAATTCAGTTTTTTAAAACATTAGATTGCTTGCCGTTCCGAGACAGTATGTTTCATTCATTTATATAAAAATTTGACAGATGACTGTCAGCAGCAAAAGGATTCCTGTGGGCTGCTGACGTTGTGCCAGCTGTAAATCCCAGAGAGGAAAATCAACATCATCTTTAAAAAAAGAAAGAAAACGTTACCATAAATACTTATTTTACAATAAGATCTCCACGAACGTTCATGCCTTTAAAACATGCTCCTGCACTGCAAGTAAATGGCTCTTAATTGATTTTGCTTCTTGTTGATTTCACAGTTTATTTCATGGACCACAAAGACAATCTCTAGATACAAATAAGGCTAATTTGACACTTATGCATAATTCCATTAAGTGCTTGTTATACGGAAATGCGGAGACTGATTTACATACATTTCCTGCATAGGACCCTAAAACAATGTGTTCTTATTTTTAGTCCACGACAAGCTTACAAGTGTGTACTGCGCTACATGAAAGCTTATTGCATTAGTGCTGCAAAGCAACACACATCTTTAAACAAACAGTATTCCACTGGGTTCCAGTCATTTACAGAATTCAATTTGGGTGCCTTGTGAATGCATGTACAAGCGCTTCCCTTTAGCACCCGTCCCTTGTCGGGACATCGAGACGCATCGTTGTGCACCCCCCGCCATTTTGGTGTAGTGACCCCTTCCAAATCACCCATATAGCCTGTGGAACAGAGTATATAATGGAGTTCTTTGGAATCTGCTCACAAAAGATTTTCTTGGGCTGTGGGCCTTGATGAAAGAGGGGTGGGGGCTGGGAGCTTGATGAAATGTGCAAAGGGAAGGGAGAGAAAGAAAGTATCTGGAGATGTCAGGAGGCCCTCGGACACAAAACAAACTACGGCCGCCCATTTGAGTTGACTTAATCTGATTAGGCTAACCTCCTCAACGGCCTACTTCAGGCACAGAAGAAAGTCGTGAATCGTCCCGGAGAACAGGAGGCAGGGGGAAAGGGGGTCGGCGACCGTGGACAAGGCTGGCCGGGATCGTTGAATGCAGCGCATTGAAGGCCGCGTTCTGTTCCACAGATGGCAAAATGACAAGAAACGGCTTGAAAAGCAAAACATATATAATTGATCCAAGCTCTTTTATGAGTGCGAATGAGAACAAAAAGGGATAATGAGATTAAGAGGGGAAAAAAAATGAAAAATCATCAAATTCATCACTGTCTTCTGCTTGTTGTTATGCTAACTGAGCTTGGAGGTCCTTTGGACCGAATGACAATGGACGAGTTATATTTCACGTCATTTATCCGAACGAACTTGCACACATTTGGCCCTAAACTATGAGCTAAAAGTTGATGTTTGCAATTTTAAAATACACACACAAATATTTTCTAACGATGTAAAGCGTATTCTTAACCTGGCACCACTTACTTTATCCATGGTATCATCTCACATGTGGCGGTTTTCCTGCGTTTCCTCACTGTAAAAGTTTTCCCGTTTCCTGTGCGAGGCTAAATATTGTATGAACTACTTCCGTATTTATATGATGTGTTAACGTCTGTTGAGTTCTTGCTAAGGCCTGAAACTCTGCTGTACCGTAGAGAACGTACTGTATTGAGGGCACCGCTGTCTTTAAATGAGTCGACTTGAGAATTCCCTGCTCAAAATGTAAGAAATGTATACTGACCACAGTCATAGGAATGATTTACTGTGGACGATAAAAAATGAACGTGTCGCTAAATCTCCCAAAAACAGCTGTAGTTAAAATACTACACTCCACACTACTATACTACACTACACTATTTATCTCAACTCACCTTTCAAAAGGTACAAACAAAACAGATTTCCAAAAATATTGTCAATTTGACAAACCTTTTTAATTCAAATTAGTTAAATATTGTCTACAATTTACCATATAAGAGAAACATTTTAAAATACACTTTAAAATTCGTGTATACACAGTGCTGCTTGGAAGTATGTGAACCCTATAGTGATAGTTATTATTCTTGTGAAAAATATTAGAATGAACTTATAAAATCTAAACCTGATACTGTAAAATAAATGTATAAAATGAATAAACGATTATGATTTACAGCCCTGTTTTCACTTACCTACTTGGTTTAACCAGTGCAACATGGGTTTCACTTATTTTTGCACCTGCACTATTTTCGTGTTTCTTCTAGACATGATTTCCTCTCAAGCAACATATGGAACTGATCATTATACACTTATTATGTCACATGAGAAACACCGATTCTCATTAAATAACCATTGCGTGGTAAAACTAAGGGACAGAAGGACTTTACATGCTGTCAAGTAGCACTGTATGTTGTGTACCTAATTGACAAACCCTGTTTATGAATATATTTAAATTCCCAGGAGTCAAATACAGCATCTCAGCTTGGTCAAAAGACATATACTAGTAATATTTTGAGCAAAATTTAAAAATACAGCATACAGAATAAAATACCAGAATATAAATCGCATTTCAGTTTATGCAAAAGGTAATTATAAAAAGATCAGTTCTACTGTTATATATATTTCTATTAAACAGTTTGTTTGAGTTTCTTTCCTGCAGTTTGTATGTTGTGTCAGCTCCACTGAAGATGTCCCTTAGCAGGACCCAACCTTGACCGCCCAGAGCCAAGGCAGCAAGCCCACCAGCACGTAACTGGGGCGGTATGTTGGCACAGCATCTAGTGCTGCTGTCTCACAGCACCTGGGTAGTGCAAGAGGATGTGGAGTTTACATGTTGTCTCTGTGGGGTTCCTCCAGGTGCTCTGGTTTCCTCCCACAGTCATGTTGTTCAGATTCACCTATAGTGTGTGAATGAGAGAGAGAGTGTGTTCCACTGATGTATGGATGAGTGATCCAGTGTAAGTAGTGTATCTAGCAGTGTAAGTCGCCTTGGTGAATAAGGTGTGTGGGCTGGTAACAATACATAGAGTTTGTTGGAAGTTGCTCTGGAAAAGAGAACCTGCTAAATAAATAAATGTAACCAGTAGGTTAAGGCTGGTTTGAAAGGCTTCTAACAAGGATAATGGAATCACTGCATTTCCCCATTCCACACACTTGTGTGTTTGTCTAACATCATGTTAGCATCATCTGCTGCAGCAAAGTGTGTACACTGTGCAGTTGCTTTCACAAACATGGAAAAAGACACACACACACACATTTTCCAAACCGCTTGTCCCAAATTGTGGTCAGACAGGAAACATGCAGGGATAGCGGCGTAATCAGGACAGAGCGATAACAGTGACATGGAAAAAGACGTAGATCTCAAATTAAAAATAAAAACTGCTCAGTAGGGATAATGCTGAGGCCTCACACCACCTGGGCTGAGCGCTGGGTGTAGGTTCGAATGCCGCTCACGCTGCACAGAGTTTGCAGGTTCTCCCAGCGTTTGTGTGGGTTTCCACCAAGTCCAAATACACATGTTTCATGTGATGCCATGTCTGAAGTGCCCATAGTATCAGTGCGTTTGCTTCCCCTGCAAAGGACTGGCATCCTGCTGGAATATAAACTGTTTTGTGCAAGACGCTTCCAGGATAGGTTCCGGGCTACTGTGACCCTGCACTTGGACAAGCAGCTATCGATTAATGAGCGAGTGAAAACTAAAACCTGAAATTGACAATAGAATCACCTCACTGTGTGAACAGCATACAGGTCTTTCCCATTTCCTTTAGAGATGACAGTAGAATATAGGTGATGATGATTGTTAGTATGGAATATTAGTCAGTGTAAGTTTTCGCAACTGAAACAATGAGTCTGAACTGATCTGATACCTGATACCCGATACCCGAAGACCAAGAAACCGCTTGTGGACTTTCAAAATGAACTTGTTACAGGAGGCCAAATGTTGAAAAAACGATTAACTGCTCTAATCTAGTGACAGCTGGTAGTGTAGTGGTTAGAGCTACTGCTTTTGGACCCGCAGGTTTGATCCCCACCTCTGGCTGTAGTACTCTTGTGCAAGGTACTTACCTTAAATTACTCCATTAAGAATTACCAAGCTGTATAAATGGGTAAATAATGGTAAGAATGTAATAATTGTGACCTTAACAGTGTAAATTGCTTTGAAGAAAAGCATCAGCTAAATGAATAAATGTTGGTACCTCCAGCAGCAGGTACCTGTGTGTGTCAAGATGATTCTGGATAGACCCCCCTCCCAAAAGCAGTACTTGCTGTATAGCTTTCTGGACTGGCATGGTGGCAGAGTGATTAGTGCTGCTGTTTCAAAGTTCCTGGGTGGTGTGAGAGAATGTGGGTTCAATCCCTGCTCAGTCTGTGTGGAGTTTGCATGTTCTCCCCATGTCTGCATGGGTTTCCTCCCACAGTCCAAAGACATGCTGTTCAGGTTCACCCATAGTGAGTTCCACTGATGTATGGATGAGTGACCCAGTGTAAGTAGTGTATCTAGCGGTGTAAGTCACCACGGTGAATAAGGTGTGTGGGTTAATAACACTACATAGAGTTCATTGCTTTGGAGAAAAGTGTCTGGTAAGTGAATAAATGTAATCCAAAAGGAGTGGCTTAAAGTTCTTGGATTATGTTGAAATATGAAATCTTATATCTACTTTATACCAGAAGGGATGAGACTTTGACGAAATTTTGAGAATTTTTCGTTGGTACCCTAAGGCACTTTGGCGTTTCGGTGTTTCTCTGTGTAGGTCAGTAACCAAAACTTTATCATAAAGTTCTCAAATTCAGGAAATGACAGCAGCATTTCTGTGTTCACAAGGCTTTTTGTTTACCCCCTTTCTCCCAGTGCAGTAACAACCAATAACCCAGTTGTTACTTGAAAAGGGACACATCCCAGTGAAGGAGGAATGAACACTAACACGTGTGCGCAGCGAGCGAGCCACCCATCTTCCTCTCGTACACGCGGAAGGCTTCGCAAGAAGAAGGGAACCCAGGCCAACTCCCCCACTGTCCAAACATTCAACTTGAAAATGTTGCCTTCAACAGCTGTAGAGATCCTTCGAGGAGTTCTCCAGAACCTCGCCCTTGTCTCAAACCTGACGGTTACGGGAGGAAAAAGAGCAACGGATTCGTACGTTACCTTAAATAACCGATGATTTCTCAGTATTTCTGCTTTAAAATCCCAACACTCACTCGAGAAGAGTAACAAATTGAGTGGGGCAAGAATCCTAAAATCCCAAAGCAAATAAGTGGTTTGGGAAAAGGTCTCGGTGCAGCTGGTCCCAGAGCCTCGTAGATCCTCAGCAAACAGCAGTTCGGCAGGTCCCACAGGAACAGGGCAGGTGCCGAAAGTGCTCAGATAATACCCCTTGTGTTGCTTAACACGTCTCTGGCACTTTATCAACCAAGGATAATAAACTGGTACAAAGAGGGATGATCCTCTCATTTAGTTTACCACGGTCCAGGCATTTTATTTGATTGCATGATTATTTCAGTATTCTAAATGGCACTGCTGTGTATAAAGGCAGAAATTGTAAAACAGTACATTAGACTTTTACAACTTTTATAACTTTGACAAATGCCTTTTGAGACCAGAAAGCTTTAGCGTCAAGGATTGGTTTATTCTTTGGGAGAACCAAATTACTTGTTACTCTGAATAGCTTAAATGTGATGTGGTAATTGCTTATTTTTCAGGATTTCATTGTTTCCTATATTTCAGCAATGCAGGATAATACTGTGCATTTTTTTAGTTAAATTTCATTTTTTAAAGGCATTTATGCAGATAAAACTGAGTTAAACAAGTATTTAAATAGAGTGAAGGGGGCATTTTTGATAAGCACCTTCTGATGCCCTTTCTGAATGCAAATATTTATTTATACATACATTAGCAATATATATAATATGTTGTAGTGTTGAATGTGTCTTAAAACCCTGATACAACTGAAATATATGTTCTGTATGTTAGTAAGATCGAGTATTTGGGGGATTCGCTGTGGTTTATTGGAGAATTACGGTGTTAAAATCTGAAAAACTCTATGGCTAAGTTTACGGTGGTATTTGTTTTTATTTGAACCTGTGTGAATTGTGAGTGGAAAAAGGATTATTTGTTTGCTTTTCAGAAATGGCCCTGCAACTGCCTGAACGGAGCAGCATGGCTGAGATTCGAAGCGGTTGTAGACGTTGTGTGGAGCCTGCATGGAGTCCCCCTGTCCATCCCATCCAGGGTGTACCACGTTTTACCACGTGCCCTGTGCCTCCAGGACAGGCTCCAGATAGCTGCAACCTGTACTTGTAAACCTGCTTAGGAAAAAGTGAATGAGTAAACTGCTAGACCTTATTATTACTCATCTTTCTTTATCTAACTCATTTGTCCAGGGGGCACTTACAGTGTACTCAACTTTACAATGATTTACCCATTTCTACAGCAGCCCTTTGTACAAGGGTACCAAAGTAATTGTGGGATTCGAACCAGGAGCCTTCAGATTACAAAATTACTATTGTCATCTTGTTCAGAAGTGCATCCCAGATCTGTGTGGTCGCCCCTCTAATGTCCAGATGTGAGCCTCTCTTCGCAGAGCGCCCCCTGGAGGAAGATTTTACACTTTCATTTACCCGCTTTCCTTCAACTCTCCGAAGAAGCTGAGAAAAAGTTATGGAGGTTATAAGCTTAGTTTTGTTACGTTTATAGCAATGCATTCAAAACGTCTCGCTAATGCTTTTCAACAAGACTAAGCACTAAACATTCAAGATGCCCAGAAAAACGATCATTATATATATAATGTGGGTGTGTCGTAGAAGCTCGAACTCGAAGTCTTTCCGACTTTGACAGCGCGGTATCTTGGCCTGTTCTTACACACAATATTGTTTTTAATATATTTTCTGTTTTTACGGGTTCGTGCCGGTTATGTATGAACGTGTCGGTGTTTTGGATCGTGCGGTGTTACCACGGTAAAAACGAGGTTTGACTTAAAAAGGGGGGTGCTGTTCTCGGGACGCCCAGCAGAGGGAGCTCGACAACTTCCCTCACCCACACAGTAGCGCTTACTTCACCTCCACGTTCGCTGCGGATCGATTCGATCGATGTCGTCACAGGAATTTTCTCCTAAATTCTCTTTAGTCCGAAAGCAAAACCTGGACAGGAACGCGATGCTCACCAGTAAAATCACAATTTTCAGCTCTAATCGGCATCCTGTCTGCGCAGAAGCGGTTGCAGTGGTTCAATATGAAAATGAAGTGGTTCGATATGAATATTGAAGTTGTAAATGTAATTATATTGTGAAGACAGTGTAGTAGTTCTAGTCTACAAACAAGTCGGGTCATGATGATTTGGATTTATTCGTTTTTTTTTTTTTTTTGACGGTCTGTGACTGTTGTGGTCCCGCACGACCCCAAATCACTAAACCGACGCAGCTAAAGTACTTTCATTCCATAAACTTCTTTAAAAAGAGAGAGAGAAAAAAAAAAAAAACTTTTTAAATGGCAGAGAGCTGCGGTCGTGACAGTGTCGGTCTGACCAGCTGTTCACACATAACGCTCACGCGACGGTGACTGAGAGCGCGCGCGCCCTCGCCTGCGGGGGAGTGGTTTTCCCAGGCTCGCGGCGGCCAGGGGCGGGTTCCCGCCAAACGAGCTCTGTCTCTTCGGCCTAACCCCGAGCGAGCGGCCGACGCGGTGCTGGCACGTGCTCCGCGGCGGGGCTGGCACGCGGACAGATGTTGTTCCGAAGTCTTCCGCCCACCCCCCTCTCCTTCCCCCGCTTTGAGATGACTGACGGATGGAGGTTCGCACAGCCAATCACAGCGTCCGGAGGAGAACTAGAACGCAGCGCTTGTCCGTTATTGGTGGTCCGCGTGCTGCTGCGGAACGTCCTCGCGTGCCGAAGCAGCTGTTGCTCCTTTGAAGTGAAATCAGAAAATACATTAACGAAACTTTGTTTTCATGACAAGGTTTATTAATTGCGAGCGTAATTGCTTTCGATATAACATATAAAAAAGTTTTGTCTGTGCCATAATGTGTATTTCTACTTAATTCAGAAAAGTTGAAAAGTTGTGTTTTTTAATAATCTGTGTTGTATGGTATTTACTTATTCTTTTAATGTTAGTTCGTTTTTAAAATATAACATTTTTTTAAACCATTTTATACCAAAACAGGGGCAAATTTACCATGGCCATCTTCCGCTTTTAACGAATGTTGTTTTTCTCGGGAGCAAAACATGTACATTAACGCGTTGTAAATAATAACGGCCTAATTTTTAAGCCATATATACATGATTTTACGCGAGTAGCTTAGTTAGTAAGTTGCACGTGACGGCACGGGGGACTGCGTGTTAAGGTGTAGATGGTACATTCCTTGAATGAAAAGTGAATCGTTTAAGTTGTTGAAGTTGTGAACAAACAGCAGCCGCATTCCGCCGCGTCCCCGCATCGCATCGCATCGCACCGCGAGCCGCCCGCCCGCCCGCGCGAGCCGCTTTGTTGTCGGAGCGAGCAGCGCGTGACGGACAGCCCGCGGCACGCCGTCCAATCAGCTGTACTCCCCGCGCCCAAAGGGTGAGTCCGGGCTCCTATTGGCTGCGCCGAGTGTGGGAAAGAATGCAGAGAAGGTTTCACACGAACCGGGAGCAGGCCGGTCTGCTATAAATATCGCCGGCGTGTGGCGCTTTTAAGATCGGACTTGCGCGAGGCGGCTGGGCGGTACGCACGCTCGCTCGCATCAGAGGATAGACGTGATATAGCTGATTAGCGGGACGTGCGCGCTTCTCCGTGGCTGTAAATCATCGTAGGAGATTAGCCAGAGTCTCTTCCCCGGCTAGACTTCCGGCAGCTGCGAGATATAAGCCGGGCCGGGTGAGCCGTTGTGTGACTGCGAGAGCATCTCTGGATACGTTCGAGGGATATAATTTATAACGCACGCACGGGCGCGCGCGCACCGAGAAAGTACTTAAAGTGCTTTAACGTTAAGATGCCGGCCGATAACATGATGGAGAAACCCACGGCGTCTCCGGTGGCCGGTGCACCGGCCAGCGGATCCCACACCCCGGACAAACCCAAAAACGCCAGCGAGCACAGAAAGGTAAAGGTCCCAGAGTGTGACATCGCCAGTAAATGCATGATTCGTTTCTTAACTGCTCGCCGGGTGCTGCTGAGCTCCCCTGAGAAGATCGGTCCGTGAGCAACGTGATGTCACTCAAATCAGTGCTGAGAAACTGACCGTCGTCGGTGTGTATGTTCTGGTTTGCAGTCTTCCAAGCCGATCATGGAGAAACGCCGCCGGGCGAGGATCAATGAAAGTCTGGGGCAGCTCAAAACCCTTATTCTGGACGCGCTGAAAAAGGATGTAAGTACAGCGGGGTTTGTCATAAACAAGGCGAAGGCCGCGTCGTCGTGTGTGAGGAGCGCGGCGACGCGCGCTGCCGCTGCTGGCTCCCTGTTGCCGCTCGAGGCTCGAGTCCCGCCGGTCACTCACTTCTCTTCGCCGCCTTCTTCTCCGTGCACAGAGCTCGAGACACTCGAAGCTGGAGAAGGCGGATATTTTGGAGATGACGGTGAAGCACCTGAGGAACTTGCAGCGCGTGCAGATGACTGGTAGGTGCAAAAAGATTCCAGCGCCTAATCAGGCTTATTATTGTCCTCATCATTATTAGCGTTAGTCGTATTAGATCGCAGGTTAGTTGTAGCGATGCGCCGGCTTGTTGTTGCTGCTCTTGTTACCTGCTGCTGAATTAATGTGGACTGCCCTTTACTTTTTCAGGGGCCCTGGCGTCCGACACTGCGGTCCTCAGTAAATACCGCGCGGGGTTCAACGAGTGCATGAACGAGGTGACCCGCTTCTTGTCCACCTGCGAAGGGGTGAATGCAGAGGTCAGGTCCCGGCTCCTCGGCCACCTGTCGGCGTGCATGGGGCAAATGATGGCCCTCAGCTACCCGCAGGCGTCCCCCGCTCAGCAACATCCGCATCAGCATCCGCATCAGCATCAGCATCAGCAGCCCCACGTTGCGCAGCCCCTGCACGTGCAGCTGCCCCCCGTCTCCGTGCCTTGCAAAATGAGCCCCTCCGAGGCAGCTTCCCCCAAGGTGTACGGGGGCTTCCAGCTCGTGCACGCCAGCGACGGACAGTTTGCCTTCCTCATCCCGAATCCCGCCTTCGCGCCCGCGTCCACGCCCCTCATCCCGCTGTACGCGCACGCTGTGAACGGCAGCCCCGTCCGGTCGGGCTCGGCGCCTTCGGGGACCCCCCCGGTGCAGGGAATGACCTCGTTCCCCGGAGCGCCCAAGGCCGGGAGCAGGACCGCTGTGACTGTGAGCGCGGAGTCGGACAGCAGCGAGTCCGTGTGGAGGCCCTGGTGATCCAGAGACATGGTGGTGCTGGACGCAGAGGACAAAGTGGGACGAGCAGGGACACGTCGTGTTCCGTTTTAAGGAACGCGCGCTGCTCGTGTCCTGAACTGTGATACAATATTTATTGGCGGATTCCACACTTTTGGGATGTTGGTGATAAATATGTTTATCGTTAGTTAAGAATGTTAATAGTAAATCATGTTAATTTTTCATTAAAAAAAAAAATATAGTTTTATATAAACATTTCAACAACTGTCACATGCCAAAGTTATGTTTATTGCTAGCTTGTTCACAAAACTCCTCAAAGTTTTGGGGGGGGGGGAAAAAACGAAATAAAAAGTTGTAACACGACAGTGTCGCTTTCTGCCTTTGTGGTTGCACTCGCGAGTTTGTTTGCAATGAATGAAAACATTTGCTCCGACTTTGTGCTTGCTGGATTACAAGATGAAGGTAATTCAGGATTGAAACAAACATGTCAAATTATCGCCGCCTTCAGCACGTGCTTTTATGATCGCGGAAGATCCGCTTCGCTCCGCGTCGTCCGCAACATACCGGCGATGTATCAATCGTTACTTTGTTCTGTGAGACCACAAAAAACTTGTGTCGCGTTCACCATATGAAGTTGCACAAGGGCTCGAGCAACAAAATGTTCGTGTTATGTGTGTCCAGTTGGTCGAGTTCTCTCAGCGCCGGGAGCAAAGTTTGGAAAAGGGAAAAGCGCACAGCGCAAGGTTATTATATATCACATGATAGACAGAGCTGTGGTGCAGAGCGGAGACGTGAATTAAAAACCACTTCCGAGATGCAAAACTCAAAATCAAATCAGTGTAATTAAGTAGAGACAAATTCCTATGAAAACACGCACACGCACACGCACACGCACGTCTCTCTCCAGCAGCCGCACGGTCTCCAGGATTGTGTTTCACACACTTAACTGAGGGTCTGCGGTATGAAAGTGTTTCACACACCGTCGCGCTCCTCAGTTACCTGTGACACACCGTCCAGCCGCAAGATAGCTGTGTGTCTTCATGAAAGAGTCATACTTGAGAACAATGTAACATTTTGCCGACATCCACCTGTGCTTCAAAGACTTGAAAGAGGCGTTGCTGGGGACACTCAATTAGAAAATTGTTATTCATTTATAATTATTACACATTTTTCATCGATTATCATAATAAATTAAAGAAAATTCACCGTGAAGTGGTTTTATTTAACCCTGTGTTTTATCTCAGCAACAGTAAGTGTACAAACGTTCGTCGGTTTACGCCCGTGTAACTTTTTCTAATTTCTCTTGATTGACGTTTGCTCACATTTAGCGACATATCGAGACATAAAAGTGCTGGAAACTGCACTTTTTTCCCCCGAAAACGTCTATTTGTAATCATCAGTAATCGTGACGGGTGAAGCTGGAGGTGAAATTGTTCTTGGGGGATTTAAATGTGAGAAACTTTTCCCTTCACCTTGTTTTCCTGTGACATTTGACATGACAGATTTTGGACGGGCATAAGGCGGTTTTTTTAACTGAATGCAGCCTCTAAGTTTGTGTTAATATTTTAATATTTAGTGGATATGTGATAGTCATAACTGGACGAATCGAGCCGTCGACTTATGACCCTCATTTAACAGAACCACATCCTGTCCAAACGGTCTGTTTCCCACAGTAAAACACAATATAAGATGTACAGGAAGCGCTAGCCGCTTTGCGCACGTGCGTCACTGCTGGCAGCGCGCGGGCTTTAACTGCGTGCCCGCGTTAATCTCGGGGAGAGGCTCGCGCGGCGCCGGGGTCGTGAGAACCGAGCGAACCAGACTGCTCGCGGTCGGGCACGCGGCCAATCAGTAATTCCCCCGCTGGCAGCGCGGGTCGCGCGCTGGCCGCCGTGCTGCTCTCGCGAGGTGAGGAGGCGCACGCGAGCCGAGCGGCCGCCCCGGAGCGAGCCGTGCCGCGGGGTGTTGTGTTACAGGCGCGGCGCGGGGCGGCGCGGCGTAGCGCGGCGTAGCGCGAGCTCGCTCTCCTCGAGGCGCGGCAGCGCGATAAGAAACTCCACCGTGTAATTAAAGGAATGCGTGTTGCGTGGCGAAGCACTCGATATGTTCCGAGCTCTCCAATATCTGCACGTTCAAATAAAACAGCAATAATTGTAATTTATGAATGGTGAGACATGATCATAGTAGAGAGTCGTGTTTTCAACGATCTCGCCGCCTTTCGGAAGGACAAGCAAAGCAAAACTCTACAATCGATGTTTGCGTTAAACAAACATATCCACTGTGTCTTTTTTAATAAAATACTTTTAAAATGCTCAAATGTGCCGTAACGACTTCATACGCCGCAACAAAGCAGGACAACGTATATTACGCACTAATTTAAAACATTTCTTTCAGTGATAAATTGCGAACTTGAAAATCGGATAAAGTAAATGATTTATCAAGTAACTTTTCCCAGAGGGATGAAATCCTTTATCCTGGCAGCAGGTGGCGTAGTGTTTAGGGCTGTTCCTTGCAAGTTAAGGGTTCCTTAACCACCAATGACCTACCCTAATGAGCAGCTCTCATTTGTAGGACGGGTGAGATGAATGAATGAATGAATGAATGAATGCGCGCACGCACATGTCCGCGGGCGGTTTCCTCATTTGTCAGAGTTCAGTGGGGTCTTTCTGTGGGCTGAGCGCGCGCTGTCGCGGTGGCCCGGGTCGCGAGCTCTGGCGGCCTTAATTAGTCTTCCATTCCACGCGCCTGTCGGGCCTCGAGACGGAATCAAAGGCTCAGCGACGACCAGATCCACACATCCATAATATGCCCGCGTTTTCAGTTTCACGTTCATACGTAACGGCCCCTTTTCAGGACTGATCTTTAGTCCACTAGTTTATGCATTTTAAACGGTTTTCATCCACTTTTTTCCTTCCAAGCGGTTTACAGCAATTCACTTATTTTAGTGGCGTTTATTATAAATATCCGTGTCTTTTTTACGGGGTAAATAATCATCACGCATTATGCAAGTTACTATACGTGTATTTATTCATCTACATATTTGTAAAAACCTTCCCAATCAGCAGCAGTTTCCCCCTGTTTTTATAATATGCTTTTCAGTTAGTGCGAGTTCCCTTCTCTCTAAAAGTTCATTACCAGTCGCCTCTCCTGAAAACTCTTCTCTACGCTTTTCTCCTTGATGGCACTCAGAAACATGATGAAAGAAAAATAGCTACTTATAATGAGTTCTGGTGACTTCACCTATACACTGTCTTTCGGGGGGGGGGGGGGGGGAGGTGCAGTGGTGCAGAGGGCTTCGCCTGTGCCTGCTCCCTGGTGGCTGGTGGGTCTTGGGCTCAAGTCCATCTTGAGGTGCCTTGTGATGGACTGGCATCCTGCCCTGGGTGTCCCCCCAATGCACCGCACCGCTGGGCCAGGCTCTGGCCGTCCACGACCCCGCTTGGGACAAGTGGCTTCAGCAAATGTGTGTGTCTCCTCCAAACCTGCAATCACAAGTGTTTAGAGCTACATTTGTTTCCAAATCCACAATTGCTTTTACCACTAAGTTGCAACGAAAGCTTAATAATACAGGATTCTCTCGATAACAGATACTGCTGAAGAAATAAAAAGTCTGTAAAAGACTTTTATCAGCTTTCTTAACTTTGAGCTACATTAAAATGAAAACCAACTTGAAATAGGTGAAAATAAGAACACCTTCTCCCCACAAACTCCTACTCAGTGCCAATTATGGAGAAGTTCTTATAAACGTGCAAACCTTTGTCATCAACAGTAAAAGGAGCTGAATCAAAATAAGCAGACAGAAAACACCAGTCCATACACAGGGTTTTGGAACTGGAGAACATGGATATGCTACATTTCTACTCGTTAAACCTAAGGAGTCATAATATGAATTTTCATACACACAATGTCTCCAACCACTTCTTCCAAGCAGGGTGGCAGCAAACCAGAGCCTCACCCAGCAACACAGGGTGCGAGGCTGGAGGGGGAGGGGCCACACCCAGGACAGGACACCAGTCCACCACAAGGCACTCCAAGCAGAGCTTGAACCCCAGACCCACCACAGAGGAGACCCCAGCCAAACCTGCTGCTCCACCTCACCCATCTCGAAGAGCTGTATATTAATTAATATATGAACTGAAGACTCATTGATATTCATACATGGTACATATGAGCTGCCGATTGGGGCTTTTCTTACTGTTGCAGAGGACCCCCAGTCAAAGGGTTAATTTATAGGGACTGAGGGACATACCTTGAATATTTGCAGAGAAATGTGGAGGTGGAGCAGGTGGGGCTGTGGGGGTGCTGGCTAGAGGAGATCACCTCTTACCCCAGCTGTTCCCACACATAGTGCACTTACTGTAAGGGGTCAAAGGTAACCAAGGAGACGGAGCGATTAATAGAGCGGCGAGTATTCGCAGCGAAATCCATTTCTTGTTCTTTCTGGAAGACATGAATATGTATAAGAAAGTACACATTTTCCAGGTTTGTGTACCTTTTTTTTCATGGCAGTTTATATGATCACGGTGAGTGTGTGGAAGCGAGAAATGTATTCCAAAGGTGAAATTGTCACGCTGCTTGTTAGACTGACGCTAAGGAGGCCACCCACTGAAAAGGGGTTCGGAAACTCCACGTAAGCCGATCGGTAGCGCAGACGTTCGTCACACATGCTTGATTCTTCTATAATATCGGATCCTTAACCCCGAATATGTTGCTCGTATTTATAGCCTTGGGCCATTTATCTAAGGGAGAAGGTGAGGCTAAGGGACAGTCCAGACCCAGTGTCGTATCTCAGCCCTGGGGCACCGTGCACTGCCCTGTCACCTGTTTATGGGACATATTTCTGAGGCCAGGTTTCACTTTTCACGGCTCTCTCCAGTTTCAGGGTGTCAGGCATGTCTGCCCGGGTCCTGGGAACGAGCTACATTCCGCTGAGGAAAGTAAAGACCCCCTTGCGGGTCAAAGGTCCTCCTAAGTATTTATACTCTCCAAAACCTGAATGGCCTGCTGGGAGGTGGATCATATATTTGTACTGATTTCATTTATGTCTTCACTTCTCCACTGGGATCCAATCTCCTGGGGCAGAGCAGTCAGCTGCTGGACAGCTATTTCAGGGGCAGCTTTTCTACCGAATATTAACTGTTTATGGCAACAGGTACTAAATCTCACGTGTACCAAAGTGGAAAAAATATGTATTTTATCATTGTATGTGTTTTAGAAAAAATGTCAGTCTAAATCTCCCCAGAAAGAAGGCCAATGCAGTTAGATATACACAATATAGTTTACCTGGTATCTGTATACCTGCAGGCTGAGACGACAGTCCAGCCGGTCGGTGTTGGTCCGACGGCGACACCGAGGGCTCTTCCGGCACGCTCTGTCTTGCTGGCGGCTTGAACACCCCCCCTTTGGAATCACATAAACTACTTAAAAAACCTCACACGCACTGACTGAAGCCACTTGTCCCAAGCAGGGTCACGGCAAATCAGAGCCTAACCCAGCAACACGGGGCATAAGGCTGGAGGGGGAGGGGACACAGCCAGGACAGGACACCAGTCCATCGAAGGGCAGCCCAAGCGGGACTCAAACCCCAGACCCACCGAAGAGCAGGAGCCAGACAAACCCGCTGCGCTACCGCACCCCCTACTTAGAAACTGAATACTAGGATTTTGTTTTAAAGTGATACTGTTTTCTTAATGACCTGGTAGCCTGGTTATCACCCTATTACTCATGGCGACCAGAGGGGTCCTCTGTTATCAGAAAGTAATGTCACACTGGGATTCTTCATTTACCATGCTCAGATTACCCAGTTGTGGAAATGCGCAACCCTACCCAGTGTTGGGCAGTCTATATATCGGTGAAGTCGTGGTCATTCCTCGTGCTCCTCGGATCTTGGGGCGTGAGCTGAACGAGCAGGTGCAAAGACCTCAACTTGACCTTCGGTGACTGCTAGTGTGAGACACCACGTCTGTTTCGTGTGAGCTTGTGTGTACAGCGCCTGGGTGAGAGGAGGGGGCATGAGTTCAACGCCCACTCAATCTGTGTGGAGTTTGCGTGTTCTCCCTGTGTCTGCGTGGGTTTCTTCCGGGTGCTCTGGTTTCCTCTCACGGTTCAAAGATGTGCTGTTCAGGTGGATTTGTGACTCTAAAGTCACCTGTAATGTGTTTCTCAGTGTTAGATGGACAAGTGAATCGGAGTCAGTGGCGTGTCCGGCAGTGTAAAGTCACCTTGGGCGAATAAGGTGTGGGCTGATGACCCTCCATAGTTCATTGGTGGTCGGTTTGGAGAGAAGATGCTGTTAAATGAGTTAAGGTAAAGTTATTTGGATATCTTCTTGTGTCCGTGTGAGAGAGCATCAGTCTGCGTGCGGATGCATTTGAGCTTTTGCGTTTGTGCGTTTTCCTGCCATGCCCAACACATGTTCACTTACACACGGAGCATGGTAACTGACTCACCCTTTGTCTCGCCACCATCCCCGGTTTCGCCCGGACTACGATCTGAGAAGATATTACTCACGTCTGGCTCTGTCTCTGACGCCGATTGCATCCAGCGCTGTGTGTCTGTCTCCGTGTGTACGTGAGAGTGTGTGTTCCTTAGCACTCGGGGCGGAAAGTAAAACGCAATGACCTCTTGTGCTCTCCTGATGGATTCTCCTGTGGATTTGAGGGACGTTGCTGGAAATATCGCAAGACATTCGGATGCTTGGCTTTGGTTTCATTTTGATACATAACCAACCCGTGTAGACGTCTGTTTCGGGATTAATTACACTTCCAGGTCCAGGTTTTCTGCAAAGCCCATCTTTCGTTTTCCCTGTCTCAGCATCCTTTTGACCCATGCCATCGCGTCCTAACATTAAACCTTTATTTGGAGATGTTTTCTTATTAAAAAGCCAGACGCCTTCCACCAGATGCTTTTATTTCAGTGAACTACAGTCAACGAGCATCGCCGATCAGGTGGTCTGAGAATCACCGTTGCCCACCTGGTGCGCTCTCTGTTCTGTGAGCCTGCGGAGCTCCGGATCCAAACACAACCCCACGCAGGTCCAACACGCGTGAAGGTTTCTTCAGCTCTTTTTGACTTAAGCAGCTGCGGACGCAGACGGGGGGGGGTTAGAGATTCGGCCGAGAAGGCAAGAACTCGGAACTTCATCGCCTCGACCTTCACAGCGCAGCACCGCGTTATCGACGTTATAAAGATGCGCATGCACTTCATTTACCGATCAGTTTGTGTCGAGCCTTTTAACAATTAAGGCGTTGAAAAAAGTTCTCTTAATAGAAAAAAAAACAACTATAATCATAATGAGAAATAAAGCACCGAAGAATTAATTTGCATTTAAAACTTTGAAATGCATCACCGTTCTTTTCATGATGTGGCCAGCGCAGCTCTCTGGACCTTTTGTTAAATCTTTAAAAAAAATCATTTTTTGCATGGTAATAGGAAGTATCTTTACCGTTATGCGTCCTCACTGGGATTTTTTTCTTGATATTAACAACCGAACCATGGCAGGTGTGGGCATGTACCTCTGTCTAAAACCAGTCACGCTCCCCTGGGCGACTCTTATCTCCGATGATGCATTTTTATGGTCCGTGATAGTGCCGTGTGCGGACGGGCCGTAGACGTCAGGCTTTCGCTTCGACAATAAACACTTCCGTAAAGCTTTAGCTGCAATCAAGGCTCCTTTATCATCTCTGCTGGCAATTACTACAGGATAAATAGCGGTAGGTTGAGGACTCATTTGATGTCCAGGCATCCCACAAGTGCCAAGGCAAGCAGGGATGATCGATAAATGCGCTACGGTGAGGTTCAGTGACACACACGGGCAGGTATATGTACACATAGCTAACCTTCTGGCATGCACAGGCGTGTACACACTCACCCTTACTCAAACACTTAGAGCAGACCAGACTGCTTTCACAGACACACACACACACACACACACACACACACACACACACGCGCGCACATGCAAACTGGCCTGTGTGCCGATGTGTTTCTGCATACACATACACATGTACCAACACACACTCACACACGCACTGAAACCCGGGACAAAGGAATGCTTTCAGCCCGAGACGAAGGAAAAAAGCAAAGAGCATTTTTAAGCAGTAGTGCCGTTAACTCGGGCGGCACGGTGGCGCAGTGAGTAGCGCTGCTGTCTCACAGCGCCAGGGTGGTGCAGGAGGATGTGGGTTTAATACCCGCTCAGTCTGTGTGGAGGTTGCATGTTCTCCCCGTCTCTGTGTGGGTTTCCTCCGGGTGCTCTGGTTTCCTCCCACAGTCCAGAGATTTGCTGTTTGGGTTCCCCCAGTGAGCGAGTGACAGAGAGACTGTTCCACTGATGAATGGATGAGTGATGCAGTGTATCTAGCAGTGTAAGTCACCATGGTGAATAAGGTGTGTGGGCTGATAATGCTACATAGTATCCATTGTAAGCTGCTTTGGAGAAAAGCGTCTGCTAAGCTAATAAATGTACATGTAATTTGTGAATTGGTAGAGTGTTAAAAGAGACACAGAAATCCACAGAATTCAGGAAGGGGGAGGCAGGTGAAAGAACAAGTGAAAGTTTGTGAGCAGCAAGTTTTTTATTGCTACATGAATAAAAATATAAGCTTTCATGCTTTCATGAATTATGAAAACCCTTGTCCAGTGCAGGGCTGCAGTGGTCTGGAGCCTATCCTGGTTGGGACACCCCATCACACATCAATAAACTTATAGGCTGAAAGATGAAAGGCACACTGCGATCAGGTCCAAACCCGTGTACCTGTGAGATCAGGGTGCATTTGAATGACATTTTTAAGTGATTTTAAAGACAATAACTTAAAAAAGCACCACGACTTGACTTCTCAAGATTCTAATCGCGCATTCCCCGCATCCGCATGCATTAGTCTCAAAGACAGTATAGCTTGTATCTGAGACTAACGCATGTAGATACGGTGAATGCATTTAATTATTCACGCAACGCCTTTATAAAGCATCAATTTTCCGCTACCCCTTACAAAGGGTCTCGTCCCTTTCGTGTTTCGGCTGCGTTTCACCCGTGTGGTTCGAAGCACGCGGATGTACAGTTCTTTCGTTCTCCTGCTATTTCGCACCAAGAGCGCAGCCTGTAAAGTTGTTACTGTTCCCCTTCCTTCCCTCTTAAACGCAGCGATGGAAAGAGGCAATAACACCGCGCTGAAAGGGTTTTCTCTCGTCTCTGTGGACACAGGGCCCTCCTGTTTACAGACGGCAAACACTGCTCTTTGGGTGCTGACCCCGTGCACGCCGTGCAGTCACAGAGGCGCCCTGTGGCATTCTCCCGTTGCCTTGCCACCCCCGCCCCCCTGGGTGCCCGGAGCCAGCGCCCTGAGCATCACAATGAGGCTGACCCGCGGGTTGTCGACAAAGCCGAGGCCGCTCGGAGGGGGGACGCGACGGGTGGTTTTGTGCAGGTCCAAGTGTTGAGTGTTGTTCCTGGCTGCGAGGAAAGAATCTTCTTGTCCCGAAAGTCCTTGTCCCCACCCTCCTGCCCCGTTCCCGCTTTGCTGGGGGTCGGGTGATTGACAGCTGAGGTGTATGGCTGCCCTGAGAACCGGCCCCACTGTATAAACACATTGAGAGGGGACCCTCAAGCGGAACAGGGGAAAGCGCCACTTTGAGTCTGTATTGATCTCTTCACCTATCCCTTAACCGGCTTGATTGTCTTTACGTTTCTGCGCAATCAATACTTCTTTGTGTGCCGTTTCTCTCGTAGGCCGTTCTCTATACCCGAAGAACCCTTATTGTCCATGTGTCAGTCAGCTTAAAGGTATAACCCCCATCCCCTACCTCCTCCGAACCTTGTGTCATGTCCCCCAATGGCAGACGGAGCGGCATCATCGGCATTATCACGTTTGACCCTTATGATGGGTGGAATTAAGAATGCACTCAGAAACTCATAAAGCGCGTAAGCCGGCGTGGTCCATATTTTAAGAACTCACTTATACAAGCATGCTATCTGCTGGCAATCTTATTTAGATGCATATTTTTTTATAAAAGCTTTTAGCATCCAGCCTAGCTCCTTATCTAAGATTTCGCCCGCCGTTCAGTCAAGCCTTTGAAACTAACATGACGTCGGTCTATATGCTTGAGTTCCGTAATTATTATTTCAACGCTTAGCTGGTGCTTTAAGGTAATTTACTGTCAATTCTAGGCATTCGTGCAGCTTGTCATCGCTCTGTCACAAATTATGTTTAGCAACTTGGCCAGATCTCACACTTTGCCACCAGCTTTCAGGTTGCCGCTGGATCCCGTGCCTAAGAGATCTTCGGTGGCCCTGCTGTGTGGTTTTACGTCCAGTTCTGCATCTTGCCTCCTTCTCCCATGAGCTATGTTTAGGCAATCTACTTGCGTGTCATCTGACAGCCCCTGGGTCTTGAGCACTATGTGTGTGGTCTCCGAGGACACTGCCACGCCGGTCTACCCCCAGGGTACATCCGTGGTCAGCCCCTATCCCTTCCCCCTAAAGGTTTCGAGGATTCTGCCACGGCGGTAAAAAACAAAGTCGGGAAACACACTGTGCTGGAGCACGTGGCAGGAGCATTTCTCTGGCGGTTTGAGTTTCCTCCCATTCAGATTCGTGAAAAGTCCTTTATCCCCAGCAAATCTGTGGGCCAGAATCCGTGTTTATAACATCCTGTCCTTAGGATGTAGATCTGCTTCCAGGGCTGCCGGGCCAGACACAACAGCCCGTCTGAAAGAAAGAGCCCTGTGTTTTCCCTTCTTCCCGATTGTCTCCGGCGGTTCCTACAACCAGGGCCCGTCTCGCACGCGCCGCTTTGTAGAGTAGTTTCGACACTGCCGGATTATTTTCGGGTCCGTGTGGCTACGGGGACGGTGCGTGTGATGGCGTGCGATCCCACGTTGTCAATCTGTCAATCTCTCGCACACAACAAGAAAAGGAATTATTAGCTGTTGAAAGAAACGATCGGAGGTGGGCGCCGGCCTCTCGCCCAGAGGCGCGCATGTGAATAGGTGACATTGTCTGGCTTTGACCCCTACATCTGGACCGTTCGGCTCCGGGTTTCTGAGGTCTGTTTACGGAGGCTCGCAAGTCTACATTACGAATTTGTAGCGGCAGGCGTTTCGTATCGCTTTCCCTCCTCTCTCCCTGTCTCGTTCTCGCTCTTGCTCGCTCTCAGGGTTAGACAGTGGCGTTATCTTCCTCAGGAGAGAGGAAACATCTGGTGCCAGACAACAAAGCATCCCCATGAGTGAGCTCCATGTGGCGGTCCAGGCCAGAGGGATGGGCCATCCAAGAGGAAGCGATGCTTCTGGTCCTGGGTCACTTCCTCTCCAGCCCTGGGCCAACTTATTCTCCCGGCACCGCATTTGAGTCGGTACTGGACCCTCAGCTCTCGCAACCGTTCAGTCCCATCCGCCCATGCCGATGCTTCGGTCCCGGGCAGTTCACGGCTGCCGCCGGGCTCCTCCCAAAAGACACGGACGGCTCTGACCCTCCACCCAAGGACTGATGGAAGAGTCTCCCAGCATCTGGCCGCTGGCCGATTGTCTCCAACCTCTCCCCCCTCACCACTGAAGGCTTTATCACACTATATTTCAAACGGTGTTAATCCAAGGCAATTTGAAACGCCAATTTACACAAAAGACTTGGTGAGAAAACAGCTCAATCCCTGCCGCAGATTTCATTTTGAGTGGCAATCATGACATCCGGATGCCGTCCTTATCGACATCTGCTGGAGTAACTCAGCAAATGGAATATTTGCGCATCCATTACGAAGACTTGCAGCTTGCATTTTATTTGTTAAATTAGAATTTACTGGTATTTATAATGGAAATTAAATCAAAATCGTAGGCTGACAGTAACAAGCACATAAAAGCAAGTTGTCAGTGTAATACAAGTTAAAATTTAAATTGGCGCCATGGTGGAACAATGGGAGGTACCGGTCAGTAACAGCTCCTGGACAGTGGATTCGGGTGTGAGCTTGAATCTGGCTCTCTCTGACTGGAGTTAACGGGGTTTCTGAGGGATCTGGAGGGGGCCGCAGCGGTGCAGCGGGTTTGGCCAGGTTCTGCTTTCCGGTGGGTCTGGGGTTCAAGTCCTGATTGGGGTTCCCTGCAGCGGACTGGCGTCCCGTCCTGGGTGTGTCCTCTCCACCTCCGGCCCTGCGCCCTGTGTTGCCAGGTTGGGCTCTGGCTCGCCTCGACCCCGCTTGGGACAAGCGGTTTCTGACTCTGTGTGTGTGTGTGTATGAGGGATCTGGTTGCATCCCACAGTCCAGAGACATGCTCCAGGTGAATCGGTGACCCTAACGTGCCCTTGGAGTGAGCATGTGTGGGTGAACGAGCGCAAATGCCCTGAGATAGACAAGCCAATTTACTGTAACTCTTCACAACAGTATCTTCCCTTATAATATATATATTCACGTTCTTCCCTTACAACAGGTTCTCACAGCTGTTCCATTAACCCCCCCACTCCTGTTTAACTTTGAGCCAGCAAGTCTATGTGATGTCAGTGTTTCTGTGTTTGTGTAAATGCAAAGGTGTGTGTAAGTGTCTGAGCATGGTGCGGTGACGTCCGTGCTCTGGGACACCCCCCTTTGTGGCCAGGGCCTGAATGCAGTTAACCGTCCGGCACGGAGCAAAGCCCCGGAACCGTGACAAAGGCTGTCCGAGCGGCGCGGTCTCAGCGTGGCTTCGCACGGATCCATCCGGACAGCCGCGACACGAGACGTCTTCTTCACGCGTAACCCCGCCGCTCCAAATCCAATTAGTTTCCCCAGTCCAAACCAACCGGAACATTTACTTATTTACCATTCACTTTTACTTCATGGGGGCTCTCTTCTCTTATTCCTGGGACGAACCTCTACAGTGGGAAGCTGCATGTTCTTCTAAATTCATTTTGACATTCATCACAACGCAACGTTCGATATCTTTGTCAGATAATCCTCCGGATTCTCCTGGAACCAAATTCAAAACTGGAATGAAGTTCATATAATTATCTGCTTATGAATGTAGAAAAATCAATATCTTCTCTTTAATATGTATTTTGCTAGAGAAAAATGTAAGGGAATTTCGTTAAAAAATAAAGCTCACTGTACACGTGTAAACGAAATCCAATTTTTAGTTTCAAAACAAGCATGCGGAAAAGAAATGGGGAACATGCCGCATGTCTCTTTTTCCTTATTAAGTTTTATTCCAAATTACGAGACTGCAATTTGATATAATTTGGAACTGTAAGCATGTCGTAAGTCACTTTACTTTGTAGGTCGCTTTGGAGGAAAGTGTCCGCGAAATGAATAACTGTAAATGTAAATGTATGCATTATTAAGCGGATGGCCACGTGTTTTTTTCTGCATCACGATAATATGAATGTGTAGAATTTTTCTGAAAAAACCCTTACAAATATGGTTACACCAAATGTGCCCATAAACAGTTGATAAACGTTTTGGAAATGAAAACAACGTATTATATTTTCCATTAAAAAAATCAATTTTGGGCTACGTTGTAAAAATTAAAAGAAAGCAGATTTTTTTCCTCCTTTAAAATATCGGGGGTGTAAACTGAAAAACAGAATAAGATTTTAACCCCTTCATTATACATGGCGTCCTAGACAAATTCCTGGGATTAAGAAGTCCGCTATGCATTGTGTATCTTGCCTGATTCTATTCATTTTTGTGAATGAAATAAGAGAGTGACAAAGTTCTCACTAAATGGCCCAAATTCCCTACCGGTTGCGCATTAAAGTGGGAGCAGGTGGAAAGTCTCTCAATGAAATCACTTAATGAAGAATTCCTCCACTTTACATGTTGCCTTTTCTGGCCCTCGTTTGGGTTTTGTGCATCTGTTGTTAAAACTTTATAAAAAGTTTATTTTACCATGAAATGAGTGGGCACGGATAAATGGCCAGCCCTTGGGTTTTGTCAGCCAATGGGGGCCGGTTATTGGGGGTCTGCGGACCGGGGCAAGTTGGAACCATATGTCATCATTCCGAGCCATTGTATCGGCGAGTCTCCGTGGCAACCCCATCAGCTGGGCCCATTGTGCTCTGCGCTCAATAGCCCATATATTCATTGCGGGGGCTATTGCTGGCCCCCGAAACAGAAACAAATTGATACATACAAGACCCGCTCCCAATGGGCTCACATGACACATTTTGAGTGGACAAAAAAGAACATTTCGCCCTGTTGAAAATCTTGAGAAAAGATTGGTTGCCATAGGGATAAGACGGAGGGGCCTGACGCGGGCCATTAAACACCAATCGGATGCAAATTCCCGCAGCCCCCAGCGCGAGGGCCCAGAGAACCCTTCACATGGCAGACACATATTAAACAGTTTGTTTGCCAATTCACATGTCATTTTAATGGCTGTTTATTCCTTCCCTCCTTTGTGCGAATTAACAGAATTACAAACCGTCATTGATTTATAATAACTAGGCACTCAACCTGCCCATCGATGAGAGCAGCCCATTCTACCTTGAACTAGCTGGGGGAGGAAGAGGAAGGCGTCGAGCCCGATTCCGACTCGTCTTTTACTCTTGCGGTTCCGAACATCTTTAATTGCTTCGTGCACGCGGGGAAATCTGGTTTCCGAAGAAGCTCCGATGCTCTCTTAGCTCATCGTGCTCTTTTCCGCCAGATTCACGTCGATGCTTGCGGTTAAATTTTTTTATCCTAACTCAGAAACTTCTCACAGAGTTGCTTAAATTTCTTCGTACACCGCATGCTGTCACTGCAGCTGATCCTGATGCAATTAAAATGAAAACAGAGCGAGGAATGTTTTTATTAAGGATCTATTTTTTGAGAGACGAACATTTTTTCCATACATGCAAAACAAAAATGTTGATAATAATGTATGTCATAGCATGAAACATTTTTATCTTTATTCTAGTAGCAAGTATCAAGTACGAGTTTTGCGGAAAAAAAAAAGAATTTGCCCCTTCGTTCTACGGTGTTACGATGATAATATCACAGAACATAGAAAATGATAGTTTTTGCATTTTTCTGTAGTTTGCAGTTGCACATCTCCCTTAGATTAGTCTCGTTTCATGGATACAAATTGCTAAGTTTAAAATTTTCTTTTTTTATCTGTCTTAATCCTATTCATCAGCCTGTTGACCCGGGAGGAACCTGTTAAAACTGCTGATTACTAATTAATAGTAAAAAAGAAGATCTTTTGAAAGCAAGGCATTTTTATATTTAATCCTAACAGCTCCCTCATTTCAAAGCAATGATAAATATGAAAATATTTTATTTCACATTCCTGAAATAAAAGCATGCATTCCCTTGTTTGTCCTCCTAAGCAATATTTTTGGTTTTAGAATGGTATGCTTGCAATCAGAAAGATGGCATTCAGTTAGAGTCAAATTTAGTTTAAATTGTTTCACCACTGCTTTAATAACAGCGTTGTGCCAAGTAGGAGCTATAATATTTAATTACATCAAATTATGGACTGCACTATAACAGCCTGTTGATCGTACTGTCTGCTGGTTTAGCTGCTCCAAGACTATTGGGATGCATTACAACAGAAATTTCAGTTTTAATGAAGGATGTTACCATTATCTTTAAAAAACCAGAAAATGTTGCTTGGTCCCACGATGCAATTTTTTTTAAAATTATGTTTTGGTCCACTGTGACCAGGCAGTGAATAATCTTTGCAGTGCAGTTTGTCATTTGTATTTTGTATTGTGAGATAGCCAGTTTTCCAGCATTAGTCCATATTCAATTGTTTTTTCCAACTGGGATGAGAAGTGGGGTCAGGGTTCACGCCCCACACTCCACTCCGTGTCCTAATGTCTTAACTCCCCCTTTAACGATGACCTTTTTATAGGAGGAATCAGTACAATCGTTAGCAGTTTGCGGCTTACATCAAAATTTTGCATGCTTAATCGTGCATTTTGCTCAAGGACAGTGCAGCAGGGCTCCTTCTAAGAGTTTTGCCGGTAACTTTCAGATTGCAAGTACGAGTCCTTGAGTGTTTCCTGCTTCTTGACCCCCAGGGAACTGAAGCTGAATGATGATTACATGCAGGTGCACATGATGGCTGTCAAAACCATATAAAATGTTTATGGTAAATGCATAGATACACTTAAAGGGACTATTATGTTTCTGTTTGCTTCCCTCAGCCTGGATCGTCAGCCTAGGTCAGTGGGTAAACAGAAAGAGTGGAGGTGTTGCCGCGGCAACCATTATTGCTGTGTTGGGTCTGGCTGCTGGAGCTGCGGTCCTAGAACGTGGGCCCAACCTGGCTCCCTGTTCTGTACTTCCGCATATCAGTGCCAATTTGCTCTGCATACTGCTGCCACAAAACCAGAAAGTACAAATACGCCAAATGCGCTTGCGCCCCGTTATTCCGTTTCCCAAAATCCAGTTTCTCACTAGCTCATTTTACAGTTATTAACAGCACCGCTCGTGAATCAATCTGGATTTTCATTTATGTGATCTGCGACATCCAGCCCCGGTCTGCGCCCTTCGGTCAAACAAAAGTTGAAAACGCATTTGGACGTATCCCCAAATGGCTGTGTGAGAGTGAGTCTGAGACGCATTGCATTGTGGGAACAGTGTACCCATGTTGTCAGGTGTGCTCTGCCGCTCTCTGGTCTTGCTTGCCTACTCACATGTTTGTGCCTGCATCCGCTGTTTTGCACCGTTGTGCTTTAATTTCCCAGTGATTTAATTAAACATGAAATATAGCCTTTGTCTTCCTCTCGCCATTACACAGTATCATGGTACGTTTACTTTACGAATTCAGTATTTCAGAAAATGTATCTTTTATATTTATATTGTTAATAATTGTTTACAAGTTTTTTTCTGAAATAAAAATCTTTTAGGTGATTTTGGAGTGAACTTTCGATGAGATCGGAACGATTTGCAATTTTGTCTCCGTAAGAAATAATGGAATTTCACTGTCAGGTTTTTCAATATTTGGCTCATTTTTGGATGACAGGGGATGCGTTTACTGCCAGAGATGATGGGCACAGTCCGTGATGGGACTCCTGGCCCATCGAGCCACCGAGACCACCGGTGCGAAGTGGAATAATAGTGTGACAGCGAAATGACCGATTGTAGTAACCTTACGCCATCAACAGCAATCGCTGTGTGACTTTGTGACAGCCATTCCCCAGAAGAGGAGATTAGGATCTCAAGACGTGCTCTTGGGTATGTGACAATCAGCATGCGTGGCTTTAACATCGGCTTTGTTGTATCGGCTCGCTGCGGGAAGGCCAGTGTTGCGGGAAAGCCGTCTTTTGTTTACCGTCGGTAACTGTTCCAACACTTCGGGACAATCCGATATGTAACATGTACTCCGATCGCACGTGGTGCAAGCACACACAAACACACACACACACACACACAAATAGAGCTCTGCGAGCGTACATATCGCGCTTCATATTAAACGACAGTTTATCGCGTTGACTGGCGTCCAGATACAGAGAGTTTCCAAAATATCCGTTTCTATTTTGTTGTGTTAGAGGCTGTTGAACCTGTTATGAAAAGTTTGGCCTCGGTTCTGTGTATGAAGGGGTGCGAGATAACGCTTGTGTTCAAGAGGAGCAGACATGTGGGGAAGGGGTGGGAGGAGCCGCGATGGCGCGATGCCATGATGTCTGGTGTCCTCACAGTCTATACTCTTGTCGCACTCAACAGAGCACCAGCAGCCTTTGAGCAGTCATTAGAGGCGCATTCGGAGCCCTCGGCAGCGACAGGCAGACCGCCGCCGTCAGCACGTCGTCGGCGCACTTCAGAAAGGGAAAAAAATCTCGCCCGACCTTTCGGCAAGCATAATTGTCCATCTGGCGGCTTAATAAAAGTGGAGAAGACGTCCTTAAGGATAAAAAAGGAGGGAAAGAGAGAAATCTGGCAAAAAGGAGGGAAGATCCAAGTTGCACAGGCCCCAATTATGCAGAGATTATCCCTTCACAGCCGCTGATCTTTAAATGAATGAAGTTTGAGCCACATTACTGACAGCTGGGTGAACCGGTATAGGGGCGGAGGGCAAATAAGGGCAACAGGTTACGGTGTCAATCCTTAGCTGACCCCTGGGGGGAGGTTGGGGCGACTTGATGAGGTGACAGCATCGTGGCGTACCCTCTTAGCCTTGTCTCTAAAAATGCCAGCTGGATAAATGGAGAGGGCAATCACATCAGAACATTTCCCTGTTTTTTTCACCGCAAGTCAGTAATCCCAGAAGCCTCGTGCTGCTTGGTGACTTCAAAGCTGCCTTGAAGGAGGGGAGTAAGAAGTCATGAAGTTCAGATTATGGCTCTGCTCTCTGCTGAAGGGAAGCGATTTTTTTTCATTTGTACAGATGGAAGCAGAGCAGCTCTGACAATGGAGGTCCTGCTCTCTTCATCACGATGCCTAAGTTCCAAAGGTGTAAGAGATATTATTAAAATCGCGCAGAGAAGGGACATGAAATGACAAAACTAAATCAGCTACATTGCGGTTGTCGATATCGTCGCAAACGCCGGCTGTTTTCCGAATCGAAAATTTTTTTCTCACGTTTCTTTAATAATTTATAAGGCCGTGCGAGTTGTCATAAACAAGTGTCAAACATTGAAAATGCAAATTCATTGTTCCCTTACAGCGGATTAATAATCGCTGCAGAGCTTTTGCCGCAAGTGTCATTTATTTATATGCTTCATGTAATGTTTGCTTAGGACCAGTGCCAAAAACGTGAAATTTCAAAATGCAGCGTAGAATTCGGTGAGAGAACCGAACACTTTTACACCAGTTCTGGGCTCATCTCACTTTAAACATTTATTCGTGTAACCGTGCGTGTTTTTTAAAACTTGGTTCAAACCGGAGTCGTAATTGGCGCACGGTATCGATGCTCGTTCGGCTCAGGCGAAGAGCTGAGAATCTGCCGAGGAAAGTTCATGAAAAGCCTTCGGAAATTCCTTTCTCTCCTGACCTGAATGAGTAAGTCTGTGTGTTTGTGTAATTAGTATGTAGATGTATGAAATGCCAAGTGCTGGTAGATCGTAAGGGTATCCCACCCACGCTGACCCGTGAGAATTCTTTGTTCCACGATCCCAATCTTAGCTCCGTCTTTGGAATCCCTGCTGAATTGGCTCCTTTATGACGTCACGGCCGTGCGGCGCGAAGTCCCATTGGTGGAGCCGGACACCTTCCCCGCCAGGCGTGGACGGCGGCGGCCCGGAGGAGCCGCTTTTCCCAGATTTGCGTGAGCCCTCAGATCTCCCGACAAGTGTCACCGAGCCTTCCCGGGTTTTACCATGAAAATAGCTGCAGGATTCTCACGCGAGCGCACAATGGCTAAACAAGTGGGTATGTCTAATTCAATTAAGCCTTGCGAGCCTGTGCCAAGATGCCCCAGGACAGCGGGCCAGTGATAATGAGCCAGCTCATTTGAGGGAGGGCTCCTTTAATTCGGGACTCCTTGCGGCAGCGAGCACTTGAGCGAAGGGATGCCTTTGATTCTGCGAAAACATTC
Organism: Scleropages formosus; assembly: GCF_900964775.1. Taxonomy (NCBI): domain Eukaryota; kingdom Metazoa; phylum Chordata; class Actinopteri; order Osteoglossiformes; family Osteoglossidae; genus Scleropages; species Scleropages formosus. The sequence continues at coordinate 779,069 of NC_041807.1, forward strand.
AGTCCAGGCTCATTCCGTCCTCTTCTAAACGGCATTTCTCGCATTCCTCGGCTGAAGGGGCAACAGGGCCGTAGGGACCCGCATAAGACCCGTGTTTCTGCACCGGAGGGCCCGTGGGTAGCCCCCCATTGTCGCCGTTCTCACCCACCAGGACACAGTCACAGTGTGTGTGTGTGTGTACAGTGAAGAGAAATTTAGCTGCACCAAGTTGCGTAAAAAGACTTTTTCGAAGAAAACAACATCGAAAAAGCCTTTCTTCCCTTCCTGACTTCCTCCCTTATTTTCGGTTTTTGGGTCTCCAGTCAAAACCTAAAATTCGAAGTAGAGATTTTGCGAGTTAACGAATAACACGTTTGTACTCGTGCTTTTTTAAAAAGTAAATAAATGTTCCTTTTAAAGTCAACGTTGACCGGCACAGTGTGAAAGAGTCATTACCCAAATGAAGGGATGACTGTCGTCAGCTCGTCGGGCACTCTATCTATCTCGGTAATGTTTTATTTTAAGACTTTTGCAGAGAAGGTAAATGGCGCGATGGTGAAATATCCGTGGCTTGATTTTTCTGCTTCCGTGATTCATAGTTATTCTTTTGATTGCCTTCACCCAACCCAGTTTTTTCACAAAGCGAATAAGCCCGTCCCATACGTCAGTCGGCGCAAAAGGAACGGCTTTCATCCGTGCACTTTTAACGGTGACGCTGCTTAGCATATTCCAGTTGAAAAGTGTGTAATGTCAGCGTAGTGTGTGGAAAGGACCCCCTCAGACCAGTTAAAAGTTGCGCGCAGAAATTCCCAGCTTCCACAATAAGGGCCTCCTCCACATGTGACTTTCCCCACACTAAATGGCATCTCCGTAATGGACTCCTGCTAGGGTTCATACGTCTTGTATGGCCACGTTGCACCAAGTTGTGTCAATATCATTAACATGATAATGACCTGTAAAAAGAAAGCAAAAAAGAAGTTTTTTTTCCTAAATAAAAATCCAAAACTATAGAATTCTTTGTTGTCTTTGAAAAAAAAAGAGGAATGAAATCAAAGAGGTGGATGGTCATTTTTTCTCCGTTAGAGAAAGGAGCTGAATGAATGTCTTATTTCCATGCCAAAGGGAGGGGATGTGGGAGTGAAGGGTGGGAAAGCGGCCCCTTCAATGTAGGGGGTACTGGTTGTGGGGGCCACAGCAGGCTCCTGGAGTCTCCCTGCCAGGCAGCGGTTAACAAGGCGCTGGCTGAATTAGAGAATAGCAATGAGTTTTTAATTGGCGACACATTATATTTATCACGCTGACAGCCAAGCCCCACGCGGTGGCCCCTCTTGTGCCGGGGGCCGGGCTTGCGCCGCACCCCCCCCGGACCCGCCACGCCCTTCCATCAAGTGAGGGTACTCACTTGTGAAAAAGAATAAAAACATAATCATCAGATGTCAGACTGAATGATAACACTGAATTATTCATTAGAGGTCCTTAAAGTGCCGAGGGAGTCGAACCAGCTCCCGTGTTAACAAAAGCGGCCCTTTGTGGTCGACCCAATGCCTGCAAGACAGTTTAAACTGGCTCATAAAGGGAAATCCCTTTCAGCCCCATTGAGCCGGCCTAACGGCACCATGCTGCCCGCATAGAAAAGTTATTAACAAGTGTTTAATATTTGTTTCAGGGCACCTAGCCATTCGTGATGCTCGGAGCAAAGTCTCCGCGGCTCCAGGTGCCGACTCCGCGCAAAGCTGAAATTCACATATATGTACCGCGTCTTCGTTTCTGCTTTATTTTACGGCATTTGAGTCCTGTGAATTATTAAAGTTTAAAAATGGCATTTTGCATTCTGAAAGAAAATGTAAATTGAAGATAGATAGATAGATAGAAAATGAGGTGTGTCTAGATAGATAGATAGATTGAAAAAGCTTATCAGTTGTTACAAAGAAATATTTATATAGCTAAATTTTCCTAAGTGTAAGTCTAACTCGTACACCTTTCACAAACTTGTTTTTAAATTTTTATTTTTTTTTTACATTAGATCTTACATATTGTGTCTATCTGTCTAACAGATGAAGCTCAAAGCACTCACCGCGTACACATGAGCGAAGGTAAACTATTACGAGCGAAATGTTTCCTACGGTTTTCCGAAAACGCCGCGTGTTTTGCAGCGTTGCTGTTTTGAGGCGTGTTGCGATGTCGAGGAATTGTGCCGAAGAGGAGCGGCTCAGCGGGGAAAAAAAGGCAGACCCTCAATGGCCCTAAAAGCAACAAAGACGCAAAGAGAAAGGCGCCGCTTTCGCGCGGTCCAAACCGGGCATTATGGGCGGCTGCGGTGCGGCGGGAGTGTGCAGGAATTCAGACACTTTCGCGCAGCCCTTTGTTGACATCTGGGCTTAACCAGGAGCCGAACCGCGCGAAGGAGCAGACTCGGCTCCTCATTATGAGAGGAGAAGAAAAGGAGAATCGTGCCCTATGAAATATTTAAGATTCTGCAGAAGAGGTGTCTTGGACGGCGACAAAGGTTTTGTGGGGTTCTCCTTTGTGGCGCGGCCCGGCGGGGGGCCCCGGCGGGGCGGGGCCATATTGAGCGGTGCTGCGTCGGTCCTGTGCCACAGCTGTGCTGCCGAGCCCCCCCGCCTGGCCACCAGGCCCCCGCCATTGTGCCGCTTTGTGCCAAATTTACACAGGGCTGATTGCGCGGCCACGGTTGCGTGTCACGTCCTGCCCCCCCTTCCGCAGCCGCGCGCCCGCCCCCTCCCCCCGGTCCCGGTTCGCTCCCGCTCCCTCGGAGGAGCGCCCCCGTCCCGTTGTGTTCCAGAGATGTCAAGTTGATGAATTCCCCCACTGCTGGGCTGGATGACATGCCCTGTAACCCAGGAACTGCACTACGCCCCTGAGCCCCCACCCCCCGAGCCCTTCAACCCCACCAGAACCTGTCTCTTCCCCTCTAAATACTCGTTGCTTGTTGATATATGGAGACGGCGATCTTTGGAGCATATGCCACTTTTAGGGCCCTCTAGAACGCTTATGCATTTGTTAGCATTCATTATTTTGGGCATTAACACCCTTTCAGAATAGCTCTTTGCTAACGACGACACAGCTTAATGCCCCCGGTGTGAATTCCGTGACCTGCCCTACTTTGTTGAGCACATTTAATGTGCCATTGTCATTATAAGGGCCTTGCGGCTGTCTTAACAGCTCCGGAGACTAAACAGGTGCTACCGGTTACTTTGCGCAGCAGCACAGCGAAGGATTTCATGCATGTATCTAAAGTTTAACACACAGAAAAAAAAATATGTTTCAATGGTCCCGTTTCTTTAATTTTCATTGCTTCCTTGGTACCTGCTTATAAATATTCAAATTACCTACACCGGAGCCGACCGAATTCCTATGTTTAACCTCTGAGTCTCATTATTGTTCAGGTGCTATATATTATGACTCATGCATTTTTAGCTTTGATATTGTTTCTCATGAAAGAAAATAAAAATCCATGTGTGCTTCGTGCTCGATGTGTAATGTGTCGTTCATGAATGATCTCTGGGTTGCTTTCCTTGCTGCATTGCAGACACCCCTCTACTTACATAAATTTGACTTACTTAAATCCGCATTTATGTAAAAAATTCCCGGCACGCATATTATATATTTTTTGCTTAAGCGAAACATCTGAAATACACCAAGCGCAAGTCGGAGTAGCCAGACGAGGCAGGAAGCTGCATCTTCCCAGTTCCCGTGTGTTTTGAGCCGTGAACCCATCTCCTCTCCTTAGTGCACTTATTTTTTCCCATATTTTTCACCCATCGTTACTCACAATGTCCGGTGGTCAACGTGACCGCCTCGCAAGCGTACAGCAATCGATTTGGAGATGAGATTGAAAATAACAAGGCAGTATGAAGGTGGACAAAGATTATGCTCTATAGCACAGGAACCAGATTTAGCCTATATATACGATAGCGAAGGATGCTGCATGTATGAAGGACACATAATGCAATACATCTGACATTTACTAGAGAATGGTGGGAGGAGGGGGAATCTGACACGTGACTTTTGACGTAAGGGGTTGAAGAACAGTCTATTTGTGCAAGGCGATGGGTATCTGTACTGTGTTTCATTGCTTGCATCACACACCTCACACACCTTGATTCACCTGTCTCTCCATTCACTTCTGTATTTCCTGAACGGGGGATGTGTGGTATTTTCTGTTTTGACTGCCAAAAAATCTACCACAAAATGTGAAACAAAGAACAATCCCAAATATATGGCGGAATGGAAAACAAAAGCAGCGGTTAATAGTCACCAGGTGGATTTACTTATTTAGGAGACACTTTTCTCCAATGAACTCTATGCAGTGTTACCAGTTCACACACCTTACTCACCACAATGACTTACACTGCTAGATACACTACTTACACCAGGTCACTCATCCACACATCAGTGGAACACACACACTTTCTCTGTCACTCACACACTACAGGTGAACCTGAACAACATGACTGTGGGAGGAAACCAGAGCACCCAGAGGAAACCCATGCAGACACCAGAACAGCACGCAAACTCCACATAGGCTGAGCAGAGATCGAACCCATGTCCTCTCGCACCACCCAGGTGCTGTGAGCCAGCAGCGCTACTCACTGTGGCACCGTTCCACCCAGGTAGAACAGTAGTTGGATCTGCTACCTTAAAATCAAAGTATCATCATTGAATTACATTCCCCTTCCACTACCCTGCATGATGCCGGTAAAAATTAACCGGCTATACATGGGTAAATAATAGTAAATAGCTTATTACACAAACTTTACATTTTACGTGGCCTTTGACAAAGGTTAGTAATAAAACAATGAAGGCAAAGCGGGGGTAGGGACAGCCAGTAGCATAGTGCTTAGAGCTACTGCCTTGGGCCCCTAGGGTGCTGGTTTGCTCCCCACCTCTGGCTGTGGTATCCTTAAGCAAGGTACTTACCCTAAATTAGTCCAGTAAAAATTACCCTCTTCTATAAGTAGGGAAATAATCGTGAGCTGGTAACAACTGTCACCTTAACATTGTAAGTCTCCTTGGAGGGAAGTGTGAGCTACATGTGAAATTGGTAAGTCTGAATGAGTTTGAACTTCTTACCAACATGCACTCTGTGGTTGTTCTAGACCGTACACTTGAGCAATCATACTCTCAGAAGCAGTAGAGCCTTTGGTCATTCCCAGGGAAGTGAAATTTTCACGGATCACTCTCACATGCTGCTGCCACCGGACCATCTCCAAATCCAGTAGACGAACTTGCACGGAGCAGAGAAGTGTGCAGTTTCTAAAAAAATCTGCATCATACTTCTCCTGCAGAGGGACACATGTAGACAAGTTGCAGTGCAGATCTTCTTGGATTTCGGACAATTCCGGGTTCACACAGGAAAAGCAATAGTTAGCGAGCTACCAGAGGGACCAAAACATCCAAGTCCGGCACGTGCGGCATCATGTATTGAGTTTAAAATGAGCCTCTTGATACTAGAAAAGTTTTGAGGAACCTTATGGATGCAAAGTCTCTCTCGCTTTGGTCCGTGGTTTTTCTTCGGTGCTCTCAGTCATTCTGCTCCAAACCATTTGGTAAGATTACCTGAAACAAAACACCTTCACCGAACATTTTGAATTTAGCTGATGCTTTTCCCCAAAGCAACTTCCAATGTTAGCCTACCTAGAATCATTTACCAATTTATACAGCTTGGTAATTTTGGGGTTAGTACCTTGCTCAAGGGCACCACAGCTGGAGATGGGGATCAAACCTGCAACCTTTGGGTCCAAAGGCAACAGGTCTACCTACTACACTATGGCTAATGGAAAACTGGACATAAGGAGGACAATAACTTGCTTTTACTGTTTTACAAAATATACAGACTCTAGTTGTAAATCTTAACAATATCACCTTATTTTATAACAAAGCCTTAATTTGACATGAGATACATTGTGTAGCATTCAATGTTGGCAACGCAGCAGTTTCTGGTCAACATCCAAGCGAAACTTGCGAATCTAGTTTCATTTTTATTTGTATGCAGCTTGACAGCAGCTCCGGTGACGATCTTAAAACAGATCTGTATATAAATTGACGTACAGTTTGCTCACGGGAAACGTAACCTCTTTGGGTGCCGAAGCCCCGCGGAAGCACGGGGTACGTCGGTCGTGAGATCGGGCCGTGGCCGCGTTCCGATGTTTGTTTTCGAGACGAACGAATCTGAGTCCAAACACGCAAGCGGCGGGATGCTGCGGGAATTCGCCGCGAAGGGCTTCTGCGAAAGGCTGTTGCACATAAAACCAAACTCCCTTCGCTCTCCTCCGTCCTCCGTTCCCCACAAAGGCCTGTCAGTTTAATGGCCGTTTGGCCGAGCGGGCCGCCATGTCCCAGCCCAAATAGACGCCGGGAAAGAAAGAGAACAAATGCGGTTTAATATTGTTTAAGAAGGTAGAGGACAATTAGAGGAGTGTTCCTTCCCAGAGTTCGCCCTTGTGCCCTGGCAGTTCCTCCCTCCCTCCCCTCGCACCAGCGCTGCCGTTTGATGGAGTCTGAATGAGGTTTATTGAGGGCTCCTGGATGGGAGGCAGGCCAGCGGTGAAAGGAGGCCAGCGGTAGGTCCTCCACCAGCGGCTCCCAGGGTCCCGTCCTCTTTCACACGCCAGCACATTTTCTACACTTGTCTGCCTCCCAATGCCCCCTGAGTCCTTCCCCTTGAGCGTTGGCGGCCCGGCCGCTGCACAGTCCGTGCGTGCGTGTGTGTGTGTGTAACTTTCTGCGCGTGAGGCTGGGTTTTCTGTGTTGTCCTGTAAACATTTCCATCACAAATGTCCCTACCTGGATTTTAGACCATGAAAAAGGCAAGAGGTATAATATCTTTTTTTTTTTTTTAAATTTTGTCAGCTGTGTTAAACGTGACAAAATTGGCATGGCTTAAAAGTTAAACATGTGACACGACTGTTTGTTTCGCATTAGGTGCTGTGAATTTTTGAGTTTTGGAGGAGATCGAAATTATGGCATTGTTATGATTATGTGCTTATGTAACATTTCCGTCCAAAATGACATGGAAGATACAGTATCGTACAGCGGGAGAAGCGGGGTTTGGCGGCTGAAACCACGAACCTCCAGATTACACATCCGTACTCCTAGCTACTAACGTACCTGCTGCCAACTGAAATTGACATGAAAACCTTGCAATGAAAGATATCCAGAAATGTTCGATTTTCTGTCTATGTGTGTTCACATGATGGTGTTGCATCATTAAACAAACTCCGCTGGGTTTTCATCTTCCTGTTTTTTAAAAAAAAAGAATTTTTTTGAAAAGTCAAACTGAAATGTGGCCTTGAAACGCAGGTTGGCTGTCCAGTATCGTGGAATGTACTGTTTCAGCGTATCTGATGTATTTCTTAATCGAAGGTATGTGCTTGCAATGCAGCTTTTCAAAAAAGTCGACATTTCTTTTCTCTGTACACCAAGTAAATAACGCCGCAGCCATTCTGACACGATCATCTTTTTAAGCTCCGACTGTTTCGGCGTCATCTGTGAAGCAGACCCCGGGAAGGTATTTCGCTTTCACGGATGCGGCATCCTTTTCCAGCATCCCCGGCCGCACTGTGCCGCTATCTGTCTGTTCGTGTGCTGCGCCTAACTGCTGATCCGAACAAGATGAAACCGACAAAGAAAGTCTGGCGATCCATCCATCCCGGGGCGGACTCTTTCATACAGGGGCCGCACCCCAAGTTGTCCAAGTCCAGACAAGTCAACAACCATACAAAAAAATGTGCGTGTAACTGAGAAGGATGCACGCGTTCTATAATTTTCTCTTAATAAAAATGTTCAAATTTTTAAAATGTTCAATCCTGTCACTTGTTTATGAGCCACAGCAGAGGTTTGCTGATACTGCCGATAAATGAATTCCTCATTGTGCATATGGTACAATAGCACTATTTGTCTATTTGGCAACTTGATTGGATTAAAAGCCCTTTAAGGACAGAGCAGCGTGTCTGGAACTAAGCAGCTTCAAGTTTTTGGGAGTGCTGCTCTCTCCTTTGATGATGAAAAAATTATGAAGTGTATTATAGAACATCTGGGCAGGAAACGTCCCAGAACTGAATAGCATGTTTTGTCGAGGAATGAGCCACGCACGAGGAAGAGCGTCTATGGAAAATCACGATGCCTTGGGTTTGCTTTCTTCGGCCTCTATGACCGAGAGCATGCGGTACGGGCGGCCGCACGGATCCCTCGCATCTGCAGACAGATGAGGCGAAGAATCTGTGACTGGAAAGAGCATGTATGTACAGCACATACATATATCATGGTTACAGACAGTTGGTTTTGCATTAATAACCGGAAAGGGATAAAACGTTGCGACTGAGGAACTGGTGAGTAATCATTGTGAGCAGTGCTTGAGAGAGGGGTGGGAGTAACGTGAATTAATCCCCCTGCCCCAGCCAAGGGGCTGACATGTGTTGGCGTGTTTGAGAACTTCCTGAACTTGCACCGCCCAATCCCCACGCCCAGCAAAGGGCAGCAGCTGGACCAGAGCCTTCATGGCAGACAGCTGGGCTTTGGGGAATTGAGGCCGGATGCAGGGATACCCCTGTCCTTGTCCTTTATAACCCACCAAGAACCCACCCATGTTGCCAGCTAATAAACACCCTCTCCTTCATTTTGGTTATAGAATTCCTTTTCCTAGCAGATCCAAGGCAACAGTATTTTACTAACCCAGCAACACAGGGCGCGAGGCTGGAGGTGGAGGGGACACACCCAGGACAGGATGCCGGTCCGTCACAAGGCGCACCGAGCAGGACTCGACCCGCAGACCCGTCAGAGAGCGGGACCCAGTCAAACCCGCTGCACCTCCGCGCCCCCCACGTACAGACTATTCGGAAATTTTTTCAAAGATTCAAAAATATATCCCTTCTAAGGTTTGAACGTCAGGGTTGTTGCAGTCCAGAGCCCATCCCAGAATCACTGCTAGCAAGTCTGGTAGCGGTGGTACACCCTGGATGGGACACCAGTCCATCGTAGAGCAGCCACACACGTTCGCATATTATGGGCAGCCGAACATCACCAACTCGTCTCAAAGGTGTGTCTTTGGGGTGTGGGAGGAAACCAGAGCTCTTAGAGGAAACCTGTGCAAATCTGGCGCGAACATGCAAACTTCACACAGCCTAAGGTGGATTCAAACCTACAGCCAAACAGTCCCAGGTTGCTGCGAGGTGGCAGCACTACCTGCTCTACCGCCACGCCGCCTCTTGAATCTGCAGCCCTTTACCACACTTCAGGGACACGTTTGCTGGTAGCTTCATGGTAAAGGGCATGAAGTCGGAAGCCCGAAACAGTTCAAATCCTAAAAGAGGCCCAGCCGCAGTACCCTCAACGAGAGATTTTCGCTCCGGAAAAAACGTCCAGCAATGTTCACGTGGGTTTGTATAGAAGAGTAACGTACGCAACAGAGTTAATAATAGTGTGCTACTTCCCAACACAACGGCAAGCAGAAGCAAGGCGGAGTTCTGCTCCACAGAGAAGGTTCTTATTTACTTCTGGCAGTTAATAGGGCTGTAGCAGAACCGGCTGCATACGCAAGAGAAGGAAGGGAATGGAAACCTTCGAGCATTCTCCAACCCACAAACAGGATGCCTGGACAAGGCCTCCATTCTGGAAAAGGGCGAACGCCGTAAAGCGGCCTGTCATTACGCCGACGTGCGAAAAAGAGCCAGCCGCTCCGCCTCGGCCGGCCAGCCGTCGGGAGCGTTCCTCCCGGCTCCAAGGCCGAAACCACCTTCCGTCTCCGCAGAGTCTCGCAAAGGCCGCAAACATACACTTACTCCCAATTGAAAGCCTGTAAAACACACAAATCTAAAAGGGTCTGTTAGGAAGACACAAAGAAACCCTTTTTTCTCTTTTAAGTCATCTGACAGCGATAGAAGGCAAATAAATAACCCCTATAGAACGGCAGAGGAGAGCAGGGAGCAGCCACTTTAAAGCCCAGTGAACTAGTGCTGTATTTGTAGAAGTAAAATAGAGCGGGGGAGGGAGATGGCCGAGCAGAGACAAAGGAGAAAGCCTCTTTATGCCTCTGTTCTAACCTCTCCCTCTTCCCAGCATCCCTTTCATCTATTCCGCTCCGTTTGGCTCGCGCTCCGGGAGCGATGGCTTGAAAGCTGACCTCGAAGAGCCACCGTGGTTAACTTCCTCTTGCCAGGAATATTTTTTTGAAAAGTACCTTCTTTCCGTGTGTACGCAAGGGGGGAGGCCTCGGTGTTGGCCCGCGACCAGCGGCCGAAGCGCCGTTGGCAGCGAGAGCGTGAGAAACAGGGGGGCGACACCCAAATGTCATCACAGCTGCAAAACTGCTGAGCGTAAAAGCCTAATTACAGAAATATGCATCCCAAGGCTTCTCCCCGAGTGAAAACAGAGCCGCGTTTTACTGGCTGTTGTCAGGAGGGCGCGCGGTGGGACCTGTCCAGCTCCGCACTGTGTGGGATTTACTACCAGATAGGAACTCTAAAATTCCACAGCTGCTGCCGAGCTTCAGCGCTCGCTGCTGTCTGTCGGTGCACGCGTGTGTGTGTGTGTGTGTGTGTGTGTGTGTGTGTGTGTGTGTGTGTGTGTGTGTGTGTGTGTGTGTGAGTGAGCGCGCCTACGTGCAAGAGGGAGTCATTTGGTGTCAGGCTGGATTTACGAGGTCGTGCAGCGAAACAGCGTTTTCGACAACATCGATGTGCATTAAGGAGCTGGAACATTTTCCAGATATAAATTATTAAAATTTTTAATTCAGCTGAATTTTAATAGAACGGCCCTTCGCGTAGTTTCCACACAACGCTGTGCAGAGGGTTTATTGTACGTAGGCATGACCCGAAATTGTTTCCACCGATGCTTCTCGCTTTTGACGGCTCTTCCCATCACACAGCGCCATTCGTTCGAGTAATCGAATGGGGCCGAGGAACGGAGGCTTTTAAGTTTCGCTTTCGCTTACAACCCCCAACGTAAACACTTTGATAGAATGAGACTCACCCTGCTTCATACATCAGCATTTATGTAGAGGTATGTAACCTCTTGATTTACCCTGCATCTCATCTGGCACAGCAGGTAGCAAAGGTGCCTCACGGTGCCTGAGCTCTGCGCTTGGTCATAGGTCCGTTCCTTGCTGAGTTCACAAGGCATTTGTATGGTTTTACAGTCTGTGTGTGGGTACTCTGGTTTCCCCTCACAGTCCACACATATTTTTCAGGTGTTCAGGTGATGCTAAGTAGCTTGTATTTTGTGATTGGGTGTGTCTCTATCCTGTGATGAACTAATGTTCCATCCAGCGTGAACCCTGCCTAGTCCAGTGCCCTACACTACCAGGATAGGCTCGGGACCACCATGACCTTACCGAGACCGAGCGGTTATCAATAGCGAGGAAATGAATAATAATAATAATAATTTCGGGCAAAGTATTAGCTACACATATTCTAACCACTGTCTAGGTCTAGGCATTTTTATTTTGCATCAGATTTACAAACTATGGAACCACACACACACACACACATTTTCAGAACCGCTTGTCCCATAGGGGGTCACGGGGAACCGGAGCCAACCCGGTAACACAGGGCGTAAGGCCAGAGAGGGAGGGGACACACCCAGGACGGGACACCACTCCGTCGCAAGGCACCCCCAGCAGGACTCGAACCCCAGACTCACTGGAGAGCAGGACTGTGGTCCAACCCACTGCACCACCGCACCCCCACTGTGGAACCACACACACACACACATTTTCAGAACCGCTTGTCCCATACAGGGTCGCGGGGAACCGGAGCCTACCCGGCAACTCAGGGCGTAAGGCCGGAGGGGGAGGGGACACACCCAGGACAGGACGCCAGTCCGCTGCAAGGCACCCCAAGCGGGACTCGAACCCCAGACCCACCGGAAAGCAGGACCGTGGTCTAACCCACTGTACCACCGCACACCCCCACTGTGGAACCAATTTGTTAAAATATTTTTCTCATTATTATTGATTAATTCACACACACACATTGTCTGAAACCACTTGTCCCGAGTGGGGTCGAGGCGAGCCGGAGCATAACCCGGCAACACAAGACGGAAGGCTGGAGGGGAAGGGACACACCCAGGACAGGACACCAGTCCATTGGAAGGCATCCCAAGCGGGACTTAAACCCCAGACTCACTAGAGAGCAGGTACAGGACAAAGCCATTGTGCCACCACACCCCCTACTGATTGATTAGAATTTTTAAAGTTTTCTTACATTAATATTTAAATTAATCAGCCACTACTCTGACATTGTACTTACTTATTTGTGTATCTTATAATATTTAAAAAAAAAAAAAATTGGTGGGAGGGTATTGGGATTTGTCTATCCTATGTTTGATGCACCTACTCGAACAATAAACCTCGGTGCAGCAAGTGGTAGGTAACAAACTAGGTTTACTTGAGAGTCACACGTCTGCAGCCATGTCTCTTTCTCTTAATGTTATGCATAAATTGTACTTTTGCTGAGATGTACGTCGCTTTTGACAAAAGCATCTGCTAAATGAATAAATGTAAATGTAAATATTACTAAGCACAGGTTGAATCCCGCCTCCTGCCGTAGTACCCTTGAGCAAGGTACCTATCTTGGACTGCAGCATAGAAAATGACAAGTGCAGAGCTAAATAACTGTACGTAGCTTAACACTATTTGCTGCTTTGGAAGAGAGGATCAGCTGAAATAATAAAGACCTGAATTCTTTTTATTTAGCTGGTGTCCAAAAAATTATGTGGCTTAGATAATGACTTTTTGACGGGCATATTTCAAAGTCGGGACTGATGAGACTTTTAAGAGAAACCGTGAGAAGACATGATTCAACCTAAGGGACTAACATAAAGAGAATAGAAGAGGTTGACCTTGGCAGTCAAAAGCACTGTTGTGAAGGTAGGATTTCAGCCAGTGCTGGATGGCACCTGTTACACCGAGTTAGTGAAGAGACAATAACAGAGTGGTTAACTGTGTCTAAAGCTGAGAAGAAGTCAAGAACTTTGAGGTCAAATGAGAGGGATGCGGCTTGACCTGAGGCAAGAGCCTTCATTACTGAGACTACGGTGACCTCAAGAAGTCTGACTGCATAGGATCATGTGGAGAAAAGATGAGACTTGATGCTGGACTACACACTTCAGCAGAGGGAGAAAGGAAAGCGGGCAGCTGTTCTCAGCTGGAGCACAGCTGAGTGAAGGCTTCTAAAGAGTGGGCATCGCATGAGCCTTCTAGAAGTCAGCAGGAAAGGTTCCTGTGCTCCTTGAGAAGCTGAAATGAGAGGTGATGCTGGAGACAGTGTTAGGAGCTGGGGTCCACTGCGCAGATAGTGGGTCTTTGTTTAGGAGATAGATCTGAAACCTCAGAGTCAATTACAGGAAAGATGGAGAGCAGTGAAAAGTCAGCAGGGGGAGTACTTGAAGGAAACAGAGGTGTTCTGAAGAGTCTCAGGATGTTCTCCATGTTGAGAATAAAAAAAGGAAGGAGATGTCAGAAGAGATAAATGATGGGATGAGAGAAGCTGGGGGATTCAGGAGAGAGCTCAAGGTACAGAAGAGGCAACAACGGTTCCATTCACATAATTTAATAGAAGACAGGAAGCGGTTATTTCTTTGCAGCTCCGAAGGAAGAAAGGAAAGAGAAGCCATGGATGCTTTACTTGTACCCGGCACTTTCAGCTGCCCACAGTTCATTCATTCTACGCTGTCAAGATGAACAGTTGGCAAGCAAACATCTCGTGTAGGACATTATGTGAAGCTGGGTAGTTCAGCCTAGAAATAAATGAACAGAACACAGACACAGCATGAACTTCACAATAGATTTGCAATTGATTGTTACTGAACCTCCAGAGCTACACCATGCAATCACTCATATACCGTAGTAACGTACCATACACGGCTCCAACAGCAAGGGAGGGCGAGTGAGAAATTCTTTCAGACAGTGCGAAACCTAAAACTCTGAGCTGTTTTGTCTTTTAGTAATTTGTTTAAATACTTGCTAACAATTGCACATATTCAGACACCTATTTATAGAACCTGGTGAAATGGGTCACTCGTCTTCAGCACCTTTCATAGCGTCATACCAGCAGAGCTACTCATGGCACTTGAACCTACCCAAACCGCAGTACTTTAACCACATGCAGTGCTGCTTGAAAGTATGTGAAGCCCTTGCAGCCCTTAGTTTTACCACAAAATGATCATTTCGTGAGAATCAGTGCTTCTCACATGACATAACAGGTATGTAAAGACGGATTCCATATGTTGCTTTAGAGGAAATCATGTGTGTAGTAGAAACACGCAAGTAGTGCAGGTGTAAAAATATGTGAATCCTAAATTGCATTGGTTAAAGCAAGTAGGTCAGTAGAATCAGGGGTGTAAATCACAATCATTTATTCGTTTTATATGTTATTTTAAGATTGAAAATTTCATAAATTGTTTTAAGATTTTATACAGGCATAATGACCATCTCTGTAAGGTTCACACACTTTTTAGCAGCGCCGTAGCTATGATTTAACAAATTTCTGCAGAGACTTCACAGAGCCTCGTGGGGTTTTCACGTACTGCCCAGAAATCCTTTGTCTGCTGCGTATTTTGCCGTCCATTTTCCATAAATTGAGAAAGATGTTTCTTTTCATCCAGTCGTCCTCATCATGTAAATGGACAACTGGTTCCAAGGGCTTTTTTGAAGAAGAGAAACTTTATACTGCTGTTATTTGAGCCCATCAGAGAGTGTTTGGGTTAGGGCAAAGCTCAGCACAAGCGCAGTTTCGAATACTTCTACACAGGAAACCAGGGACAAGCCGTACTGTGTGTCCATGAGTGAAGAGCCTGTGTGTCTCTTTGTAGACTTCAGCAACACCAAAGTCTCTGGAATTAAAAGTCCGTTAACTTCAAACATACCTTTAGTATGAGGAAAAAAACAGAATTTGTCTGCAATAACGAGTGCATAGTGGAGCAGAAATAAATAAAGAACAATTACAAAAACATTTGGAGTCAGGTTAGGAGTTTTGCTGGGGGATTTTTTTTTGTATGTGTAATGCTAATAATCAAATTACATTAGATTATCATTGGGGTTCTGATGGGCTGGCATCCTGTGCAGGGTGTACACTCAGCTTTGCACCCAGTTATTTCATGATGGGTGAGTGAGTGAGTGAGTGAGTGACAGTGATTGCTATATTTTAATTCAATTCAATTTATTTTTATAAAGCGCTCTTCTCACACAGCGACACAGAACCCCGAACAAGGGGATAAGACAAAAAGAAATAAAATAGTTGGCTATATACTAGATTAATACATTATCCATGCAGTTATTAAAGCTATAAGTAAACCTACTGGCCACGGAGGAAAGGTGCAAAAATTCTTAATTGAAAGTCGAGGGAGAAAAGAAACATCCGAGGGTCCAAGTGCCAGTGGCTGCCCACCCCTCCTGGGGATTCTAGATTAAAAGTACTTTTAAGTCAATTTACAACTAATCATAACATTGGAGATGAGTGTTAACTTGATGTCCCGGTTCACACGGGTACGTCTCATCCATCGTGATGTTTGGTCATCAGCTTCAGTCAGCATAGGGTGCTGGTGTGACGGCCGACCGGCTTCCCCAGATCTTATTGTAGAGAAACAATGCTCAACAAGAAAGAAACTGTTACTAATGTATAACAAACAAATCAGAGAGTTTAATACATTTATTGGACACCTTTCTCCAAAGTAACCTGCAAAGCTAAGGTGACAATTATTACAAGCTAACAATTACTGACCTATTTATACAGCTGAGTAATTTTAGTGGAGCAATTTACCTTGCTCAAGGGTACTACAGCTAGAGGTGAGTTCTGAACCTGGAACCTTTAGATCCAAAGGCAGCAACTCTAACCACAACTCAGGGAATATTAACACAGACACTAACACTAAAACTAATACCTTCTAATACAGAGGGGGGAAAACAGAAACACAGGCAAGTGGAATTACATTTCATGGTGATATTCCTGGGTGAACATGTCAGTCTTTAGCCTGGATTTAAAGGCTGAAACAGACAGAGCCTTTCTGACAGTAACTGGTAGACTATTCCACAGTTCAGGTGCTCTGTAGCTAAAGGCATGACCTGCTACTGAGGTCTTACTGATCACGGGTACTTTAAGGTAACCTGCATCCAGTGAACAAAGATATCGTCCTGGGATCTATAAATCAATAATCTCACAAAGGCAGGCCGGAGCAATGCCATGTACTGCCTTATAGGTCAAAAGAAGGATTTTATAATCAACTCTAAGTTAATATTTATACTTGTATTCATATTATCAGTTTTTAAGCTACTGTACTGAATTTCTGGGTGTAATAATTACTTCTGTTTGGCTACGAAAAACTAACAGTCGTATTCAAAGGAGTCGCAAATTGGACTTGTTTAAATGCATTTTGGACCATGCTCACCCCGCTACCCAATGATAAACTTGACCTAAAATGCTTGTGAATGAAATTGCTATTATTGATGTGATATGACCTTGTTTTACTGAAATCATTCATCAATCATTTTTAATCAGTTTCATTCTGCAGGATCTGTGAAAAAGAAGAGGGTAACACAGAGCTGGTGATGCCCGCATGGCCCACCCACCGTCACAGTCGTGTGTGTCACAGGGCCACTGAGACTGCCCACACAGACTCCCTGATCCCACTCACAGCTGTGCCCACATGCCGACAGCGCCACCAGCTAGGGAAACGTCAGCTGCTTGTCCTCTCTCTCAGTAGCCGTGCCCCTTCCCCAAACTTATTATTATTATTATTTATTATTATTATTATTATTATTATTATTATTATTAGTAGTAGTAGTAGTAGTAGTAGTAGTAGTAGTAGTAGTAGTAGTAGTATTCCTCACCTCTTCAACTGTGACACCTAAAGAGAAACCCTTGCCACTCTTTTGCAACAGCTCATAGTGTAAGTGTAACTTTAAGGGACAGTTTTCTGATTGTTTTGATGTCCATATTTAGTACTAATTAGAAAGAAAAGCTTTCCCAATCTATGCAACTGTAAAAATTCATGTTAATGCATAGAGAACAACACTGATGCAGCATATATTTCTCCCTTGCCTTTTGGTTGGGAATTTTTTATTCCTTTCCTCCGTGGCCAGTTGGCTTACCTATAGCTTTAATAACTAGTCTAGTTATTGTGGTAATTTAATGTGTGGCAGACCTTTTATTTGTATGACACCTTTGATCCTTTGTTTAGCACTCTTTGTCACTGTGTGAGAAGAGCCCTCAGTAAAAATGAATTAAATTGAACTGGATAAATACATTTCATCCTCAAGGATGCTGCTCTAAATTATTATTATTATTATTATTATTATTATTATTATTATTATTATTAACAACAACAACAACAGCAACAATAATAATAATAAGAAGAAGAAGAAGAAGAAGAAGAAGGATCTGACACCAAAGTCACTTGCAATGTTAGATTATCAACGTTGCTGAGATGTACTCATCTAGATGACAGTGTATTCTTACTACATTGATTCAGGGTGAGCATTTACATGAAGGGTTCTGGACTAAGGGTAGGATTGGAACACAGCATCTTCAGATCATAGTGAACAGCCCTAATCGGGAAACAATCAGCTGGCCTATTGTACCTACTGCCTTACTGGTTTTAAAGATTGATTTTACAGTATATTAAAAGATTTTTATTGTTCATGCCATAAACTGATACATTATCACTGTTCCACATGTAAATCATATATACAGACAATTTTTTTTAACCTGCATCTTTAATTTATTTGAAGCTGTTACTGTGCTTGATAATTTCCAGGATTCAGATGTGAACCTGTATCTGCTGTGTGTGTTTAACCTTGTGTTTCAAAGTAGTTATTTTGTTTATTCTCGTAAGAGGAATGAGATCTCATGATTTATGAGAGTGGATCGCATAACATGTAAATTCAAATCACATGGTATTTAACTGAAGTGTGGTAAAAACATTAGTTCTAAGTTGCTGTAGACATAGTGAAGAAGAGGATATTTGCAATGGCGGACAGGACTCCCGAGCGTCTGTGAGTCCCACTCTCTGCTCCAACTGCAACAGATTGTGTGGAGTCAAAACTGAGCAAATGTGGTGACACACAATGTCAGGATTGTGGGTTTCAATCTCACTGACTGTTACTCAAGTTTCTATTTTCTTTCAAAGAACATAAACACACATGAATGTGAACTGGTAATTGGTAACTTTCACTGCCGTTGTTTTGTGTGTGTGTGTGTGTGTGTGTGTGTGTGTGTGTGTGTGTGTGTGTGTATGTGTGTGTGTGTGTGTGCATGCGCGCTCGCGTTGCCTTGTGTGTCGCACGCTGTAATCTCTCTCGGGGGCTATGTTTACACACTGTTACCTTTTAAATGCAGAATTGCTGAAACTCTGTCAGCATTTAAGAAGGGTGTGAAAACTCACCTCTTCTGGACTCACTTCGCCCATGATCTCTGAAGCTCATGTAACATGTAAATGTTCATGCACCATAACTTTATGCTCATGCCCAGATAAGCCTTTATACAGCTGTTACTCTTGTATTGTACGGAAGTGTTTGTGTACCTTAAAAAAAAAAAAATTGTGGGAAGGTGATCAGGAATCATCTATTCTGAGTTTTATGCACCTATTCGTCCGATGAAGATTGGTGCATAAAGTGGAAAGAAACAAACCAACTGTACTTAAGAATCACACGTCGGCAACTATGTCTCTCTTTCTCCTAATGTAATGCAGAAATTATATTTTCTATGAGATGTACGTCGCTTTGGACGTACATCTCATCCCTCCGTGAACCGCCACCTTACCGTGGTGGAGGGGTTTGAGTGCCTGAATGAGTCCAGGAGCTATGTTGCCTGGGGCTATATGCCCCTGGTAGGGTCTCCCATGGCAAACAGGTCCTGGATGACAGACGAGACAAAGTGCGGTTCAAAAACCCCTTATGAAGAAAATAAAAGCAAGGCTTCCGTTTACCCCGCCCGGTATGGGGTCACCGGGGCCCCACCCTGGAGCCAGGCCTGGGGGAGGGCTCGCATGCGAGCGCCTGGTGACCAGGTCTATGCCCACGGGGCCTGGCTGGGCTCAGCCCGAAGCCATGACGTGGAGCCGCTCTTCGGTGGGCTCACCACCTGCCGGAGAAACCGTAAGGGGCCGGTGCATTGTGATTTGGGCGGTGGTCAGGGCCGAGTGCCTGGCCGACCCAAACCTCGGGCGCCAACTCTGGTTTTTGGGACTTGGAATGTCACCTCACTGGCGGGGAAGGAGCCTGAGCTGGTGCGGGAAGTTGAGAGATACCGTCTAGATATAGTCGGGCTCACTTCCACTCACAGCTTGGGTTCTGGAACCACTCTTCTTGATCAAGGGTGGACTCTCCACTATTCTGGCGTTTCCCAAGGTGAGAGGTGGCGGGCGGGTGTGGGCTTATTAATAGCCCCCCAGTTCAGCCGCCATGTGTTGGAGTCTACCCCGGTGAACGAGAGGGTCGTTTTCCTACGCCTTCGAGTCAGGGAACGGTCTCTCACTGTCGTTTGTGCTTATGCGCCTAGTGGCAGTGTAGAGTACCCGGCCTTCTTGGAGTCCCTGGAGGGCGTGCTGGAAAGCGCTCCCACTGGGGACTCTGTCGTTCTACTGGGGGACTTTAACGCCCACGTGGGTAGCGACAGTGACACCTGGAGGGGTGTGATTGGGAGGAACAGCCTCCCTGATCTGAACCCGAGCGGTGAGTTGTTATTGGATGTCTGTGCTAGTCACGGTTTATCCATAATGAACACCATGTTCATGCATAAGGGTGTCCATCAGTGCACTTGGCACCAGGATACCCTAGGTCAGAGGTCGATGATCGACTTTGTAGTCGTTTCCTCTGACCTTCGGCCATATGTCTTGGACACTCGGGTGAAGAGAGGGGCTGAGCTGTCAACTGATCACCACCTGGTGGTGAGTTGGATTCGATGGCGGGGGAAAAAGCTGGACAGACCTGGCAGGCCCAAACGCATAGTGAGGGTCCGTTGGGAACGTTTGGTGGAGGCCCCTGTCAGAGAGGTCTTCAACTCCCACCTCCGACAGAGCTTCAACCAGGTCCCGAGGGAGGTGGGGGACATTGAGTCTGAATGGACCATGTTCCACGCCTCCATTGTCGGGGCGGCGGTTCGGAGCTGCGGCCATAAGGTCTCCGGCGCCTGTCGCAACGGCAATCCTCAAACACGGTGGTGGACACCGAAGGTAAGGGATGCCATCAAGCTGAAGAAGGAGTTCTATCTGGCCTGGCTGGCTCATGGGACTCCCAAAGCAGCTGACGGGTACCGACGGGCCAAACGGAGTGCGGCTCTGGCAGTCGCCACGGCAAAAACTCGGGCTTGGGAGGAGTTTGGTGAGGCCATGGAGGAAGACTTTTGGTCGGCCTCAAAGAGATTCTGGCAAACCGTCCAGCGACTCGGGGGGGAAGCGGTGTTCCACAAACACTGTTTACAGTGGAAGTGGTGCGCTGCTGACCTCAGCTGAGGATGTCCTCGGGCGGTGGAAGGAATACTTTGAGGATCTCCTTAATCCCTCCGACATGCCTTCCGTAGAGGAAGCTGAGGCTGGGGACTTGGAGGGGGACTCGTCCATTACCCTGGCTGAAGTTGCTGAGGTAGTCAAAAAACTCCTCGGTGGCAAGGCTCCGGGGGTGGATGTTGTGGGGCTGTCTTGGCTGACACGCCTCTGCAGCAACGCGTGGAGTTCGGGGATGGTGCCTCTGGACTGGCAGACCGGGGTGGTGGTCCCTCTTTTTAAGAAGGGGGACCGGAGATTGTGTTCCAACTACAGGGGGATCACACTCCTTAGCCTCCCTGGGAAAGTCTATGCCAGGGTACTGGAAAGGAGAATCCGACTGATAGTCGAACCTCAGATTCAGGAGGAGCAATGCGGTTTTTGTCCTGGCCGTGGAACACTGGACCAGCTCTATACCCTCACTAGGGTGCTGGAGGGTTCATGGGAGTTTGCCCAACCAGTCCATATGTGTTTTGTGGACCTGGAGAAGGCATTCGACCGTGTCCCTTGTGGCATCCTGTGGGAGGTACTTCGGGATTATGGGGTTCGGGGCTCGCTGCTACGGGCTGTTCGTTCTCTGTATGACCGGAGCAGGAGCTTGGTTCGCATTGCCGGCAGTAAGTCAGACCTGTTCCCGGTGCATGTTGGACTCCTCCAGAGCTGCCCTTTGTCACCGATTCTGTTCATTATCTTCATGGACAGAATTTCTAGGCACAGCCAAGGAACGGAGGGTGTCTGTTTTGGTGGCTGCGAGATCTTGTCTCTGCTTTTTGCGGACGATGTGGTCCTGTTGGCTTCATCGAATCAAGACTTACAGCGTGCACTGTAGAGGTTTGCAACCGAGTGCAAAGCGGCGGGGATGAGAATCAGCACCTCCAAATCCGAGGCCATGGTCCTCAGTCGGAAAAAGGTGGATTGCCCCCTCCGGGTTAGGGGGGAGTTGCTCCCTCAAGTGGAGGAGTATCTCGGGGTCTTGTTCACGAGTGAGGGAAAAATGGAGCGGCAGGTTGACAGACAGATTGGTGCGGCGTCCGCAGTAATGCGGTCATTGTACCGGTCTGTTGTGGTGAAGAGGGAGCTGAGCCGTAAGGCGAAGCTCTCAATTTACTGGTCGATCTATGTTCCTACCCTCACCTATGGTCATGAACTCTGGATCATGACCGAAAGAATGAGATCGCAGATACAAGCAGCAGAAATGAGTTTCCTCCGCAGAGTGGCTGGGCGCACCCTTAGGGATAGGGTGAGGAGCTCAGTCACCCGGGAGGAGTTCGGAGTAGAGCCGCTGCTCCTCCGCATCGAGAGGAGCCAGTTGAGGTGGCTCGGGCATCTGTTCCAGATGCCTCCTGGATGCCTCCCTGGGGAGGTGTTCCGGGCTTGTCCCACTGGGAGGAGGCCTCGGGGCAGACCCAGGACACGTTGGAGAGACTATGTCTCCCGGCTGGCCTGGGAACGCCTTGGGGTTTCCCCAGAGGAACTGGAGGAGGTGTGCGGGGAGAGGGAAGTCTGGAGGACTCTGCTCGGACTGCTGCCCCCGCGACCCGGCCCCGGATAGCGGAAGAACATGGATGGATGGATGGATGTACGTCGCTTTGGAGTAAAGCATATGTTAAATGAATAAATATTAATGTAGAGTCATCATACAGTTATAATTCCCTCATTTTTAATATTTCAGTTATTTAGGCTAGAGGGTGTGATGGTGCAGTGGGCTTGGCTGGGTCCTGCTCTCTGGCGAGTCTGAGGTTTGAGTCCTGCTTGGGGTGCCTTGCGATGGACTGGCATCCCATCCTGGGTGTGTCCTCTCCCCCTCCAGTCTTGCGCCCTGTGTTATTGGGTTAGGCCCTGGCTTGCCACAAGCCCACTCGGGACAAGCGGTTTCAGACTGTTTGTGTGTGTGTGTGTTTGTGTGTGTGTGTGTGTGTGTGTGTGTGTGTGTGTGTGTGTGTGTGTGTGTGTAGTTTTTCTTAACAGATTATCTTCTGTTATCCACTGAACATGGAATTGTGTGCTGTGGCCCAGGAAATACTCTTTCACATGCAATAATTACCCACAGCTCTGGGATTTCTTTGTGAGCTAATAACACTTAAAGATTAAAGAGGAAAGAGTGATAATGACCGAATAAATGCAAATAGCACCATGGATTATGTCTATTTGGCTGTATTAATTTTTGTCTTGTCTGCTACAAAATTATGTTTTAGTGAAAACTGACAAATGAGAACTTGGCAAATAAACAGATCATTGTCTAGTTGCGGCTTGGATGGAACAGAATGTAGGTTCTCACTACCGTACCTGAGCAAAAATTTCTATGGAATAGAAAATCCATTAGGAACTATTCCACTGTTCTAGTCTTCTTCTGACTGCAGTATAATTCAATGTAAACATTTCTGATGCATAGAACACACTTATGTGATACAGTAGTGCACTGGATTGAATATAATAGAACATATTGATGTGATACAATAATGTACTGGATTGAATATAAGAGAACACGCTAATGTGATACAGTAGTGTACTGGACTGAATATAATTGTCATGCCAAGATAATGGAAGCTGGGGTGATGGTGAATAGGACCCAAGTTTGTGTTTCATTTATTAACAACAAAAGCCAAGGAGCGAAATGAAGTGCCATAGTTGGGGACAGGCGTGGATCAGATGATGAGTATTCAGGGTTTCTTGGGACTGACAAGGGACGTAGACGGTAAGACGAAACGAAGATCGGTAGCCAGTAGATCAGGAACAGCAAAGAGATAGGAATCGTTATGCACACAGCAGTCGTGGTTGCTCAAGTGAAGTTCCACAAGCAGGCATGGAATCCCAGTCCTTTTATCCCTTGCCACGTTGATGAGAAGGAGTTGCGGACAAGGTGCGTGACAGTAACTCCCACCCTATGGGCGTCTCTATACATCTGACTGCCCTCCGTCAGGCGACCCTTGGGCCAGGGCGCCAGCCGGTTCAGATGGTCCCTGTGGAAAACAGCGATCAATGCTGGGTCCAAAATGTCCCGTGCACGGATCCAACACTGCTTTTCCGGACTGTAACCTTCCCAATCCAGCAGGTATTGTAAGACCCCTTGCTGCCGTTGGGAGTCAATAAGGGCCTTGACGAAGCAGGTAGGAGGTCCTGCTCCCTGCACCAGCGGAGGAGACACAGTAACCTGCGGGGCCTGAAAGAGGGATGTAAGGCATAGCTTGAGGAGGGAGATGTGGAACATGGGTCATATGCGCAACATCGGGGGCAATTATAACCAATAGGTCAGTGGGTTTATCCACGGGAGCACCTTGAACAGATCGATGGATCAAGGTCTAAGCTTCTTGGAGGGTAGCCGCAGCTTGATGTCGCAGGTGGACAACCAGACCCTCTGCCCGGGAGAGAAGAAGAGGATGCAGCAGTGTTAATCGGACTATTGACTAGGTGTCAACTGTGGGCACATTGCATGGTCAAGAATGCCAGGGGAACAGTGGGGGTTGATACCCTGGAACTCATTGGAATGAGGACATACCTGTAGATGTGTGGGACAGGGCGTTATGCGCGTATTTGGCCCAGGGCAGGAACTGGGACCACTGCTGTTGTTGGCGGCAACAGTAGTTTCTCAGAAAATGGCCGATGTCCTGATGGAGCTGCTCCACCTGGTCACTGGCCTCGGGGTGGTACCCGAGTGTGAGACTCACTGATCCCCCCGACTTATGCCAAAACACCTTCCAGACCCTGGAGGTGAATTGGGACCCCCGGTCTGACACAATGTCTTCTGGGAGACCTTACTGCCGGAAGACATGGTGGAACAGGGCTTCCGTAGCCTCCAAAGAGGTGGGGAGCCTGGGCAAGGGAATCAGGTGATATGACTTGGAGAAGCAGTCTATCAGGGTCAGGGACAACGGTGTTACCATCTGAGGGGGGGGCAGATCCACCAGGAAATCTACCGCCACATGGGACCAGGGCCGGGTTGGAACAGTAAGGGGCTCCAGCAAGCCTGCGGGCTTCTCGTATGGGGTCCATGCCTGGGAACATTATTCACAGGCCTCCACGGACTTCTCTACCTTGGACGGGAGCGAAGGCCACCAGAAGTGGGCTTGTAGAAGAGCTAGAGTCCTGCGGGTGCCATGGTACCCTGCAACTGGGGACTCCTACTGCATCCTACTCCTACTGGGATGCCTACTGCATTAACATCTGTCGCATGCTGACTGGTACATACTCCTTACCTTCGTGCTTGTCCGCTGACCCGGGGTTGGTCTCTTCTGTGTCCTGGAGGTCCTGGAAGAACTGCCATCATACGGGGGCAACTACACACCTCTCCGGGAGGATAGGCTCTGGCGGATCAGTTAGTGGGTCCTTTGCAGGTATGCAAGACAAGGCATTGGCTTTGGTGTTTCTGGTACCTGGCCTGTAGTAAGTACACTGTGAACCTGAAACAGGTAAAAAACAAGGCCCAGCTGGCCTGGCGAAGGTTCAGTCGGCGTGCCGACTGCAAATACTCCAGGTTCCGATGGTCCTCCATGGTTCCATTCCTCCAAGGCCAGCAATTCCCAGTTGCCTGTGTCATAACTACATTCGGCCGGGGACAGCTTATGGGAAGATTATGCGCAAGGGTGCAACTTTGGGAGAGTTTCTTGCCGTTGGGACAACACCATTCCAACCCCGACTACCGAGGCATCCACCTACACCACAAATGGCAACACAGGGGTGGGTTGTTGGAGGATAGGCATGGTGGTGAAACGCCCCTTCAGTTCCTGGAAAGCGTGTGCGGCTTGATCATTCCATGCCAGCTGGACCCCCTTATGTGAGGTGAGCACCATGGGGGAGGCAACGATCGAGCTGAATCCACTGATGAAGCGCTTGTAGAAATTAGTGAAACCCAGGAACCGATGCAGGGCTTTAACCATCTCAGGTCTAGGCCAGTCCACCACCACCTGGACTTCCTTCGGATCAATTGCCACCCCCTAGGCAATTAACAGGAACCCAAGGAAAGAGACCTGAGGCTGGTGGAATAAATACTTCTCCTCTTTAAAATAGAGATGGTTGTTCGACAGCTGTGTTAGTACTTGTTGCACCTGTTGTACATGTTGCTCCATAGAGTGCGAGTATATTAGTATGTCATCCAGATAGACCAGAACACAGCGGTTGACCAGGTCTCCCAACACGTAGTTAACAAAGGCTTGAAACACAGACGGCGCATTAGATAGCGCTAACGGCATGACCGTGTATTCGCAGTGCCGCAGAGAGGTGCTAAACGCGGTCTTCCATTCATCTCTCTCCCTGATCCAATAGAGGTTGTATACAATTCGCAAGTCTATTTTTGTAAACACCAAGCCCCGTGGACCTGTTCTAGAGCTGCGGTGATCAGCGGCAAGGGATGGGGATATTTGACAATGACTGGGTTTAAGCCCCGGTAATTGATGCATAGGCGCAGGCCCTTGTCCTTTTTCCTGATGAAAAAAACCTGGCTGAAATGGGAGATGTGGAAGGTCGGATGATCCCCGAGGCTAACGCCTCGGTAACATACTCCTGCATCGCCTGCTGTTCGGGCAGGGGCAAAGGGTATATCCCACCTCTAGGGGGCATGGTGCCTGGCAGGAGGTCTGTTGTGCAGTCACAGGGCCAGTGAATGGGCAAGGCTGCAGCCTTGCTTTTGCTGAAGACCTCCGCGAGGTCTTAATAGTCCCGGTGGACTTCAATCGGCCGAGCCGTCTCAGGGCTCTCAATGGAGGAGGTCTCTCAGACAGAATTCGGTTTTCCGTAATGACAACGGCCATGGAAGCCTACGTGACTTGATATACAAACTCTACGGAGAGGACATTTTCAAGTTGACAAGGAGAGTCGGGACCCTACGTGAGAGGATATTCCGTCACATCACCAGCATCACGTTTCTCAAACGCTGCCGGGATAAATAAGTCATATCCATGTGCTGCTGCCTTCATCATCACAACAGTTCGACTCAAGTCAAGAAGATCCTCCAGGCAGCCAGTACCAGACTACTACTACCACACACACACACACACACACACACACACACACACACACACACACACACACACGGAACCGCTTGTCCCATACAGGGTCGCGGGGAACCGGAGCCTACCCGGCAACACAGGGCGTAAGGCCAGAGGGGGAGGGGACACACCCAGGACGGGACACCAGTCCGTCGCAAGGCACCCCAGACCCACGAGAGAGCAGGATCTGGTCCAACCCACTGCACCACCGCACCCCACCAAACTACTACCGTACGAGATTTGGGAGCACCGGTGCCTTTTAGATAAACTGAACCATGAGACCTACGATCTGCACCTACAGCTCACTGGCTTCATGTCTCCGGAGGTCTGGGATATAGTAGACATTCGAAAATTCGAACGGCTACAGAACAGCAACCCAAAACAGACAGTCGACGTGGAGAAGGTCATCATTAACCTCATGCAGAAAGCTCTGGACAAACCAGCAGAAGAGGCACTAAAGAAAGGTCTTAATTTTGCCATTGCACCGAGGAAATGACAACAGCCAGGCAAACCCCTGGATGATGGGGTAGTCCGGGGATCGTATGAGGAAAAACACTATCTCCTCCTTGTGGTAAGCCCCAACATGCAAGCTCAACGGTTCAGTCCGCACCTCGACCACCCCGAAGCCCAGCGGCTGCCCATATAGTGCGCTGATCCATAGCATTACGTTACATCCCCATATCAGTATGCCATGACAGCACGCAAATGTCGAGTCCATAAAACGGCCCGTGGCCTCAGAACCCACCAATGCACGCATGTAGATCTGGTCTCCTCTCCAGGACAGGACTTCTGGCACCGTTAACTGTGTGATAGGGCTATTGGAACCACTGACCTTTGACAGTCTGTCCCTAACTTGGCGCTGCCTCTCAGCTGAAGACAGCCATCCCTGCCTGAGTTGCATGGCTCTGGTGAGTTGGGGGGAGGGCACACTGAACATCGCAGGCACCACCCAGGACTGTGGGGCTCTCTCCCTGGCCAGGTTGTCGAGGGTCACGGCGGTGTCAACAAACCTGTCGAAGGTCCAGCCCTCCCCTAGGTAGGTGAGCTCGGCTTGGATCCGGAGATGGAGACTGTTCTTGAAGCTGGTCAGGAGCGCCGCCTCATTCCACCCACCCTGTTCTGTGAGGGTACGGAACTCTAGGGAGTATGTCGACACCAAGCCATAGCCTTGTTTGATCCGTAGCAGCCGGTCACATGAGGGGCTCATAGTGGGCTGGTGATTGAAGACAGCCTTGAGGCATTGTTTGAATGCCTCATAAGTAGCGGGAACAAGGTTACTCCAGACTGCTGTGGCCAATTTCAGTGCCGGACTCATCAGCAAGGATATCAGGTAGGTAAACTTGCTATCTTCTGTCTGATAGGTGTGCGGCAGGGTGGCGAACACCAGCTTTCAGTGGAGCAGAAAGTCTTAGCAGGCATCAGGTTTCCCGTCATACCTGTCGAGCATGGCCAGCTGAGGGTTCGCAGTAGGGACAGGTGGAGCCGGCGCTGGCGGGGTAGCCGAGGCTGCAGGGGCGGAGTGGGAGGGGAGTCATCGCTTACCGCTTCCACAATGCCCTTCACTTGAAGCGCAAGGATGAACCTCCGCAGGGTCTCGGAGTGTTGCTTCAGGGTCTGGTTGAGGGATGTTTGCAGGACGGCCTATGCAGCAACTGCTGTTTGCAAACTATCCAGAACCGCTGGGCCCATTTTCGAGGTGAAACCTTCTGTCATGCCAAGATAATGGAAGCCGGGGCGATGGTGAATAGGACCCAAGTGCGGGTTCTGTTTATTAACAATAAAACCCAAGATGAAGCGCTGTAGTCGGGGACAGGCGTGGATCAGGGTGATGATTGTTCAGGGTATATTGGGACAGACAAGGGACGTAGACGATAAGATAAAGCAAAGGCCAGTAACCAGTAGATCAGGAACAGTGAAGAGACAGGAATCATTATGCACACGGGAACTGCGGTTGCTCGAGTGAGGTTCCGCAAGCAGGCATGGAATCCTGCTCCTTTTATCCCTTGCCATCTTGATGAGAGGCAGGTGCGGGCGAGATGCACGTGACAATATTAGAACACACTGATGTGATACAGTAGTGTATTGGTTTGAATATAAAAGAACTTACTAATGTGATACAGTATTGTACTAGCTTGAATAAAAAAGAACACACTGATGTGATACAACAGTGTACTAGTTTGAATGTAATAATACACACTGATGTGATAGAGCAGCGTACTGGATTTAATATAAGAGAAGAAATGCACTGATGCGATTCAGTAGTGCACTGGATTGAATATATGACGAGGACTCACTGATGTGATACAGTAGTGTACTGTCATTGAAGGTGACATAGTGTTTAGGACTATGCATGCTTTCGACTCTGTATCTATGCATGTGTGTATGTGCGTGTGTGTGTGTGTGTGTGTGTGTGTGTTTGTGCGTGATGACAGAGAACAGTACCGGCTGGTTAAGAGCGCCGAGAGCCTGCGCTTGTGCCTTTTCAAGGTGTGTTATTTGCTCAAGGCTGTCCAAACATTGACACAGTGCCGGCAGCCCAGGAATGTGGAGGCAGGGCCAAGGCAGAGAGCTGCAGCCGTGGGAAACCGCTGCTCTGTTCAACCCCTGCCATCAACCCCCCACCCCCCCCACCACCCCATGGCGTAGCATCAACACAGGGAGTGCCAGAGATGTGTGCGCCTGATAGCGACAACTCCCATCTGCGGCCGCACACACGCAGACACGCGCGCAACGGCACACGCTCCCTGCAGCGTGCACACCGCACACACGTGTGGCCCAGCTTGCTGTGGCTGGACGCAGACGCTCTGACAGGCACAACCCTGCTCCCACAGGGACGGAGGTTTTACCGCAGACATGCGCACGCAATCTGTTTTCACACAAACACACGTGCTCTGTGGAACACACACACACACACACACACACACACACACACACACACACACACACGCACACGCACACACAAGCACACACATAGTTTCCTCTCTGATCAGCTCCTTTACAGCCATATTCAGACGTCCCTTTAAGGCCCAGACCGGTAAGACCGCTCACTCTTGAACAGGTAGAGGACAGAAGGTGTTGAAAAAACATTCGAAAATGTGAAAAATTTTATTTTCAGATGACGTGAACAAGTGTATGCTGCCATTAAACATCTGATTTACTTTCAGCACAGATCATAATGAAAAATCTATGTGAGGCTTTGTGGTTTCTGTACGTTGCGAGACGCATCGATTCGCATCTCCGGTTCCTGTCCTCAGGCCTGCCGCATGTGGATATCTGATACATTGGCATGCGTATCAGGTCTGCGCGAAGCAGATGAAGGCTGAACCCTTCACCATGAGGGCTGGTCCAGAGCCCCGAGCAACCCTAAGGAGTGGAGGCTGAGCGGAGGAAGCCTGTGCCAGCCCTAATGGGTGGCGGCGTGCCTCGTGTACAGCATGCGCTGTGCGGCCGTGGAGCACGTGTTGCGTGCCCAGGCCCAGCATGCCCCGTGTGTGGTGTGAAATCTGCGGGCACGAGCGAGCAGCAAACCAACCCCCAGCGAGCGAGCGTTTTCAGTGCGCCGGGGCGACGGGTTTGCACAATTCCCCTTTGTGTGCGAGCCAGGGCCGTCCGCCGCGCGGCGAGGACCTCGGACCGCAAGACGTGACCGCGCCACTCCGGGTGCGTACGGTATTGAGCCTATGAAAACGACAGATTTTGAATTTTAAAACGAGTTCACGCTTGTGTTTGAACACTTCTAGCGCAAACACTTCTACACACTTGCGTTGGTGTTCCCCATGCCAGTATTGCGGCCTTTCTGCTAAAGCTTCTGCACGTAGGGTGTCTTCTGGTGTGTGTGTGCGTGTCTGTACCAGCCAGACTCTGTGTGGGTGGACTTGGCTGAGTCAAGCTTGTCAAACTGGCAGACAGTGTGTCGAAACCCAAACCAGGAAGTGGTGTGCTGCTTGCGGCGTGCAGTGCGTGGAGCGTGAGAGAGCGATGCCGTACGAGTAGCATGAGAGAGTCGGGTGCACGGAGAGGACACGGAGCTCAGCTGAGCCTTCCTGTCACGTGACGTGAGACACAATTACCTGTCTGGGTTCCTCTGCGTCCCTCTTGGTGTTTCTGGGGAGGAGATGCATCCTTCCTACGGGCCCATTCCAGAACATAAACACATGATTTCTCACCCAGATACAGCCCCGTGTAAACACTCATAGTTTCTTCAATAAATGTCCTCAAGGGAAACACACACACACACACACACACACACACACACACACACACACAGAGTCTGAACCGCTTGTCCCATACGGGGTCGCAGGGAACCGGAGCCTACCCGGCAACGCAGGGCGTAAGGCTGGAGGGGGAGGGGACACACCCAGGACGGGACACCCGTCCATCACAGGACACCCTAAGTGGGACTCGAAACCCAGACCCACCAGAGAGCAGGACCCGGTCAAACCGCTGCGCAGCTGCAACCCCTCTCACACACACACACACACACACACACACACACACAGAAAATGTCAAAATGTTTGTTGCAACGTAAGTAATCGCACCTTCAAAGAGTGACTTTGCAGAGGTCAGAGAGAGACGTAGAGCTGGTAGAGATGGACAGCGCTGAAGCGCGTTTCGGGTTGTGGACAGTGGGACGCTGGGCTGGTTGAGCTCATTTGTGTCAATGGTCAGCAGCGTTCACAGCATCTCTATCTGCTCAGTGACAAGTATCGACAGACTGCAAAGACTACGTATGGAGTGAGGTGTGTGATGTGTGCGCAGAGTGCACCAGGTTTTGGCGTGAAGGGCCGACAGCGTGTGAAACGTCCGTGTTTGGTACAGGCGGAGCAGAGGGTCTCCACGGCAGGGTGTCGTGCGTGAACAGGATGTACAGGTGCTCAGGAGAAGCGACGATCGCCGTATGGATGTGTGAGAAGGGCTCGGTAAAGGTCTCTTTTTCTCTGTGGATTCTGAGCGGAGAGACAGCGGGCTCTGATATCGGCAGGGGGTTTTTACCTTTGAAGTTTCCTTCGCTGGTAAAACCTGGGAGGGCTCAAGATCACCACACATCACTTGAAAAGGTGACAGATTGCGTTAGATTGAGCGTACCCGAGAAGCCGAAGGCGTGCACCAGTACAGAGATGACAAGCAGTGTGGCTTTTGGACCCAAAAGTCCCTCAAAAAACCATGGTTTTGGGGTCAAAAGAGCAATTTGGGCCAGAAAAGCATCAGCGTGCACATCCTCAGCTCCGTAACAGCGCGGAGAAGCAGTTCTGCAAGGTAAAACAGAATCACGTGTCTGCAGCGTGCCTCTCTTTCTCCTAATGTGATGCACAAGTTGTATTTTCTCTGAGATGTACGTCGCTTTGGAGAAAAGCGTCTGCTAAACGAATACATGTAAATGTAAATGCAAAACTCAGTTTGCCACACACTTGCTGTGTTTCATAGAGAGGGGGGAAATCACAGAATCCCCTTCCTCTCGGGGGCATCTGAAATTTGCTTTCCAACTGTCAGTTTGCACATCTAACCCTCGGAATATGGATATTTCCAGATGACAGGAGATCGGCTGTTACATTTTAAACAGATGTTGCTGAGGGATGTTGGTGAAAGAAGGTGGCTCTGCTCACCCTTTGGACTGGGACATTTGTTTATTCCCCCTGCTTTCCTAAGGCCGGCCTCTGCCACGTTATTCTTTTCATTGCAGGACAAGGGAAGCACCTGGTGCCTTCGGTGATCTACCATGGTTCCTATGCTGCCCCCGTCTGCGCAAAAAAATATTGCAGCTGCTTGAATATTTGAGAGGCAATGATGAAGTGAATCAAGTTATGAACATTATCCTGCTTCTACGTGTATGATGTCAACATTACTTACATTTACATTTATTTATGTAGCAGACGCTTTTGTCCGAAGCGACTTCCAATGAACTCTATGCAGTGTTATGAGCCCACACCCCTTATTCACCGCAGTGACTTACACTGCTAGATACACTACTTACAATGGGTCACTCATCCATTCCTCAGTGGAACACACACTCTCTGTGACACTCACACACACTATGGGTGAACCTGACAGCATGTCTTTGGACTGTGGGAGGAAACCAGAGTACCCAGACGGGAGCACTTACAGCTGGATATGGCATCTGTTAATTACACACACACACACACACGCACACAGTCTGAACTGCTTGTCCCGTACAGGGTTGTGGGGATCCAGCGCCTAACCCGGCAACACAGGACGCAAGGCTGGAGGGGGAGGGGGAGGGGGAAGGGACGCACCCAGGACAGGATGTCAGTCCGTCGCAAGGCACCCCAAGTAGGACTCGAACCCCAGACCTACCGGAGAGCAGGGCCCGGTCCAACTCACTCCTCCACTGCACCCCCCCCCCCGTTAATTGATAGAAGATTTATATCAGTACTTTTTGTCATGGACTATTTATTCGACAGAAAAGAGGCACACTGAGGCCCAGGCTGTGGGCTGAGAATGATTAGAGAGTGAAATTGTGCTCTACGGAGGATTGGCAGCACAAGCGTTTTGTCCCAGTGCTACACCCCGGGGATGCGAGCTGCACATTTCTCCCATTACCTATCTGGTAAAGTGCGGTAAAGTCTGGTAAAGACATTTGAGCTGGTATCATAAACCTAGGGACGGGGTCGGTCAATAGTCCACAGGCATATGTGTTGGTCCATTTGGAAAACATGCCCTCTACCAGCAGGAGGTGTTTCAGCTTTTCAGTTTTGTAACAGTCCACATGTCAACAAAACCCATCTGCAGATGTAAGAAAACGCCGTTGGGCGCTGGCCGGACTCTGTATGGTCTTCTCAGCCTGGCACACATCACGCTTTTGGCAAATCTCACATATATTACATAAAGCTTCCGCTGTAGCATGGATTCTTAACAGCTATGAGACTGGATCAAGGGTTTTGGACATGGGGAATAATTCTCATAATCATTGATTCTGAAACAAAAGATGCTCATCGATGTATGGAGAAATGTTTGACCGCATCAGCCGATCCATCTCATTCCCAGCGATTCTGCGCGACAGCACTGAAATCGCCGCGGTAACCGGAGGAGCCAATATTCATATTAGCGTCAGCGGTGGAATACAGTCGTTCCCGCCGCTTTGGACGGGCATTTTCGAGACGTGGATCTGTCAGCAAGAGGTTTCGCCACAGGAAAAAGGGCAGTGCAGCAATCCTGTTAGGCTTGCCAAAAGGAAGGATTCAGGTGAGACTGCCAGGCCAGGAGAGAGCAAACTAAAAAACATTTAAAAAATTATTAGATGAGATCAAATTAGAAGTGGACACTTGTATACAGCCTTGCTAATCCCTGCTTCCTCACTCAGGGTGAGAATCTCCATCTGGAGTCTGTCCATTAAGGATGAGGTTTCCTTCTTTCTGCCAGCAGGGAGTGACCAGGATAGTACCCTGGACCACGTCCCTGTGCTTGTGTAACGCCGCCACTGGGTTGTATCGTGGCCAAGCTGCTGCTTCATGTTATCCTCGCAGCTTGCAGAGGGAGGGAGGGAGGGAGGGACCACCCAGCCATTGCTGTCCCTCAGCCAGGGGAAAGCAGCTCTCCTCCTAGGGACTGGGTTTCTCATCCACTCAGGGTCCCCGTTTATGTGTTCCAGACCCTTCCTCAGCTCTTCGCCAGCAGCGCTCCATCTCTGTTTATTGTGTTTTCACCGGCTTGGTGGAAAATCAACGGACAGAAAACAGAAAATTAAGAATTTTTTTTTTTTCCGAGCTGAGCTAATAAAACTGCGATACCTTTTATGGATAAAATTACTCTAATTAAAGTTACTGATTTGTTGCTGAGCTGACACTTTCAGACAAAGCGACCGAAAAACCCAGTGAAAGCGCACAGTCGTAAGACTCGTCCCTTTTGATGCGAGTGGGCATGTTTCTCTTTTCAATTCCAAGACATTTATCTGAGCAGTGGAGAAGGGGCAAAGCAAAGTGGGCTTTGACCCTCTGTGGTCCCTGTTCTCTTTATGCCTCTGGGTCTTTCCCAGTCTAGAATGGAGAGGACAGCCTGTACCCTCACATTTACTAGACTCTGTGCTGAGATCTTGCCCTCCTAGCACTGATGCACATCCACACAACCACCAGATGAGCTCTGCTCCTCAATACAACACCACAGACTGCGTAAAATCACGTGTGTAGTTCGGACACAGAAAGAAATACAAAGATTCTTCCAAGGTCTCTCTGATGCCCCCTGGCTGAAGGCCACAGACATCCAGTTTCAGCACTGGCGTGGCTTTCAGATGGAGACGCTACAATGACTTCAGGGTTTTGTCGAAGAGCCAGAACACCAGGGATGGGCTTCGCCGCTACCCTTCCTCCTTCCACAGCTGCAGAGCCCTTCTAAGACATGAGACAAGGATGTCTCCCCATACTGCGGATGACTAAGTGACGCACTTCTAGCGTTGGGTGTAGTATCATTATAATGTCAATGACATCGGGGGTGGGTCTGGGATGCCGGATCTCGCCGTTGAGCCTTCTGGAGGTGTCGTGGGCTCAATTCAATGAAACATCAACGAAGAAAGGTGCCCACTTGACAACCTCAACGAAGTGCTCGCGGTGGCTCCCGGCGAGGAGGATGGTGCTTGCCCATGATGAGGACTGATTTTTTAGTTATTTTTTTACATGAAGGGAACTGTTTGGTGGGGGTGAGGGGTATGTGGGGTTTTGGGAGGGATGGAGTACTGTGGCATGGTTGGTTTGTCTCCAGCCCCCCTTGATTTTGGCACGAGGGGTTGAACATCTTTCCCTGTGTATTATTGTAATGTGACATAACGATAATAATAATACTTAAGACTTCAAGGGACAAAGACTCGAACAACATGAAATAGACACTGAAAGCAATATTGACAAAATGCACGAAGTCATAGAAACGATATGAGTTTGCTTGTATTTACGGCAAGGTCCTGGAGGAGGCCGAGGGACGCGTGTGGTAAAAGAACGAGCCGTAATGTATTCGCGGTGTCCTTTGTGAATGGATCGTGGGAAGCAGAGGTTCACAATGGCTCACAGGACAAGGGAATGGTTGGTTCCCTTTGGTGTCCTCTGTTGAACAGTTCAGGTCGTGTTACACTGACATCACGGTGACAACACACAATAACAAAGCGTAGGTAAGCCTGCGTCCTGGGTGAGCAAAGTGGGGTGATTGTAGGTGTTTGTCAGAAGAAAGAGAAAACTGACCTGACCGCAATGCTGAGGACGATGCAGGGACCAGATACGGCGTTTCCTGGTTCACCTGGTGTTTTTCCACTTGTATGGCCTCGTCTAGTCATTCTACTCACCTTCGCGTCGGAAATACTTTCGAGCCACACGAGCAGTTCAGTTACGACGTGAAATTTACACAAAAGTGTCATTTCATTTTTACTGCTCAGATCTGAACATTTTCTCCCATATTATTCTGTACTGAACTTGGCATGTTTTCGAGCTATTGGAAGCAGGACCATGTTTTTGTGCCATAAAAGGTGCCTTAATTGCTGCGCTTAACTTCCGTAGTTATTATGGATACTGAATTTATTCTGAAGTTATGTCATCATGGAACAGGTATGTAATGCTAAAACACTAAGCAAATGAGACATGGACTGTATTACAGCTTTAGTCAGAGGTTTAACATGAAACCACAGTCAAAATTTCCATGAGCGTAAGTCACAGAAGTCCGAGATGTGTCCGGGCATGCCGGCCTTCCTCCAACTGGGAAAAAGAAGCTGGATGTAACCTGGGAGTTTATCACTGAGTGTTTCCCACTGGTGTGCATTTCCCTTATATCCCGTATCTCTGTCTTTACCAGTATGGATATAAGGAGAACAACATATATCAGTGTGACACATACACGGTACTTGTCATTAGTTGTTTTGAAACACCTCGTCTAGTGGTGAACCATCGAGTGCTCTCTGAGTAAACAAACTAAGGAAGCTGTCACCTGCTTGCTGAACACTTGTTAAACACCTTGCATCATTCACACCTTGTAGAGTCTGCAGAGGTGGGATGCAAGCCAGCGTTGCACCAGCATGGGTGTTAATCCTTAAATAGCTGTGCAAAGTAAAGAGTGGCACCGCAGTCCTGGGGATTTTCTGAACGTGTCTGCCTTTTTCCCATAAAGTTTCACCGTTTCATGTGTTTTTGATGGTATTCATTCATAGCCTGTTTATGATATGCTTTGATCTTTTGCCACTAAGGCTTGCAGGTGAAATTGGTAGAGTGTGATTTAAAAAGGTCATAGTCAAACAGTCTAATCATTCCCTAAGTAGCGCTGTTGTCTTACAGCACCTGGGTGGTGAGAGATGATGCGGGTTCAGTCACTGCTCTGTCTGTGTGGAGTTTGCATTTTCTCCCCGTATCTGCGTGGGTTTCCACTGGGCGCTCTGGTTTCCTCACATATGCTGTTCAGGTTCCCCCATAGTGTGTGAGTGACAGAGAGAGTGTGTGTGTGTTCCAGTGATGTATGGATGGGTGACCCTGTGTAAGTAGTGTATCTAGCAGTGTAAGTCACCGCGGTGAATAAGGTGTGTGGGCGGATCACACTGCATGGAGTTCATTGGAAGTCGCTCTGGAGAAAAGTGTCTGCTAAGTAAATAAATGTCGATGTAAACCGCACTCTTCTACTTTCATGTTTTTTTCTCCAGCATCATAAAGGTAATCCGTAGGTCAGCTGTTACAGATGTGAGTGCATCAATACATTATTGGATTGGGCACGAAAACTAGATTGTCATTTGATTTATTATTCCGGAACTGGAATTCCTAGAAAAAGACTGTAGTGATCCAGGGTGGTGCAGTGAGTAGCACTGCCACCTCACGGTGCTTGGCCTGTTTGGACATAGGTTTGAATGCGGTTCGGTCTGTGTGGAGATTACATGTCCTCCCTGGGTCTGTGTGTGCTTCCTCTGGGTGCTCTGGTTTCCTCCCATAGTCCAAAGACATGCTGTTCTAGTGATGCTAAACTTTTTATAGTGTGTGAACGTGT
Organism: Scleropages formosus; assembly: GCF_900964775.1. NCBI lineage: Eukaryota > Metazoa > Chordata > Actinopteri > Osteoglossiformes > Osteoglossidae > Scleropages > Scleropages formosus. The sequence goes on from NC_041807.1 coordinate 816,478, forward strand.
GGGTGAGTGTGTGTGGCTATCCAATGATGGACTGGATGCTTACCCAGGGTTTACCCCCCCAGTCTTGCACCCAGTGATTCGGGGATTGGCACTCGACTATCCTGATCAGGACATGTAGTTAGCAAACATGAATGAGGTTGCAGATTGAAATCTTAAGAGAAAATTCCTGCCTCTATACCCACCATCACAGGGACTAAAATCACAAACACAAAAGCTTTCTGTTAAACAAGAATTGATACTGAAATTCAGGTCAAGTTACAACTTTACATTGTAAACCCCCCCGACATCATGAGTTAGGAGGTCTACTGAAAACTAATAATAGTTCTCTATCTCAACAACCAAGCATGACAGCCTACTGAGAAGTCTGAAAGTGAAGCAGAATTGTAAAGCAAACGAAAGCTTTGCTACTTATTTGTGTATTTTTATGTAAGTGCAAAATTTGCACTGAACAAATTTGTGTTAATTGAGCTTTTCATTTCCCCTGTCAACATACTGAGTTTATGGTCATCTATTTACACATTTCCGCATTTTTTTTTTTATTTACAGTGGCTCAGTTTTGTGGTTCAGACCTCAATTAAGATTAAGTTTCTTTTAACTGAACGCGATTCTCTGGCAAACCTCTCTATTAGCGATCACAACCAAAACATCTCTGAATGAAACAGCATTTGACCCGAAGTTTATGCGACACTTTTAAAAGGTTACAAATATAACATGTTGTTCACAAAGAGGTGAAAGGGGGTGGTCAGCTTGTTTTCCTTCACTTGCTCCATCTCTTTCTGTCTTTCCTTCTGACATTTCAAAGTCTCCGAAAGTCCTGCTGTTTTTCCGTTTTAAGCCTTGACATTAAAGTTCGCGTTGGTGTTTTGTTCTTGTGCCTCCTGCTGTAGCCCAGGCTGGACTAGAGAGCGCCCTCAGCGCTTACGGCTCGACGAGGTCTCCCCTCCAGACAGAAACAGTGCAGTGCCCAGGAAGTACAGGGAATTTAACATTTCTGCTTTTGTTTTCTGTCTCTTCTCAAAGCCAATACCGAGCCCGGTCCCCCACCAGGCTGCCTTTGGTCTGGAGCCACAGAGAACCAGCGCCGATGGAGCTCGAGCCGCAGGCGGCTGGTCCACAGGAATTGGCCACAAAGCGCCTCCCAGGAAGGGGTTCTTGTGTAAGGCCTGTGGCTGCAACCCGCATGCCCAAGTGATCCGTCACAAATCGGGCAGGAGAAAGATGCTCCGCTGGGCTGGGCGGCCAGCGTCAGCACCTTCTGGGGCCAATTGTGCGTGTGCAGCAGACCCTGCACAGGCGTGATGTGGTCCCGGTGAGGCCTCCTCACAAAGGCTGCATTATGATCCACTACAGCCTTGTGGACACGACGGGTCTCAAGCTGCGGCTTGTTGCTTTGGCGCTGCTCTCATCAGAACCCCGTGGGCAGAGCTGGATGAGACGTCAGTAAGGTCTGAAACAGCTGCAACCCTGATTCTAAGGACATACTGTCATTGCTGTTGTTTGACTAGCTGGCAGCTCTAGCTCTGCTTTCTATTATCACATTTTCCCTCCTGCTCTACAAATCGCTTCAGGAGTGAAACAGGACCTCTACTGCTGTGAACCAGCTCCATAACCACTGCACCGCATCACTCTACTCCTGCCTATAGGCTGTGAATGATGCCGCCTTCTACGTGTATAGAGTCCAGCTTCTTAACCACTAAACCACATTTCACCACACTCTTGAACGATAGCATCTTGAGATGGCAAAGTCAGAATCCATATTTCTCAGCCTCTATTATACACAGCACATTTGATCATCTGGAGCAAATGCAGTGAAACAAAAAATATTTGGCACAATAACACAAGAAAGGAAAAATCTGTTGTATCCATCCAACTATTGTCATTGACCACTCATTCTGGTTTGTGTCACGTGAGTCCGGAGCCTATCCCGGAGTCACTGGGTGCAAGGCTTTGGGGGGGGTACACCCTAGGCTGGATGCCAGGTCACTGCAGGGCAGTCACATGCACACGCAGTCATGTAGCACACTACAGGTTGCGTCACCAAGCTACCTGAACTGCATGTCCAACCACCATGCTGTGATGCAGCAGTGCTACTTACTGCACCACCGTGCCACCCTTATCTGCTCTATTACCATATAAATTGAACGTGAGAAAAATTTAAATCAGTATTGTTTTATGTTATTTTCTTGGTGTAGAAGACAATAAAATGTGCAACAATGAGTGCGAAAAAGTAAAAAGCTGATAGAACCCAAAAAAGTAGACAAAGCCTGTCAGTGTGGAAAGGGTTACACAGACCTTGTATTTCTAAGGCTCTGAACCTCAGCTGAACCAAGGTCAGAACCATACTCATCAAATGGACAAAGTCTGGAACAGTGACTCTTTCTAAGAGTGGCTGTGCTGTCCAAATCTCTCCATGAACAAGTAATTAAATCAGTAATGAGCTCAAAAAGAAGAGAAGAACACTGTGTTGGCCTATCTTGCATGAGCTCTTCACTGTTCATGTTTCCACAGTAACAAAGACACTGGAAACCGAAACACATAGTAGAGGGGTAAGGCAAGGCAAAAAACAATCCTCACTAAAAAGAGTATGAACGCTTGTTTGCAATTCATCAAAAATATATTCTGTAAAAATGTTCTGTAGACTAATTAATCAAAAGTTGTCATTTTTTTAGATAGCCTGGGCTTCATTACATCTGGTGAAAACCAAATACAACATTTCAGAGTAAGAAATTTCCACCAACAGTCAGCCATGATGGTGGCAGTTAGGGTTAGTGTTAGGGTTAGGATTAGGGTCTGGGAATGTTTTACTGCTCCAAGGCCTGGATGCCTTACAAACACTGAAGGAAACAATGAAATTCTAATGGAGAACATCAGGACATCAGTCCATGAGTTGAAGCTTAAGTGAAGCTGGATCATGCAGCAAAACAGCGGTCCAAAACCTACAAGCAAATTTATGTCAGAATGGCAGAAAAAAGAAATCGAAGTTATGGAATGGCCGAGTCAAAGTCCTGACCTGAAAGAGGTTGCTGAGCTAAAGGGGTTGCACTGAGGAGTGGGCTAAAATTGCTCCACAGCAAACTAAGACCCTGGTCAACAGCTAAAGGAAGCATGTCCTTGCAGTCATTACAGCTAAAGATGTCAAACCCAGCCACTGACTGCGAAGTGGTAATTACCTTTTCACACATTTGAAGGAAAATACATAAGGACGATACTTGTGTCACTTTTCCCCATTTATATAGTTCACCCATGAACAACACAGGTTTGAACTGCGCGGGTCCACTTATACAAAGATTTTTTTCAATAAATATATTGTAAAATTTTTTGGAGATTTGCAACAATTTAAAAAAACTTGCAGACGAACCGAGTTGCCTAAAAATATCAAAAAAATTAAGAAAAGGTTAGGTATGTCATGAATGAATAAAATATATGTAGATTCTTGTCACACCCTTATCCACTGGCTGATCGGAGACACCTATGGCCAATCCGGGAAGCACAGCTTAAAAGGGCGACTCGGAGGCACCTCAGCGTGGAACCCCTGATGGAAACCTGCAGCGCTCTTTTCCTTTGCTTCTTAGTTGTGCCTCTCTTGTTATTTGCCTCTGCTTGTCTCTGGATTCCGAGTACTGTACACTAGATGGGCAGCCCCCGGGGTCAGAGGTAGTGGAATCCTGCACGCAGCCCTCCATATGATCGAAGGGGCATGGCATCAGGAAGACCTCACATTTTTCCTCATCTGTGCCCTAGATATGCCTGTTATTTTGGGTTTTCCGTGGCTGGTGCAACACGACCCTGTGTTCCGGTGGAGCACTGGCGGGCTCATTTCCTGGGGGGCATAGCGCACACTCTCCTATTTGTACCTGCCGTGCTGGGCTGCTTCAGTGGAGGGCATTGAGGGGGCTCCCAGGCGAAGGTTCCCTCTGAGTACGAGGACCTGAGGGAAGTGTTTAGTAACACGCAAGCAGCCGAATTGCCACCGCACCTCCCTTGGGACTGTACGATCAATCTCCTGCCTGGGGCTACCCCTCCGTGAGGCCGCGTGTACACCACTCACTCCAGGCACAAAAGGCTATGAAGGACGTCCATCTCCCCAGCGTCCGTCGGGTTTTTATTTCATTGGCAAGAAAGACATGGGCTTGAGACCGTCTATTGATTATAGGGGATTAAGCACCATGACCGCCCGTTACCCGCACCCCTTGCTTTTAATCACCTCGGCGTTGGAACGGGTGCATGGGGCCACCATTTTCAGGAAGCTAGATCTTAGGAGCGCATACAACCTCATATCCATTCGAGAGGGAGAGGAGTGGAAGATGGCGTCCAGCACCACGCAGGGACACTGTGAGTATCTTGTTATGCCCTTTAGCCTGTCCAATGCTCCCTCGGTGTTCCAGGCTTTTGTGAATCGTGTGCTGGGGGATATGGTCAACAAGAGTGTCTTAGTCTACTTGGATGACATCCTCATCTTCCCCCGGACCGAGGATCAGCACGTCCAGCAGGACCACTACTGTCAAGGCACTCCAGCGCTTTCTCGGGTTCACTGAGTTCATAAGAGGGTTCAGCACCATCACGGCCCCCCTCACAGCAAGTATGGGCCCACGGTTGAATTTGACCGAGGCCGCAGACCACGCCTTCCGGGACCTCCAGACCCGGATCACTTCTGCCTCAGTGCTCAAACACCCAGACCCCTCTCTGGCATTCGTAGTCAAAGTGGATGCCTTGCACGTGGGGGTGAGAGCGGCTCTATTGCAGCAGCAGGGGAACCCTCCCAAACTATACCTCTGTGCTTACTTCTCCCGTAACATGTCCCCGCAGAGAAGAATTATGAGATCAGCAACCGGGAGTCGCTAGCCATCAAGCTGGTGCTGGGGAGTAGCGGCACTGGCTAGAGGGGGCGGTCCATCCTTTCCTGGCTTTCATCACCGCAGTCTGGAGTACCTCCAGCAGGCCCAACAGTTGAACCTCAGTCAAGCCTGTTGGGCCCTATTTTTTACCAGATTTGATTTCACTGTGTCTTATCGTCCTGGTTCCAAAAATACCAAAGCCTATGCCTTATTCCGGATTCGTGACCCGGAACCCGCTCCTCAACAAGACATCTGCTGGTACCTTCGGTCTTGTTGTGCCCAAAAACAGCACCAGTGTGCCCAGTTCCTGCCTTGGGCGCAGTATGCACACAACGCCCTGTTCCACCACTCTACTGGTCTCTCACCCTTCCAATGCGTGCTAGGGTACCAACCTACCTTGTTTTCCTGGGGAACGTCCCCAAGCCAGGTTCTTGCCGTCAAGGAATGGTACCGAGAGAACAGTGAAACCTGGCGTTCGGTCGGGTATCATCTCCAGGAGCGCACGGCACAATACAAGAAGAAAGCGGACAGGCACCGGCACACTCTGTCTTTCTTGCCTGGGCAGAGGGTCTGGCTCTCCACCCGCAATCTCAAGCTGTGGTTACTCTCAAAGAAACTCACTCCCCGTTTTATGGGGCCATACAAGGTACTCCACCGAGTAACCCCGGTTACTTACCAACTACAGCTGCCTCTGGGCATGCGCGTGCACTCTATCTTCCATGTGTCCCTGCTCAAGCCCTGCAGTACATCACTTCTCCAGCCATCCTCCAGCAACCTATTTCCCCAGCCACTGCAGGTGAACGGGGAACCGGCATACGCCATAAGGGCCCTGCTAGACTCATGACGCCGGGGGAGGGTGATGCAATATTTGGTAGACTGGGAGGGGTACAGGCCTGAGGAGAGATCATGGGCCACTCGGGATATCTTGGACCCTGACCTCATCATCGCCTTTCACAGGGACCACAGGGACCGTCTGGCGCTTCGCCCCTGGGGGTGTCCCCCTTCTTGGGGTAGGGCAGCTGGAGCCACCCGTACCGGGGGGGTGAACTGTCACGCCCAATCTTCCGGTGGATGATCGGGGACACCTGTGGCCAATCCGGGAAGCATAGCTTAAAAGGGCAACCCGGAAGCACCACGGCGTGGAACCTCCGATGGAAACCCACAGTGCTCTTTTCCTTTGCTTCCTAGTTGTGCCTCTCTGGTTACTTACCTTCTGCTTGTCTCTGGATTCCGAGTCTTGCCTCTTCCCTTGACCAACATCTGCACATCAACTGACCCCTGAACAACCCACGACTATTCTCATGTCCAGCCATTCTAATAAACGTTCAAGCTCGCACTTGTGTCCATTGCTTTTTCCAGACACCCGTCATGACAATTCCAGTCTATATTATCATTTACTACCATAAAATATACACGTAATACGTATAACATCTACAGTGTTTTGTATCATATTAGACAATATTAATGTAGATACTGACAGACAGACGATTCATCTTGTAAAAAGACGGCGTAAACTTGCAGTACTCATAAACACAGTAGAGTACTGTAAATGTATTTTCCTTATGATTTTCTTAATAACATTTTCTTTTCTCTAGCCTACTTTATTGTAAGAATACAGTATATAATGCATATAACATACAAAATATGTGTTGATCGACTGTTTATGTTATCAGTAAGGCTTCCCCTCAACAGTAAGCTATTAGCACTATTAGTAGTCAAAAGTTATACATGGTTTTTCAACTGCACAGGGGGTCGGCACCTCTAACCCCAGCATTGTTCAAGGGTCAACTGTATTACTACACACACACACACACACACACACACACTTTCAGAACCGCTTGTCCCATACGGGGTCACGGGGAACCGGAGCCTACCCGGTAACACAGGGCGTAAGGCCGGAGGGGGAGGGGACACACCCGGGACGGGACGCCAGTCCGTCGCAAGGCACCCCAAGCGGGACTCGAACCCCAGACCCACCGGAGAGCAGGACTGTGGTCCAACTGTATTACTAGATCTGCTCAATTTTTTTTTATCATAAAGCAGGGAAAATCTAAGAAATTCTAAAGGGGAAATACCTTTTCACAGCACTGTATCATATACATACAATGTTTCATACTGCTTCTGTATTTTTTACCTTTCATCATTTTCAGTTAAAAAAACCAAGATAACACTGTATAGATCGGACACAACCAGCCCACCGAGTCCTAAATATCCAACCTACAGACTTACAGAGAAAGTAAGTCTAGAAAAGACACAAAGAAGTCCATGCTGGAAGCTGTTTATATGCTCCTGGAGTGAGACGTGTGAGAACAAGCTCCCCCCGTAGGAGTCCACAACACACCAGCTGACACGACAACCCCCTAAACCACCTGTTGGCATCCACCCAGTCCCCTCTCACTCCCAGACGTATCGAAGCACACACAAAAGTCATGCCTCGACTCGAGTCCTGGCAAGGAGCAGTTATTAAGGCAATACTGCGGTATGCTCAGCACGATGGAGCCAAGTGGAAATGGAACTAACGTGAAGGGCGTCGGCACTGGCACATCCCTGTCTGAAATTGATGAATGAGTCCTTAGAATGAATGAGGTCTTCCTGTTCTCTAAGGTCTGGCCCTTGTCCTCTGCCCCTGCCTCCACATCACATTGTGACCACGGCTTCTCCCATATTACTCCCAGTAGGAATCTCCCAAACCGCAACAAGAAGGGGAGAAAAGTTATTAATGTGAGCTTCTCCTTAGGCAGTCACGCTGGAATTTTCCCATGGTGCAGCAGGGGTTGATTATTTCCCAGTGTGCCATTTTCTCTGTAGTTTAATTAAATAATGGATTTCACAGGAGTCAAGGCGCCAGCACAGTTGCGGAATCCTAATCAATTTGTTATCCTTGAAGTTTATATTTAATAGAGACCTGTATACTTCAAGTGTCCATGATTACTGAACCAATAGGACACATTGCACCGCTGATAACTGAATTGAATTGAATTGAATTGAAGACTTTATTGTCATTGTACTGCTGTGCAATACAAGAAAATTACAGTGGTATTCTCTGAGTTCTTTACACAGCCACATAAAACAACAATATAAAACACAAACATTTAAGTATAAAAATGGAAAATTAAACAATTTAAACAAGATAATTCAGTAGACCGGTAAGACAGTAGGAGAAAACAATAGAAAACACAAACACTTCAGTATAAAAATATAAAATTAATAATTCAAGCAAAATAATACAGTAGACCAGTGAGACAGTATGACAGACAATAAAGACAAATAAAAAAAAGACATACTATAAAGTGTGTGTAGTTGCATGTATTATCTGTGTTAAAGATTTTTACTGAGCAGAAAACACAAGGTTTAGGAACTTTAATGGGCCTCAGCTTTTAAACTGGGTCTGGAAGTTCCTGTGACCTGTGTGAGGAATCCCATTTCTCACTGGATCTCTGCCCCAACTTAAATATATATATATTTTTTTTTTTTCATTTGGGGATAAAGGCGCGTCATGTGAAAGGAGAGGACAACGTGAGAGACAAATGAGATCGTGCAGTTGAGAGGATCCCTGATGATCGGGGCCTACAGGCATTAGCCCAGGAGCCATGGGCTGGCAGTCGGCCGCAAGGAGGGTGGTGAGAATCGGCAGAGCACCGTGGGACTGGCATGACATCACCTTAGTCTTTTTGGCAGTTCTTCTTCCTGTCTGTTCGATCTTGTTCCGACATATACAAGCATGTTTGTTATCGCAAAGACTTCACAATTCCTGTAGTGCTGTTAAGCTCCTTTGGACTAGGAGTTAAAGGCTTTACCCGGTGTTACTCGAAGAACTAAACATTCAAAAAGCCCGCAAGAAAGCATCACGTCACATATGGACCAAATAACAAGGTGCTTTGAAATGTTGAAAAAAATCAGTTTGAATCAGCAAGCTTCAGTGAAGCCCGACACACCGAGATCGCCCCCTTGCATAAAACACGAAACATAACTGACCTTGGGCCCCTCTCCTTTTGTCTCCTGAAATGAAAAAGCCTCCTGCAGTTACTGTCAGCTGTTACTGTTATGGCAACACCCGGCAAGTACGTTCAATCCACGTCTTGTGTCTGAGGGCATAATCCTCAGATGAGACACTAGGAGCAGCCACTCCACAAAGGCACAGACGGCGCGAGACGACGCTGCCTCTTGGAAAGGTCCCCTTCTCTGTCCCTTGAATAGTGTTCCATCAATGCCAATTGTTCCACACTCTCAACTGGAAAAAGAAGGCATTGACTCACATGCTGTGTTAATTTTGTTGGCGTTCATGTCCAACTTTGGCCAGGGCCAGAAGAAGTGAGCTCAGTGAGAATGGGGATCACTTGTAAAGCGCTGGTGCGAGAGAGGGTTGTTCTTGTTAGGAACACATCACCATTTGGGCAACAATGACGTGATGGTGTGGCTTACCGTGAATTGATCTGACTGACGGAAGTAAGACGGAGGTAAGAGATGAGATGCAGGGTGTTCTTAATAGTGAGGTTATTAACCATATTAGCTGTCAACAGGAAAGATCAGACCACAGGAGCTATAAGCACACACTTTTCAGTCTGGTCCAGGCTGGTCAGGCATGACTGGGAAGAGCTGCTGAGAACGTGGGACATTCCTCTGGTGCTGGGATCCTCACTGCTTCCCACTGTTCTGTTTCAGCATTAGTGCTTGCTGGCATAGTGGCACAGCGAGTAGCAGCGCTGTCTCACAGCGCCTGGGTTGTGGGAGAAGCCATGGGTTTGATCCCCGTTCAGTCGGTGTGGATTTTGCATGTTCCTCCTGTGTCTGTGTGGGTTTCCTCCCACACTCCAAAGACATGCTGTTCAGGTTCCCCCATAGTGTGTGAGTGACAGAGAGTGTGTGTGTGTTTTCCACTGATGGATGGATGAGTGACCCAGTGTAAGCAGTGTAAGTCTAACAGTGTAAGCCACCACGGTGAATAAGGTGTGTGAGCCGATAACACCACATACAGTTCGTTGGAAGTTGCTTTTTAGAAAAGTATCTGCTAAATTTACAAATAATTTTGTTCGGTACACAGACACACAGCCTTTGCTGTGTATGACATTGACCAGCAGCTCAAATTTTCAGACCTCCAAGGAAACATACTTCCAGGAATTACTGTCTTTTATGTTTTACACTCATTTGTTTACACTGATTCGGCACATTTGTCACATGGGGTATGATGGGTCAGAGGGTAGCGCTTACATCTGACAGCACCTTGGCTGTTTGGGTCTAGGTTCAAATCCAGCTCAGTTTGTAGGTTTCTGTCTATGTGGGATTCCTCCCACAGTCCAAAAATGTCAGTTTCGGGTTAAAAGGTGATGTTACTCTTGTTCGTAATGTGGGAATGTGCGGCTAGCCTGCGACAGACTGGTGTCCTGTCCAGAGTCTACTCCTCTTATCTTACTAAGAAGCAATAAACAAAGGTGGAACTCTTAACAGAACGGAAACTTTGCATGTTTGTTCACGTGACCCACGTGGCAAAATTAAACTAAGAGTGAAAGATTGAAGTGAAAGCAGAACAGAAGACAGCCATCCTGAGAAAAGCAGGAAAGCAGGGAGAAGGCTGTAGAAAGAAATGTTCACCCCTTTGGAAGCCTCCTCTGCATCTATCTCTTCTTTACATTTACAGAAAGAGGCCCCTGCAGACTGAAGGATTATATTAAAAAAGATACATAATGAAAAACAAGAACTATTAAACATGTTTGAATCTGTTTTGCAAATTTTGAGAGATGGAGGCCCTGGGTCATATGCTAGGTTTGCTCTGATTGGCTGATTTATAATACATGGGGAGCGTGTATGGATCTATACATTTTCTTTGCCTCTTTTTGTGTGTTTTAATGTTTTTTTTAATGTTAATAATCTTTTTCAATTTTTTTTATAGATTTTTTTTTTTTTTTCTGAGTTCCCGAAACCCGTTGTTGCGATGTCTGTTGTTCCACAGATGGACTCTGCTCTCTTGCTAGCAATTGCAAAAAATGCAACATGAGTGGAATGACTATTAAAGCATTCTGTAAATAAAACAGTGTTTGTGTAAATAAAATGCAATCACTGATCGACACATTGAGTCAATAAGGAATACGGTGCCTTGCGGCAGGGCCGCCAGTCTATGTTATTGTACGGCACATGGAGCGGAACATAAGGGTCATTGGCTCAAATGACACTTCTACCATGACTGTATTGCCCTGACATGTTCCAGCATCATGTCCTGCTGCATAAATAAGTAAACAATTGTAAAAAAATTAAATATCTGCTCCTGCCTTAGATTCAGGACTAGGGCAGGGTACATCGCAGACAGGACACCAGTCCATTGTAAGGTGATCATAAACACACACAGAAACGCACACACAATATGGGTAACTAAAAGTGACCAATCTGGCTGAAACACATGTCTCAGGACTGTCAGAGGAAAGCGGGGGACACCCAATCGAACACTAAATTCTGCACGGACTGATCATGGATCAAGTGCAACCACACAGCCCAGGCTCTGCGATGCGACTGTGGTACCTGCTGCCCCACCCTTATTCTCAGTTCTTTTTGATAATAAAAAAAAACAGTTTTAAAAAAGTTGTTTCATTGTAAATCTCGTCTTTTGCACCGTAAAATATCAAAACTGGGTGGAGTCGGAGTTTGATCATCAGCAATTAATTTAAGTTTTGTTTTAGCATTGCAAGCAATAAGTTTAATTCGGTCCACGTTATTATCATGCTTCGTTCTGAAAATGTGCATGACAGGTGCGTGCTGTACGTATTTGTTTCCGCATTTGCTTTTGCGTGCGTTTATGCGAACTTCTTGTCATTTATTATAGCTGATATTTGTGTATATTAAGCTGAACGTTTCTTTATAGTGTAAAATTAAATGTATGCACTGAAGTGTATTGACTGTTTTTTGAGGACACTGAGATTCATTACATTTCTCAGAACCAGATGCAGAATGCTTGCTTGTGGGAGCTTGAACTTGAAGGCTACTGGTAACCACCAGACCGCTTCCTGATCTGCTCCTCAAGTCATTTCACATGCAAGAGCTGTCCACACCTGGTACTCTCAAACAGCCCTGGTTTAAATCACAGGTACTTTGGACTGGAAGAAGAAGGAAGGAGAAGACAGGGTGAGCAGCGGTCAGTGTCTTTCCGAGGGCAGATACACTGGGTGCAAATGGTGCAGATTCACTGCATCAGACCTTGTCATGTATCATTGTTCCTACCCTGATATCCCATATCTCCCTCAGGAGGAAATGGGTGTGCTGAGGTCGGGTGGCACGCGGACTTTTGTCCCCATGTCACTCATTAACTTCCACTTGTTCCTCGGACTCCCAGGACTCCCAGTATAGTTAACTCAGCGCAAACAAGAGGGCAGCCTTGCACATCCTGACATTGAGACTGGGGGGGGGGGGGGGGGGGGGGGGTCTCTCGAGGTCCCTGTGGGCTTCTGTAATACTACCTCACATCATTAATCACCCACCCATGGCATTTGCATGACCCGGAGAACCAAAGCCTTGTCAATGCTGAGGAGTCATGATGCAAGGCCAAAGACCAAGGATGAAGAAAGTCATAGAGCACACAAAAGAGTAGGACTGTAACTTGAACCGAGCACTGTGCGGGGGGACCTGGACACACACATCCACAGGTGCAATGTCCTCTCGCTAAGTAACGTAGCATCGGTTTGGACACCGAACATTGTATATTTTGTACCTCTCACCATAAGTTGAGTTGTTCCAGTAAAATATGTATAGATGTGTGTACATTCACATTTATCTAATACTCTTCTCCAAAATGACTTACAACATTGTTACCTACAGCTATTGCATCCACTCATTTACACAGCTGGGAAATTTCACTGGAGGGGTTTAGGGTCAGTTAGGCTCGTCCATCATGGTCAAGGCTACTGCAACAATAGGTGAGATTCGAACCAGCAACCTTTGGTTCGGAATGCAACGGCTCTAACCACTGCACTGCTAGCGTAAAACACAGCTGCTTCACGATGAAACAAAAACTATGAAGGTAGACTTTTTTAATTCGTTTAACTGATGTATCATTTACTGAGCTAGGTCCGCATCCTTATCCATGGACATTTCTTTTCTCTGTGTCTGGTGCAGCCTTAGAGGGTCACTTGAGCCTTGCCATGGCTCTCCACCAGCCTCTATGAGTTGAAGACCGCAACCCAGCACAGCATTTGGAAAGCAGAGGGTGGCGGAGGCTCCGCTGCAGGGAGCCACGCGTTGAGCTCAGGTTACTCTGCGCCGGGGCTCCGAGGGGCCAGCACCCGAGGGGAAGCCGTCTTCTGTTCGGGACGTCTGGGGCAGAATCTGGGGGAGCAGAAGAACTAAAGCGGAGGCAGGAAATGCTCCAGACTGTTTCACAAGTGACCCCCACCTCCCTTAGATGTATTTGAAAGACCACGCACCAAAAATAGCCTTCGCCCCTAAGGCCACTGCTCAGCCATGTGTTTTCACTACAGATGCCACACTGTTCACGCTGCACCCTGGGCAGTTCCCTTTCAATTTACCATAGAGTGCACTGACTTCTTTATTTTCTGCAGCTTCGCATGCTTGCGTGTGTGACTGTGTGTCCACGGGTGTCCTTTTTGTCGCACGTTCCATACGTCCAGTGCAGGTACAGCAGCAGAATGTTCCTCAAAAGCATAAATTTATGGAACAGGGTTCTCCAAGACCAGGAGCACAGAGCTCTCCTGTAATAAAGGAGTCACAGATTCTGTCTGTGGAGCTTATTTGCCACCTTGTGGCCAAGGCTATTTAGAGCAACTCCATACTTGGCACATTTTTCTTGATACCATACTGTAAAACACACTCTGGTGTTACTATACCATGGACAGTATCTAATATGGAGTGGTCTGCAGTTCTCTAATGTGTTATATTTAACTTCATGTCTTGAAACTGTCCATTGTTCCTCCTTCTGGTTGCGTACATGGGTATAATGGGGGGTGAGGGGGGGGGGGGTAACAAGCCCCTCAGGAGACTAATGATAAATTCTCCTGTCCATCCAAATGGACAACAGACTACAATATCCAATCTGTACGCCATTTTCAGGGAATAAGATAATTATGACCATTATCTGCATGTGCATTCAGCAAACTGACCTTTCTGTAACAGGAAAAAAAATCACTTTTCCCCACATAGGCAGATTGGGTTCTCTGTTTTCTAGACTGTAGCTAGAAAATTTGTGAAGTCCTTTTGTGGTAACTTGTTTTTAGAAATATGTTGAAATGAAAATTTTACTTAGGAACAAATAAAAAAAAAAACTTTACTATAGGACTAAAAGGTACGAATGTTGTATTTTCACGACACCTACAGCATATTTTAATGTACATAGTATTTGCCCCCTTTGCCCCCCACTCACTGAAATCTGTCAGTTTTCAGAGTAAATGTCAGGAAACACAGGCTGAAGGGGGAAGGGAAACACCTTGGACGGGACGCCAGTCCATCGCAGGGCACCGCAACGGGGATTCAAACCCCGGACCTGCCACACAGCGGGCAACGACCAAACCCGCTGCGGTAGAACAAACCACAGAAAGTCTTCATTTAGAATCATTACCTGATTTCCAAAATGCAATTTGACACCCTTTGTGCCAACTTACCGCATACGCAGTGCGGCAGGTGTATTCCTATCCTCAGACCTAACAAAAAGTCTGTATCCATTGTCACATCGTAGGTACCAGTGATGACAGCACCCCTTATCGGGACCAAAACTATGAATGCAAATGTCCTAAACACAAACAATGCTCTTCAGTGTGTTATTCCATTAATGCTTGGCTCCAGGGAGCTCTTTAATCAACGTGCTGCGACACTCAGAAAACTACCATTTAATTAGATTTTTTCAAAAGGACCCAGACAGATTGTGATCTGTAATGCTAAAGGCTCACAAAGATTGATTTAACAGTTGAACTGCAATCCCATCCGCCTAACAGGGCTGGTACTTATCGCCCAGGATAAATCTTTCCCTCCCCATCGAAACAAGCCGCTGATAAGACACCGTTAGACATGTTTCTACAGAACGTGAGACAACGCCACTCAACCAAGAACAAAGCCCATTACTAATACAGGTAGACAGGGTAAAATCTCCAGATAGCAAAACTGTACACTCATTTGGTGTTTATAAGGCACCAGTTATTCTTTTTAATGACCAAAAAGCAATGAAACGTTGTTTACAGTAGTAATGATGTATGACTCAGTGTAAGTAGTGCATCTAACTACGGTGAATAAGGTATGTGGGCTGATAACACTATATCATATCCACTGTAAGTCTCTGCAAATACACAGATTTTCGGAACCGCTCGTCCCATACAGGGTCGCAGAGCCTACGTGGTAACACAGGGCGTAAGGCTGGAGGGGACACACCCAGGATGGGATGCCAGTCCGTCGCAAGGTACCCTAAGCGGGACTCGAACCCCAGACCCACCGGAGAGCAGGACTATGGTCCAACCCACTGTGCCACCGCACTCCCTCTCTGTAAATAAATAAATGTAAATGTAATGATAAGTGGTTTCGATAACAAATGACAACAATAATGATGTTTTGATCAATAGAATTCTTTCCATTGTAAGTTTATCCAACAGTGTGGGGTTTTCTGATCACATCCCCCCACTTTGCAGGGTGCTGACATAGGGATTCAACTGCATAATTTGTGTGGATCTTTCTCCTGAATGTACCAGCCCAGGACTATAGGTCTTGAAATATATGAAGCTCTGAACAAAGCAGTACCTCCAGACACCACACTACGGTATCACACTGGTAATCTGTCTTCCTCAATAACTATCGCACTTTGACGGACTCCTAAAGGCGACCCGCACACTCATCACAGCGTTCTCTATGTGGATGATGAGTAACGTGACGCCATAACACATAAAATGTCTTTGAAGCCAAGGCTATTAAAGTGAGTGTGGAGTATGGTACAGAAGAGAAAACAGTGCAGTGTTACTACGACTGGGTACACCTTGGAGAGACTATTTACCTCATCAGAAGAGCTTCTATTCTGGGGCTGAAACAAAACACCTCTGCTGCATTGCTGGAGCGGCAGAGCAGGGCACTGCATGTGACCCTCGGCGCGGCTCTATTTATATCATATGGCACCGGCGCCTCTCCCTCCCGCAATGTTGCAAGGACGGGCTGTGGTGGGCACTCGCCGTACCGCTACAGAGAGACAACTTTGCGTTGGTCACACTTCACACTGTAAAGGAGCACCACAACTATGGAGACAGGTAGGCCAGCCATATGTGCACCACACTGGGCACGGGGGGGACCCAGAGCACACTGGGAGAGTACTTGGATCACCCGTGGAAACATAGGACATATGCTGCATAACTACCGAGATGCAAGATTGCCAAAGTCAATTCAATCGCCTCCATCTAGAATCAGCCTGTGCGTAAGTCGGTTATGTAAAGTAAAGTCCAGTGGGTGGCTTGTTGACATGGTTTACTAGTGTTGTACAGATAAAAGCTGGAAGGCTGCTGACTTGTATGTTTACACCGTCACTATTTCTTTGAAAGCCACTGAGCGCTCAGTAATCGTTTATTCTTGTGTAGTGACAGTCTGGTGAGAGCCAGCAGGCACAAGAAAATGCGTTTTTTTACCCACAGGTACAAAGAAGCACATTGGAGAATAAATCATGTATGAGAATGTATCTAGAAAGAAAGTATGTGAGATATAAAAAGACATTTCACCTTGTAAAATATAGAAGTGAGGGGCAGTGATTTTATTTTCATTAAAAGAGAAAAAGTGATTTTTTTTTTAGGTAGTCAATATTGTTATAAGCTTCAGATCAAACTTTGCACCCTAACAAATATGTTATTACTGTGTGTTAATAAGCAACGGATGATGCTATCGCCCGTCTTCCTACGGGGACTTTCAAAGTCAAGAGTGCATGAATGAGGATTACTAGAGGACTCTGAGTGACGTACAGCAATGTATTAGTCCTTCAGCTGGCCTACAGTGGAGCTCCATGTAAGCCAGGTTATTGTCGCTCAACTCCATGGCAAATCAGTTGAGAGGCGTTGCTGAAGGTCACATAACCGATGTTTTAGAACAGTTGCATCCTGGTCACAACATATTTTGGGATCTGTCGGAGCACCAGCTAGACCTCCCTGCTGGATCTCCAGCTACTTTTCCATCTCGTCACTTGCACTTCAGGTTTTTCTTTTGCTGCGTTTCATAATTTAACAAAATAATCTTATTCCTTCTCAACAAATATTCTCCCTTTTTACGTGTGCAAATACCTACCTGTATCCGTACAATCTGGCATTTTATGCGCAGATTTAGATTCCGTGACCCGCGCTGTACTACGTATTCAAATGTATGTTTGTTCTGCCTTAGATAAGAAACATAATTGATCCTAAACTGACTCGAGCACCTATTTAGTTACAGCTCAGCCGACGATCTTGTACAGTTCTGTAACATTTTAGTGAAGGAAAAACTGGAACTGGGGAAGGAATAACATTCAGTGCTGGCATTTCCCTTTGCAGATGCAGGTGAATCTCAGCACCCCTCCCCCAACATGGACGACTTGGACTACAGTGTCTACATTGCAGACCATGACTGGAGCAATTTCTTTCAGGAGAGCGAGGAGTGTGACCTCCTGCAGGCGTCGTTGGCTACTCTGGATGACTCTGGGCTGAGCGAGCCGGATGATGCAGAGGGATCCCCCGTAAACTTGGCTACGCAGCCACTTCTGGAAGCTCCTTCTGTGGAGTGTTGTCTCAACACTGAGGGCCCTCAGGCTCCTGAGGGCAATTCCTCTGGCAAAAAGGAAGATATGTGGCTGGAGCCTGAATGTTTGCCAAGCAAGAATCCTACAAACCATAACTCTGGTGAAGAGTCAGCTCCATGGAACTCGTCAGAAGAAACAGAACTTGAAATAACTTCATTTGCTTCAAGTCAGGATGGCTTCCACAGAGCTACAGCAATTTCGACCTGCCTCCAGTCGACACAGCAGGAAGGTGGATATCTGGGGGGGATTATTAAAACAGCAATAGAACCAAATGGCACAACTTGTTCGGCAGCAGAAGGTGGGATTCATCAAGACAGTCCTTCCCGTTTGGATGGTTCGGGCTGGTCTGTTCAGTCTTTTGGAGGAGTAACATCTACATCAAGTCAATGCAACAATGATGCTACGTTGAGACCTTCATGGTCGGGTCTGAGGGCCATCCCTGGTGACCCACAAATGGATTTACAAATGCCACCCAAAGCAGAGCCCGGAAGAACCGATTGCCTGGGAAATAGAAATGAGATGCCAAGGAAAGAGAAGGAACGCTGGTTTGTGACTATGGACATTGGTAAGACGTACTCCAGGGAAAACGTGGGAATGTCAGCAAAAAAAAAAAGAAAAAAAAGATGCCGTAGAAGTTCAGTAGAACTGGGCCTTGGGTTTGGGGGCTGGGGCCCAGGTATTCAGAGTGAATCAGAAGCAGAGAGATATGGGGCTGCTCAACCTCTGGGCGAGCAGACTTCCTGGGAGCCTGAGTCTTTTCAGTCTGGAGGAGAGTGTATTGTTCGCACGGACGACACCAGGCAGCAGTTCCAAGGTCTGTCGGCAAAGCAACAGCTTGTTTCTCCCTCTGCAAATCGTTCATCAAACACCAGACTGCTATCAGAGGACACAAACTTCACAAAGCCAACAAAATCTGTAAGGGCGTCTGTGGCCTATAAGGGTTCAGAAGACATCTATCAAAGTGAAGAGGTACTGGAAAATAGACATGTGCCGCAGACGTGTTCTGAACATGACATACCCAGGGAAAAAATGAATGAGTACAATGGGAGTTTTTGGGCACAAGAACTGACATACAGCCCTGTTGATAACAGTTTCCTTGACTATGGGTTCCCTCTCAAGGAGTCTTGCAGTTCAACAGAAAATGAAACCGCTATTTTTTCTCAAACTGCAGCAAAGAAATCAAACAACGTAATGTTTCCTGTACCTTCGTATGACAAAATCCTGGAGCCTGCAATTAGCAAACAAGAGGGTATTCAAAGTGATAATGCTCAGCAAGGAAAGGGGTTCCCTGCAGAGCAACGTCTTTCTGAAAGACAATCTGTAGGGATTTCCACAGCTGTAACTGACAGTAAACATCGAGGGACATTTTTATCTGCAAGATACGTGGAACCCGAAGGCAGGACCCTACACGTTCCTCAAGCGGGAGAAACCCCACTGGGCCAAAAACAAGCTGATGATGTGCTGGAATCAAGTCGCGAGCATTCCCATCAAAGTCAAAGACAGACTTTCTCATTTCACACAGAGACTGAAGACGCACTCGGTCTCCCCCCATCTCTCTCTGCTCCTGATCATGCTCAAGCCCCCACAGCGGTGAACAAAAATGTATGTTTAGTAGTTACAGAATCTTTAGGTAGTCTCCTGCCGCAAGGTCAACAGGGCACAACTGAAGATGCATGCTTAGATTCAACCACAGCGTTGCCAGGCACCAGTGACCTGAAATATTTAAATGAAATCACAACTGAAACTGACCATAACGGGTTGCACGTGATATGTCGAAACTGTGCTGCTTCTGACTCTGGGAGGAAGCGGGAGAACCGTGGAGGAGTCGAACAGCTAATGAACGCGGAGAAGTTGACACGGGCTGGCAGCGTGCCAAATTTAGACACGGAAAAGAACGTGGAAGCGATGCAGCCCCCACTGTTTGACTCGGAGGACGAAGGACCTGCGGTAGAT
Organism: Scleropages formosus; assembly: GCF_900964775.1. Taxonomy (NCBI): domain Eukaryota; kingdom Metazoa; phylum Chordata; class Actinopteri; order Osteoglossiformes; family Osteoglossidae; genus Scleropages; species Scleropages formosus. Next base: position 835,987 of record NC_041807.1, read on the forward strand.
CCGGATTCTGGCATCGGTAGCACAGAATCTTGCGCTTCTCAAGAGCCACTTACTTTAGACCCCACTCACCCAGTTTACGCTCTTTCCCCTTTTTGGGATGAAATGGAAAAGTTAACCATCAACGATATTCTGCATTTGAGGCTAGTTGGTCATGCCCAGCCACCTAAAGAGCTCCCCCGTAATGCCGTAGCAGACACTTCAGATGCTGCTGACTCTGACTATTTCACGCAACCGGATGAGTCCAAGCCTAACCGCTCCAGTAGCGAATTCTCCACTTTGTCTGATTTTGAAGAGGAGTTCTCGCAAGCCCTTAATACAAGCACAAATCCGAGCCCCGAGCCCCAAGCGCACGGCTCCGCAAGGCCTCCTAGTTCCAGGGCGACCTCGTGGGAAAGTGAGGGAGCCTTTATTACAGGGAACCGAGAAGGCTTTGGAGAAGAACGATCGTGTTCGGATTATTCTTCCCAGTCTCATCTTTCGGGGTCATGTGTTGCGGAGCAGTGCTCCTTGCATCCTGTTCACTCACAGAGGGAGGAGAGCTGCTTGTATTTTCTGAGCCATCAGGTCTCTGAGCAAAAACCTGGATCGGAACCAGCAGAGCTCATGGAAAAAAATACCAAAATCTCACCTCCTTTCCTCGACAGTAAAGCACTAACGGCAAACTTTAATATTCCTTCGACAGAAATAATTGGGAACAGCGTTCATGGAAACGAGGCTACGGTTAGTCCACTGGGCACAAGCTCAGTAGCCTGTTTTACTCACGAAGATGCGGAGAAACTTTCGGTACCTGAAATGTACGATTGCTTTTTTTCCGACTTTGAGACCGGGAGCTTCTTCTTCCCCTTGGCTCGGAGATGTAATAAAAACAAAACAGTGCCCATATTTTGCTTCTCACGCTCGGCTAGACAAAGTCTCGTGTTCACAAAGATGTGGCACTATTGCCTTCCTGGGAAGTCGTCCTTTCGTCCGGATGACGAGGACGACCGTGAACCAATCCGAGCCGCGACGCGCGTCGGCGAAAGCGTCGGCGAGCCAACGGGGGCGGCGTGCGCACCGGACACATACGAACAGTTTTGTACGGACAGTGACTGGAGAGGAGATCTGTTCTGGAGAAATCCATTGTCCCTGAGGTGGACGTGCTTCCTGGGGGGAGGCCTCAGTCGGCCACACGGGAGTTTCATTTCCTGGCAATCTCTAGCCTTCAAGGGAAGGGGGAGTTCACTCTTTAGCAGATCAACATCTCAAGGCGATCAAGAGTGTCTTCCATGCACCGATCACCTGGAAACGCGGATGTTCGCCCAGAGTGCGGAGAGAACACGAGCCAATCCAAGACTGCAAGCAGCGTTATGTATTCCAGGTGGGACCGTTGCAGGCAGTGAGGACGGACACTGAACACTGCTTTCATATAAAAACACAAACACTTTTTGGGAGGGAATTGTCATAATTCAAAATGACCTCAGTAAGTGTGGCACGACATACCCAACAGTCAAACAGCAAAAAGAACAATTAAGCCAAAAATAATGTTTTGCTTATGTGTCAGATTTTATTTACACATAAAATGTAAGTGGAGCGTATGCAACAAATAAAGCACTTTTTGCAGGTGGCATGGGGGCACAGCACCTGGGTGATGTGAGAGGAGAGGGGTTTGACCCCCATTCAGTCTGTGTGGTGTTTGCATGTTCTCCCTGTGCCTGTGCGGGCTTCTTCTGGGTGCTCTGGTTTCCTCCCACACTCCAAAGACATGCTGTTCAGGTTCACCCACAGTGTGTGAGTGACAGAGAGAGTGTGTTCCACTGGTGTATGGATGAGTGAGCCCGTGTAGTGTATCTAGCAGTGTAAGTCACCATGGTGTGTGGGCTCATAACACAACATACAGCTCATTGGAAGATGCTTTAGAGAAAAGTGTCTGTTAAATAAATCAATGTAAATGTTGCAATTTATTATTACAGGTGCATGATGTCATTCTGCAGGAGACTCGGGCAGAGCGCACGTGGTACTTTTGCCCGGCTTTGAATGCACGAAAATACTAAGAGTCGAAAGGAAAAAATTATCTCCAAAGAAGTACAGTAGATAAAATGATCTGAAAAGAAAGGGCTAAAGAAAACCTGAAATAAACCACATCGTGACTTTCGGTGGATGCCTATCAGCAATCCTGCTTCGGGACGCCTTCGCCTCACGAGTCCGCAAGCTCTCGCGCTTGGGATGTCGAAGGACTATTAGAAACCAGCACTAGTCAACCATTGAGTGTTACCTGGTGTCTTACTGGGCCTCTCGTCTCTTCCCTGTGCTGCCATAGACGGATTCTTGGTAATTTCATATTCACTGATGACAATCATATCAAAACTTGGCATTTTGTGTATGTCTCACCTTACCCACATCCATCTAGTTTCCGAGAAGACTGAACCCTAAACAAGGGTATGTTTTCGAACGGCTGACCTCTCATCTAGCTCTGCTTGGTGCTTACAGGGCGGTACACCGGGGATGTACAGTAAATCACATTTACAAATAAGCGGGTTTTGCTCCATAAATACGCCGCATTTTCACTTTATAATTTTTGGTCACTCGTTCGGTCGTTATGTATTCAGAATGAATCCTACGGAGGCAACGCCGGTGAGGTCTCCGTGTCTCACTATTGCAGATGACAGATAGCAAGGCACGGGCAGTTCCGTGGTAAGTTATGACTGGTACGTGGGACCGGTACCAGTTTTGAAAAAAGTCACATCTGATAGCAAACTGTTTTGTCAACTTTAGAGAAAATAACCTACAAGGAAGTGGCAGAGACACACACTCTTGATGATGGTACTTTTCCAAGCTTCCCAAAGTTGTGAATGTGAACTAGAGTCACATGTTAAGAGGAAGTGACACGCGTGGGTCACATTCAGGGCTCAGGGTCAGGATTTCTTCTTCCCTCTTTCTCCAGCAGGAAAGGGCAGTCTGCTCCCATCCCTCCAGCACGCCGACTTGTGTCTGGTCTGCATTGCGTTTGCCTCCTGGGTGCTCAAGTCCATCAACCCACAAGATGCAGACACATGGAAAACTGGTACGTACAGTACGCTGTAGCACAACAACCCCTTGTTTTCTGTTAACGCTTTTTTTTTCCGTTTCTTTGACAAATAGTGAAACTTTATAGTGCTCCTACACAGTTTCACACACTCTGCTCGTAAAAAAAAAAAAAAAAAAAAAAAACGAAAAATCATTTTTTCTCTGATAGTTACACTACAACGCTGCTTTAGCGGTGCGATGGTTCTTTATTGGCTATGATATATTGTGATATTCGCACTCACGGTCTTAATTGATTTTTAATATAGTTCAGTAATATCGTTAACATTTTTGCTTTGGCGAAAGTTCCACTGCAGGACATTTAAAGGATGGTCTGTGCATGTTCTTTTTTCAGTAAATTTAAAGCAAATTGATAATGATTTTTTTTTGAGTAAAGTTTATTGAAAGACATTGAGCACACTACTCGTACTTTGAGTATATTTTGGTTTGTGTGCTCAAAGGGCCCGTTGCACGTAGGATATATACATATTTAATGACTTCAGAAGTGCATATATTCCATTCCTTTTGTAACATACAGGTATGCTGAAAAAGGCCCCACAAAACACATCCGTCCTGAAAAATAAATGTCTTTTGGTAAGCTTGAAGTTTGTTCTGCCATCATTGGATGGATGGATGGATGGATGAACCATCATTGCACCAAAATCTTAAAACAGGCCGCAATAATAGGATGAGCCATGAATTAATCTTGCCATTTTCATGTTCGGTACTTGTGCAAATATTTTTCCTTTCTCTCCGTCCAGTTCTGCTGGCGAACATGAGCGCCGTCTCTGCCATACGATATTTGCGCCAGAGCTCCAGCGACAGTGCGCCTCACCATGAGCCACGACCTACATATGAACCGTGACCTGGGTACGAACCGTGACCTGGGACCCTGAGACCTTTTCTCGGAAAGCTGGGGCCACGGTTCTCAACCGGTTTCTCTTACATATGCACCAAAGGGGACTTTTTTAGAGAAATGAACACAGAAGTTCAACAAGTTATTTGTGTAGAAAACATCTGCATGGAGGGAGAGTATAGAGGGGCACTTTCATTTTATTGCTGAATGTTATAAAAATATAATCTCCCTTTTACATGTCTGTAGATGAATTACACACAGCTGGGGAAAGATGAACCTGCCTGGAGCCAGAGTCATAGTACAGATATTTTGAATTTCTTTTACTAATTAGCCATTCAAGTAATTTTTTTAGTATGTGTGAAATCTATTTGGTGTCAAGGACAACTTTGAATTATATATTGTGGATTGTTCAGAAGATGAGCTGAGTGATCTTCTTTCTCTGTACGTGTGAAACATCTGTTTTTCTACATTTATTTAACAGACACTTTTCTTCCAATGAACTCTATGTAGTGTTATCAGCCCACACACCTTATTCACAGCAGTGAGTTACACTGCTAGATCCACTACTTACAATGGGTCACTCCTCCATACCTCAGTGGAACGCACACACTCTCTCTGTGTCACTCACACATTATGGGGGAACCTGAACAGCATGTCTTTGGAGGGTGGGAGGAAACCAGAGCACCCACAGGAAACCCACACAGACGCAGAGAGGACATGCAAACTACACACAGACTGAGTGGGGGCAGAACCCATGTCCCCTCACACAACCCAGGCCCTCTGAAATAACAGCGCTACCCGCTGTGCCATCATGCCACCCAACTCATTGGTGCTCTTCTGCTAAGCACCTCTCTGTTTAACTTCATGAACTGCGTCACATTAATGTAATTAGAATTATTAGTGTAATATAGTTTAAATATTGTATTGCTACTGTATATGGTATATTGTATTGTATTGTATAATGTAACTATTGTTTCAAAAAATGGTAGAGCTATACTTTTCGACAGGGATCATATGTGCCTAGAACTGAAACGCAAGAGGAAAGTGCTCTGAGACATTCATGTTGACCATGTTGGCAGTAAAGTTGTAGTTGCGTGGGTGGATGTTTGAAGTTTTAATTTAGATATAAGAATATACAAGAACAAATGACTGTAGGTATGAACTGTTAAATGTTTTAAATGATTTCAAATGAAAACCATTATCCTAATAAGGAATAAAAATGCTGTGATTTTTCTGTGGGTATGGTTTTCTATGGCATAGGAAAATTGCAGCACGTTTGATTCACTTCTTATGCCTCAAAATCAGAATACTGTAATTTAAGAGTAAGAAAAATGAAGGTTTGACTTTGTGTTGTATCAGAAGAATGGCTTCAACTCTAATGATGATGTTCAAATTGATCTTGGGTGCTAGAGCCCCAGATATGTGCGACAATATAAGACAAGAGACACAACTTTCAAACTTAGTAGGCAACAAATTTAATTTGCACACTACGGTTTCATTATTCGTTTCTTATTTTGGTACCATCATTACTATTTCTGCTTTTTTACAACCCACACACTGCTCTTTTCTAGTCTGATTTCAATTAAATCAAAGATTTTTTTCCGCGGTTGTCCAGAAACAGTGATGTCACAACAAATCACATTTTCTACACGCTGCGTACTGTATGCGTAGCTCTCGATGTGATGTATGCATACTGATGAAGGCATTCAGTCAAAACGCATCCATTTACCACGCAAATTAAACTGCCCTATTACTGTTTGAGACGGCTGCCCCTTTTTTCTCTCACGTGTTTATTTAGTGTCGTGTAAGTTCTAGAATTTTTTTTTTTGCCTAATGTTATTAGTTTATGATTGAGTGCGATGGTGTACAGTATGTTCTCATGGAAACCACAGTACAGAAACACACACACATGGAGTTGGAGCCTAACCCAGCAACACATGGCATAAGGCTAGAGGGGATACACCCAGGACGGAATGCCGGGACAGGACACCAGTCCATTGCAAGTTACCCCAAGCAGGACTCGAATCCCAGACCCACTGGAGAGCAGGATCTGGTCTAACCCACTGCACCACTGCACCCCCCTTCAGTCAGAATCACTGCAGTTGAATCTTTCTTCCACCAGATGGAAGAAGAGTCCAGCTGAACAATAAGACCTTCTTTCCTAGTCCTAAGTGCATTTTAGGACCATGCTTAATTTAATTTCTCCATGAATTGTAATTTTTACACAATGGTCATATTAGTTTCATGTTGATTGTATATAGATATAATCAGTTAATTACCGATGACAGTTTGGATATGGGTTCGCAGCCCATGTGGAGTCTGATTGCTCTCCCTGTATTTGTGTGGGTTTCCTCCTACAATGGCATGTTTCAGGTTAAGTGGTGGCTCTAAACTCCCCCTTTGCGCATGTGTGTGTGAGTGTGAGATAATCACTTGGGGTAAAGGCGTCAAATCAATGCTACAGTTAGTAATCACTGCAATGTCTGCGAAATAAATCATCTCTTAGTCCTTTTGCTGTAAAAAATGTGGAAAAAAGTTACAAGATAAAGATGCTATGGAATGAAAATTCAAAGCTCAACGAGTAAATTTTACGTTGTGAGTAACCCTTCATTCATATGAACACAAGCAGAAACAGATACTACAGACCCAAGAGAAACAAAGCGCACTGAAGAGAATGCTTTTTATTTTTAAATATCTTGAAATAAATAAAAACATGTTATTTTTTCCCTTTATTTCCCTGTGTTTAAGTGCAATAGGAAATTAAACCGCTGGAGCCGTGAAACTTCACAAAGGGCAAACATTACATTAAAACCAGCAGAAAGCATTCGCCCTTTCAAAGTATGGGCATGCGTGTAGACACAAAAAATATAAACGGCTTCTGTGCAAAGCAAATAAATATACATTAGAAAAAATGCATTTGGCTGAGCAAATGGAAAAAGGTACAGTGGTAAAATACAAAAGCCAGGTCTTCCAAAAGGTAAACAACAGGGTGAGCGGGGTTATTTTACATGTGTACAGCATTAGGCGAGCGTCTCAGAGGGGGTAACCCACAGCTTCCTGGTGAATCACCGCGGTACGCTCGCAGCTCCTCTTCCTGTTTCCGGGACCCCCTCGGCCGCGTTCCCTCCGCGCCTCACCCCTCCAGCGTCCGGTATGGTGAAATCCGGGCCAACGGCTGACTCATCCCAGTATCGGGGTCGAAATCCCAGATGTTATCGTAGTCCACTTCCTGGTCGTCCGGTTCCGCGGGTTCGAGGTAAGAGATCTCTTCTGTGGGAACAAAAAAGGAGCCGTTTCAGCCCTGGGCAGCGGTGGAGCAGCATTGCTGAACGGGGCCCAAAACCCCTCCCAGCGTGGTAACGCCGCAAAGGCGCCCTTCGTTCCCAGTCCAGCCTTCGCTCCACTGCTTACCTCACCCACCTCGTTCCGAATGAATCGGACGCAAAATACGCAGCTGAAAAGCAATGCAAACAGACCCTTTGGACAAACACGAGACCTGGCCGTAAAGCTATTTGTGCGTGTGAGGTCTGCGCCGAGCGACAGGCATGCGATGCGTGCGGCGGTGAGAGTCACGCCCGGCCCGCGTGTGGCTCGCGGCCTGGCTGGGCGCCCATATTTGCGCTCGTCTTTCCAGCCCCGCCCCCAGCGCCATCGCCCACGCCGTGTCCCGTCCCGTCCTGCCTTACACCCACAGCCAAGGCACACGGCGCCGCTCCGGAGAAGGTCAGGCTAAAATCGGACACGGCGGTGTGCGCGGGTGCGGGGAAGGGGGGGGGACGGCGAGGGCCTCAGCCCAATTTATCATTAACTAATCATTGACGTGAGTTTTAAACTCAGATGTCAGCCGGCGCAGGTGGTGCAGCTGGTAGAGTAGCGATTACAGCTGCTGCCTTTGGCCCCAAAGGTTGTAAGTTTGAATCCTCCCTCCAACAGGGGCCTGCAAGTGAAGTGAAGGAGCAGTGTGGTGGCACAGTGCCCAGGTGGTGCGAGAGGACGTGGGTTTGATTCCCGCTCAGTCTATGTGGAGTTTGCTTGTTCTCCCAGTGTCTGTGTGGGTTTCCTCTGGGTGCTCTGGTTTCCTCCCACCCTCCAAAGACATGCTGTTCAGGTTCCCCCATGGTGTGTGTGTGTTCCACTGATGTATGGATGAGTGACCCAGTGTATCTAGCAGTGTAAGTCACCACGGTGAATAAGGTGTGTGGGCTGATAACCCTACATAGAGTTCACTGGAAGCCGCTTTGGAGAAAAGCGTCTGCTAAATAAATAAATGTAACTATTTAATTAAATAGCAGTGGGGGGAAATGTGGGTGGTCTGAGCAGTATTCTTTCACAGTACCCAGAATTCCTAGCTTCAACATGCTCAGAAATCTTGCTGAAATACGGTAGCTTGCAATGCTCTGAAAGACAGACACACACACACACACGCGCGCACACACTGTCAGAACCGCTTGTCCCATACAGGGTCGCGGAGCCTACCCAGCAACACAGGGCGTAAGGGGAGGGGACACACCCAGGACGGGACGCCAGGCCGTCGCAAGGCACCCCAGGTGGGACTCGAACCCCAGACCCACCGGAGAGCAGGACCGCGGTCCAACCCACTGTGCCACCGCACCCCCTACTCTGAAAGACATTCTTGGCGTGTTTGGCGAAGGAATAGGAACAGGAAGTGTGCTAGTAAGCTTCGCGCCGCAGAATGCCGGACATTCTCACCTTGTGAGTAACCAGCTGACATCTCCACGCCCCGTGGCCGGGTGAGCGCCTGCAGGGAACGAGAGGACAGAGAGGGCCATTTTGCCAGTTTAATCACGGTGAAATACTGAAGTTTTCAGAGAGAGGTGAGATCCGCTCGTTCATCCGGTACGGCCGCGGCGCCTATGCCTGCGGTCGGTTCAGTGGGGCCACGCCTCGGTCGCATGCAGCCGTTGGGTGAGCACAGAGCCAACCGACCCACCGCCACCCAGACTGGACCGTTTGTCGCCAGCAGGAGTGCTTGTGCCATCGTGCATTTTACGTGCGACTACTTATGCCTGCATTTCCGGCTTGAGGCGTGGAATCTTCTCCAGCTTCCCCCTTTGAAATGCTAAGAATCCTGGCAAGAGAGTTCTGCATACCTGCTCGATGTCAGCGTGAGGTAGCGCCGCCGTAGGGGGGGAGAGCAGTTTGAGCCCCGCAGCCCGATGGGAACTCTCCACTTCCTGCCTCGGGACCGAGGCTTGCGTCTTGCGTCGACCTAACGGGGGCATCAGCAGCTTAAAGGCTTGCGGCTGGAGATGGGCGGCCGGTGGATCCTCCTGCCGTCCCCGGTGCGGTCTGGGCATCTGAAGACATGGAAGAGGAGTCTTAAAACGGTGTGCGACTATGGTAACTAATAAAATACCATCGATCGACTTGGTTGCGGATAGCACAGAGAAATGAAAGCACGGGAAGTAGCAGTCCGAGGCGTGACTGCACTCGGACGACCTCGACATTATCGCGTGGGACAAACCGGACTCGAGAGTGAGAGCAAAGCAAGCCCGAAGAGTCCTACACCTCCGGCAGTCGCTGAAGGGGACTCGTTTGCAGCGGGCGTGCTCGAATTTTCCCCTCGTACTGATCAGTTTGGTGTGAGGTATCTCATAAAAATCCAGCCTGAAATTCTGGCTATAAAATGGAACGAGCGTCCTGTTGCTCTTCTTCGGTAAGACGTTACTCATAGGCATGGTAAGCCACTCACTGCCGGGTTAACATAGCTGTCCTCCGACACATGCATCCCAGGAGTCCACGGGTCGTCGTAGAGAGGGGACAGCGGCATCCGGAATGCGCACGTGTCCGAGTTCCTCTGCGGGTTGGAGAGCTGGTGTTTTATGACCGCCTGGGGGGTGCTCCAGCTGTTGGACTGTACAGAGAGACCAGTGGCGGTTAAAGCATGGTGAAGGCAGCAGTAAAGCGCTCCCGTCTGCACATACAGCATCGGCATGTCCTCATAGCGCGTTTGTCGCGGCGAGGGACGTCATTCGGCATCGGCGTTCGCGCGACGTGACTGTGTGGGACATTGAATCTCCTGTCCCGAACACTGCGAAATTTAATCGAGGCGTCGCACTTGATTGGCAGACGGCGGCAAGTACCTTGACAAGGGGGGCCTTCTCCTGCTGCAGATGGGGGGCGCTACGTTCCAAGAGGTGGTAGGGTGTGTTGTAGACGGGGGACAGCGGCTCGCCGCCGGAGCAGTTGGATCCACGGTGCGGTGGGTGGACCTCTACGATGGGCCTGACCTGGGAGGAGATGCTGTTGCTCCGGTCACTCAGACGAGCCGAAAGACCCACGTCGCCGGAACCGGGCCGACTGGAGGCGAACTGCAGGGTGACGGGACAGTACGCGGTTAGTCCCGGGTGCGAGCAAGGACTGAACTTCACGCTGGCGAGCTGACACCGATCCCTGGAAAGAATATACACTTGAGGATTTTTAAGCTCGACCTCCACGATCCCCTCCGACCCAAATTACTCCGGTATTAGAAAAATCCTGCCGTGTCAGCGGTTTCAAAGTTGGACCCTGAATGAAAGTGGCAGTTTAGCAACGCAGTCACGATACATGAAGATATAACGTAGCATGAACCTGTCATACGCACCCACACGTATCCAGGACACCGCAGTACACTAGTAAACATTCTGAATGTGTCCTTTAACGCTCCTGTTTCCTGTCTGACTCCCTGCCCGTGTGTATTATAAATCGCTTCCGCTGGTGGCCTTCCCACATTTACTGGGTCTGCCGCACACACACGACAGGCAGCTCGACTGCGGAGTCCTGCTCGCTGCATGGCCGCGCAATTTATTTGCTTAGCAGATACTTTTGCGATAGGAGATTATAGGAGAATTAAATCTTGGCCAAAAATTAAATAAAAGCGTTGCGATATGGCTCACGCGAGAGCTTTGGTGCCGATTTTATTTGCTCACACTATTAACGTGCATTGCAGTCATTCGTATCGGCTTACATATGTTTTCTGTTAAGCAAATCTCCGCTCTGGTCTGAAGGTCTCTAACATTTCATCGCTTTCCACCCACGCTGTCGAATACCAGGGCACATAAATACAAATAAACATTTGCCTGTGTTTAACGTATCGGGCGGCCTCTTCGATCCTAAAACTCAGGGCTGGACACAGACTGTTTCTGCGAACAATGCGCTCTCGCTGGGCCTCCATCATAATTTATTGCCATAGTAGATAGCTGGTGTCCAAAGCAAATAATTTCTTTTATAACATTACATTATAGCACCGGTGTTTATTTATTGCAGCAGTTCAAGCTCAGTATCATTCTCAACAGCCCCCCAGGCTGAACCCTATAACCTCCAGTTTAGTACAACACTTTAACTACCGCAAGACTTACGCAGAGGGGCGTAGTGTAACCCGGGGACATGAGGTCGTCCCCATGGTTCTGCACCGTGAGTCCGTTGGATCCCCTCCCGTGGCGGGAGTGCCTCTGTTCCCGGTGGCTGTGGCCACTCCATCGGTCAAACTCCGGAGCCTGCAGATCGGGTTCACGGGCAAGATCGTTTTCCAACAGAGGAATGTGTTTCTCGGTGTGTTTAAGGCGAAAGGAAAAATTTGCACGTGCTTTATCTAATCTGCGAACCGATGGAGCGATACGACTCCCGTCCGTATCGTACCGTAGTCTTGGTGGGAGTGTAGATGATGTCATAGACCGGTGGTGGGGGAATTTGCGCTGGGACCTGCACGGCACGGAGATGACAGATCCACTCTTGGTATTCACTCTCATCCAGGCAGGTCACCACAATGGGATTGATCAGTTTTCCTAAAAGGGAATCGGAAGCGAGTGTCAGAATCGACACAGAGCGCTAAGCGTGGTGCCAGTGGCTTGTTCAACTTTATCGCATTTGTCCAAGATATCCCGCGGTGCTCCGATGCATTCTCCAGTACAATTCAGCAGTCCAGCTACCTTCAATCGTAAAAGTGTTGGGTTTCGCGCTTTGGCAGGGTGTGGTCACGCTGATGCTGTTCAGAGGAAGCTTTCCCTGAAAGCACAGAGTGAAAAGTGCATCAGCGGAGTCTGGAGATCCTTGCGCTTCTAACAAAATATCTTAACTGCTGACGAAACCGCATCGGTGTGGTCACTAAAATCACGTGGACTGATGACTCTCTGCTCCTTACATTACAAGGTGCAGCGAAGGGGATTTAGTGTAAAGGGGCCCGGCGTGTCAGCGGATGTTTGTACGAGGCCGCGCTGCCGCAATTCCTGGATTTGCATGACCGACCTTGTAGAAGAGGCCGTTGCTCTCCTCAGAGAGGATGATGAGGGTTGAAGGGTACATCACGAGCAGCCGGTCGTGCTGGTCCTAAGGAAAGAAAAAATCAGAAAGAGAAGCAGCATTTCAGTTAGAAATAAATGGCTTGTTTTATCGAAAACCCGCAGACCTTTGAACAGAATAGAATAGAATAGAGTAGAATGCACTTTATTGTCCCATTTCTGTGACAATTTTCAAATTTCAAATTTGTCTTGCACAACCATGGCACGGCCAGCGCACGACCATGGACTCACATAAAACAATACATACCATAACTTGCAATAAAATAAGAAATAAAGCAACAATCAAAATATATTAAAAACCTACTGTATACCAATCAAAAATCTCAGTTTTGGAATTCTCTATTCAATAATTTAACCGCAGCTGGCACAAAAGGATTTTTATAACGAATACAGAGCATTTCTTCCGGTAAACATCGACTTCTCTGGATTTGAACCTTTTCGTGAAATAGCCGATTTTTTTAAATGCGGTTTTCATTTATATCCGTAGCCTCGTAAAGTGCATACGTCTGCGTACAAGTGATTTAGGTGCGAGCGGAATATCAGCATCGTAAATGAAGACCAGCTGTGAATGTGGAATGACTGTACAGGAAGTTATACTGTACTTTGTTGTGATTACGCAATTGCCGGTACCACCTGGTGCAACAGTCCTGCCCTTCAGTGCTGCGATGTCAGATTACCGTGGCGCAACACTGGTAATCTGTGCATCTGTGCTGTAACACAGTTCGGGGAAACGAACGAGGGAAAACCGACACTTGCCGCCCTGTCTCAGCCGGGCGTGCGTCTGCCTTCCTCATATGGTCACGTTCAAATCGTTTACGGGCTGTCGTAGACACGCTTAGAGACAGCCGAGATCCTGGCCTAGCTCATTTTGTCTGTTTTTAGAATTAATTGCCAGCACTAACAACAGAAACCGGTGGTAATCAGTACAATGCAGTCAGTAGCAATTTTACCTGCTTCCTTCTCCCAGAATTGGTTGAATATTGCAATTATTCTTATTATTTTTGAACATGCTGGCAAAATAAAGTTGAAAAAAATGTAAAAATACTACTCTACGTTTGGTCCTGTAAACAATACGCTCCAGTCGTTCTTCCTTTTTTAAAAAAATCTGCTGACGTTCCGAAGGGGAAACTCCTGTTACGTCACTCGGCATAGAACCCTGAACCTGAAAGCTGGTAGCATAGTGGTTAGAGTCACTGTCTTCGGCTGCAGAGATTGCAGGTTTGATCCCCCCCCCCCCATGGCTATAGTACTCACCCTAAACTACCCAGTAGTTTAGCATTATAAGGTTTCTTTGAAGAAAAGCATCAGCTAAATGAATAAATGTAACTGGTCTCAGTTAAAAGTCCAATTGTCTAATTCCGCAGACCACACAGGTTGCCTGCAAAGCAATGGAACTATCTGATGGATATTTATTTCGGGAGCTGTTGGTTTCAGCTCCTTTGAGTGGCACTGTGAACATTGGATGCTGATTCATTCCGGCAGGAAACGATGTCATTAGACTGGAACAAGGCTCTTACCTGACAGGGCAGGTGTTGAACTCTCACTTTGGTCACATAGGTGATGACGCCTAGCGACTCCCTTTGAGAGCCCTCCCACTCGTAAATGGGTTCTTTCCCCACCGAATTCCGGAGCTCTTCCTTGCCCTTCACCGCCTCCTCTGGGTTCTGGAATTTGATCGGTAACAACCGATTGTCATCGTTTCTTCCTCTTTGCAGCAATTAGAAAATTGACCTTTTGACCAAATAGCTGTATACTGTAATCTGAGGAGCAACAGCTGTCGTTGTTAATTCCTTCAGCAGGGTACATAACCGTACGATTTTGGTAACAGTGTACGGTACAAATGGTGAAACTCATGTGCCAAGTGAATGCAGGAATTCATCTCCCCATTCATGGGGTCTGATCTGGAGGTGCAACAGACCTTGACACTAGCGTATGTCCTGCTCTTCGGCGTAATCACGGTACCCCCGTTGGCCTCCACTTGCTCTTTCAGGTGACCAAACCAGGTGTCCAGTTCCTCTTGATTGGAGCAGTAAACAATGATGGGGTTCAAACCAACACCTGGAGAAGGGAAGGAGAGAGCGGAATGCAAAAGGATGAGAAACCCGTTATTGGCACAGGTCACCCACATGCAAGAACGTTCACCGAAACAAGCTTGGCCCAGCCCTCGATGCCAAGTCTTTCATAACTCTCGGCTCGACAGCTTGGCACTTGTATGTTTGGTTATTTGCCCATTTCCACAGAAATACCATAACTCAGTGTTAAGTTGGTGAAGTAGAGGTGTGCTCATTTACACTGCTGGACACGTACAATGAACATGCCGCTGGGGATTTTTGTCATAGTTTCTGCTCAACGACCACTCCCTCGCACCCTCCGATCATTTACAGTGACGCTCACCTTCGCTCTGCCCTTGCGCATAGGTCCTCTAACCACACACACCTTATGGAAAAATCAACATGCTCTGCATTGCTAGGCTATTGAACGTTGCTGGATTTTGGAGCTGGAATCTCCCGCTCGCCTGCTTCTCATACCAGAGATAAGAGAGCAGGTCAAGTCGGCGTCATGCCCACAACTCTACGGTTTCCTGTAAATTCTTAGTTTGTGTAAAGAGCTCTTACAGCAACAGTTAAGTAAATGGAGTTCTCACTATGTCTTCATACACTGAGGATTATTATGGTAAAGCACTGAAAATGAGATTTTTTTAATGTAAAAAGAGATACAGGAATAAACGTTTTTTTCTCACAGCCTTACGAGTCACAGTATCCCTTGACTTTTTGCATCGACTTTAGAGCCTCTATTGAAAATACACAAGGTGTTGTTATTATTAGACATTTGTTCTGAATGAAGACTCTGTGGTTGGTTTCCCTGGCAATGTTAGCCTTTGAGCCGCTGCAATTATTACACACCCTCAGCGACAGACCTCTGTCTTTTGTCTTAAACGAGTTCTTTTAGTCTCCGTCGAACAAACACCGAGGATGGTATTTTCCGGATTGTTCTCAGCGGTTTCCAGCCTTCTTTTCCGTCATCGCTGTACAGAGTCAGAATCGGAGATTTAATACATAGCTCTTTCACCTTTTTGACTGCCTATGTACCACTTTTAGCTGAGATTTCTCAAATACCCCCATGTCAAAGCATTTGCTCTATTCAAGTATAGTGTGATATAAACCTCTGTTTTGTGATTGTACTGAAAGGGAAGCGAGTCGATTGCCTGTATTTGATTGTCAGGAAATATAACGAATTTTGTGATCTCGCTATCAGTAACAAAGTCTTCCACGAGACAATGCGAGAAAATTGTCTTTTTTTTTGTAATTTGCTCTTCATAGCCTCCTAGTGAAGAATCTGAAATTTATTCCCGATCTTTGACTCTCCCCCTAGAACCTTTGAGGACTCGAGTAGCAGAAGCAACATGTGTTACAGCTCAGCAACAGGCATGGCAAGGGTCCCAGATAGCAGGACTGTCCCCACCCCAGCCAACAGCTGAGCTGTATCTGTGACATCTGTCAGCGAACAAGGAGGCTTTGTGGGGCTATTCCCCCTACCCTGACAGCTCGTCATTCTCTTTTGTAGCGCCTGCAACAAACTTGCTGAAAGATAATTATCCGCAGTACACGATGGGTTTCGACATTAGTTTCAACACAGACAGATGTATTGCAATTGAAGCGTAGTTGTTTCACCCCCCATCGAAGAGAGGCAGACCCTGCAACGGCAGCCACAAAGAAAGTCCTCATTATTTGAAAAAACACTCAGCCCACAAGCAGGGCCGAAGAAGCACCTTAAGGTGCGGTCGTCGTGTGCCTGCAGCGCGCGTCTCACTAGTGGCTCAGTTCCAGCTGCCAGAGAGTCTCGCTCTTAAATTTCTTCCCGTTTCATTTCGGTCACCGGCGTACGCCTCCGTGCCGGAGATGATCTGTCAGGCCGTTATCGTGTTTTTTTATCGAACGGGAATCAAAGTGAGGATTTGAGGCCGGCACCCCTGCGGATTTTGAGCGGGATTTTGTCTTTGTTTTGGCACGCGGTACCCAATCCACCGTGATCGTCATTTCGTTCTCGCTAACTGCCGGAATCTCTCCGCGAGCTGCAAGTTGAGACAGCCTCTCGACTGGAAAAAGACGGTGACCTCATGCAGTCCGCTTTGCATGCTTCGCTCTTCGGCGGCCCGTCGGTCCTGTAGAAAGTGCCGTTCACTCACCGTCGATCTGAAACGAGAAGGTTTCTGCGCTGTCGCTGCCTCCGTTTGCGGTCTGCAGCTTGCAGACCGTGATATCACTCAATGGCAGTGTTCCCTGTAGGAGGAAACAGACGTTAGAAATAAAATCACTGCACCTCCTTGCATAAGATTAATACTATACCATCAGTTATATCATATATATACATATATGTATCTCACAAGCATTAATTTTCCTTCAGACTTCACACTAAGATCTTAAAAACACGTCACTGTTTTGAATATCGGACAAAAACTCAAATTTTCACCTAGGGATCGGCATCATGTGTGATGAGATGGCTGAGTGGCTAAGATGCTGGACGGCTGGTCCCCTATGCCCTGCGTGCATGGGTTTGAATCCCGTTCTCGTTGTTCTTATTTTAGGAACAGCTGGTGGCGGTTAGAATTGCTTTCGGATGCAAAGGTTGCAGGTTTGAATCCCACCTCTAGCTGCAGTACCCTTGAGCAAGGTACTTACCCTAAATTGCTCCGGTAAAATTGCCCAGCTCTATCAAGGGGCAAACAGTTGTAGGTAGCGCAACATTATAAGTTGCTTTGGAGAAAAGTGTGAGCT
Source organism: Scleropages formosus (assembly GCF_900964775.1). NCBI lineage: Eukaryota > Metazoa > Chordata > Actinopteri > Osteoglossiformes > Osteoglossidae > Scleropages > Scleropages formosus. Next base: position 852,954 of record NC_041807.1, read on the forward strand.
AAATGAATAAATGTAGATGTAAATCACAAAACATAGTCATGGTAAATGGACTAAAAGAAAACGGTAGCAGTTTGACTTATTATTCACTGAGCAGAAGAGTAGCAATGGACTGAAATGAAGCCCTTTGTGAAATACTGCCGGGTGGAGTCCTTGTCTGTAACACAGGAGGGAAGCGTGGCTCCGGCTGGAGCTACAAGTATGAGCACCACTGAGGCCGAAGGTGTGCTGTACGCAGCTTTAGAGATGCAGCCCTCACCTGGTAGGTCAGCCCCGTGCTGGTGTTGGAGACAAAATGAAGGTGTGTCTGGAAGAGGTCCAAGAAGCAGTCATGTATATCCTACGGTAGGAGAGACAAGTCAGAGGGAGATTTAGCAATAGCAGGTGGTGCAAACTGAAGACAATGCATTTTATGAAACGATGGCACATGAGGAATGTGCGTCAATCCGGCGGACTGAGAGAAAGCAGGTGAGAACAGATGTTTGTGACAAATTCTAATTCCGCCCCAAAGACGCCGTAAGCACAACATCAAGGGCCCGAGAAGAAGGGGATTCGGCAGAATCTCTAATTACGAGACGATGCGCTTCGATCTTCCTCTGGCCGCGTCTTCGGGTTATTAATTCCCGACTAAATAATTCCTTTGTCTTTCTCCTCTTTCCCACAGCGCAACGGTCTCAACCCGAAGGTCCCGAGGGGAAGTCGTTTCGGTATGACACAGTGCCTTTCCCACGGTCAAGCACCTGCACGCCGTACCTGACGCCGATTGCAGACAGCGCCCCGCTCCCATCCAACAGGGATCAGGGACACCGTGAATCAAGGGAGGTGTTTTGCAATCTCCTCGGTGCAGCGTGTTCAGACATAGGGCTCAGTTAATCGCCATTACCTAACGGCTTTGTTTATTTCACACGGCTGCTAAAACCCCATCGGCTCCGTTTGCGCCCCGTCCTTTTCTGCGTCCGAAAGCCGTCTCCTCCGTGGGAGTCGCCTCGTCTCCGAAAACGAACACGTTCGTATGATGACAGACTGGGCGCAAAAGGGATTCGCCTGCTTTTTTGACGCCGCACCTTCACTTAGCAGGACCGAACCGCACAGAGAAGAGCGTATGACGTGACACTGAATACATCTAAGCTGAAAATAATAATTAATATAATAATTGATGCTAGAGGACAGAAGCAACCGTTTCAGCTGTAATTTTCATTCGGAGTGTACAAAATCGGTGTGATCTTTGATTTGCATTGTCAAATGTAACGTTATGAGCGAATAAAAGGCATCTGTGCCAACCCCCCCAGTATTTGGCAGAAAGTTCTAGATATTCCTCAAAAGGCATAACTTTAAAAACCACAGCTTTTATAAAAAAAGAGTTTTTACTTTTAATATTTTTAAGACCATATAACCGAAAATGATTATTAAAGGCCTTCAAAAAAAAGACACTGGGTCAATTGTCTGTAAGATATATTGAGCTGGGAAGACTAGGCTATAAGAAACGTACTTTGTGGCACTGTGTGGGGCTGTGCGGGACTATGCGGGACTGTGTGGCACTGGGTGGCACTGTGTGGCACTGTGTGGGACTGTGTGGCACTGGGTGGGACTGAGTGGCACTGGATGACACTGGATGACACTGGATGACACTGGATGACACTGTCTGGGAGTGTGTGGGACCGTGTGGCACTGTGTGGGACTGTGTGGCACTGTCTGGGACTGTGTGGGACCGTGTGGCACTGTGTGGGACCGGGTGGCACTGGGTGGCACTGGGTGGCACTGGATGACACTGTCTGGGACCGTGTGGCACTGGGTGGGACTGTGTGGGACTGTGTGCGATTCCCCCGGCCCCGGATAAGCAGCGCTAACCTGGCAGTGCAGGAAGCGGAACTGCACTTTGGAGCTGTGCACCATCCTGCCGTAGTTCTTCACGTTGACGCTGCTCTTCTTCCAGCCCGCCGAGGGGTCGTAGGCAAACGGTGGATCCCACTTGATGTTCTCAATAGCTTGGAGGTCCTTGGGTGACATCTCCTACATGACGACGCCAACGGCGAACTTCAGCAAACACTTCGGAATGACCGTAATGCATGAGACGTGCACATTTACTGCAGAATTTTGAAGCAGGTCAGAGGCTCTCACCTTCCTGGGGGTCACAGTGCAGAGGATGTTGATGATGCTGTTGGACTTCACCTGACCCTCCTCTGGGTTCTTCTTACGGAACAACCGACTGCTTTTCTCGGAGACAAGGAAAGATAAACCAGGTCTGTCAGACTCTTTTCCTGGAGCTTTTCTTGTTTTGGGGGTTTGAGCACTAACTTCACATAACTTGACGTTTCTCATTACATCTGGACAAGGCAAATATCACTTTTGTTACATCAGACTTTAAATAAATACCGGAAACCATTTCCATGTGCTCTTCTTATATTGCTAAGTCCATTTGTTGCACTTATTCACCGTCCTTTTTTAAACTGTGTTTTCAGAAATGCAGGTAAATTTGCACTGAACGTGTAACTGTTATGTTGCAGTAACAGCGAACATGATATCGTTTTTTGCTTATAATTCTTGCCTTGCAGCTTTGCATATTTAAATGAGCTTGGAGATACAGGTTCGTGCAGGATGTGAATGTCTGTGAACTTCAGCGTCATCCTGTCTTATTTCCTTACCACTTTACCTTTATACATTTAGCTGACACTCTTCTTAACTTGCAGTGATTTACTCTTTCGTATAGCTGGGTAATTTCTACTGGACTAGTTTAAGGTAAATACCAGCAGGATGGAGATTTCAACCCTGCGACCTCAAGCCCAGAGGTGGGTGACTCGCCACCCCATCACATGTATTATTGTGAGGTTACTGAAGTTTGCCTTTTTCTGGACCTTTACATCAATGAGAAAACATGAGAGGTCCTGGGGCTCAGTGTACAACATTCAGCACATTAAAACATGGGCAAAGGGGTGTATCTACAGCGCGGCCAGAAAGTGTGTGAACCCTATAGGGATGCTCATTATTCTTGTATAAAATATTAAAATAAGCTCAAACAAGTCTAAATCTGAAATCTCAAGATAAATGTATAAAATTAATAAATGATTAATACACCTGACTCTACTTACCTACTTGGTTTAACCAATGCGACTTGGGCTTCACTTATTGTTACACCTGCACTACTTGCGTGTTTCTACTACACACATAATTTCCTCTAAAGCAACATATGGAATTGGTCGTTACGCAACATGAGAAGCACTGATCCTAATTACATTTATTTACTTAGAAGACAGTTTTATCCAAAGCAACTTCAGTTGAACCCTATGTAGCGTTATGAGCCCACACACCTTATTCACCACGGTGACTTACACTGCTAGATACACTACTTACACTGAGTCACTCATCCATTCATCAGTGGAACACACTCTCTCTGTCACTCACACACTATGGGTGAACCTGAACAGCATGTCTTTGGAGTGTGGGAGGAAACCAGAGCACCCAGAGGAAGCCCACACAGACAGAGGGAGAACAAACAAACTCCACACACTGAGCAGGGATCAAACCCACGTCCTCGCACACCACCCAGGCACTTCGAGACAGCAGCGCTACTTACTGTGCCACTGTACAACCCGTTAAATGACCACTCTGTGGTAAAACTAAGGGAAAGTATAATCGAACAAGGGGTTCACATACGTTCAAGCAGCGCTGTATAGCTACTGAGATTGGAGAAAAACAATAATCTCTGAGAGAGTGTAAAAAGGCCCCGGCGGGGATTTAAAGTGGACACGGAAGTACAAGAAGCGCCCGTCGAGATGGTTCACAGCACTCGCTGAACATCTGCTAGACTTTCTAACCACGCGTGTGACATCAGCGCTACAGCGGGGTAAAAAACAGGTGTCGAGGCTGCCGTAAGGAATTACGAAAGAAGCGCACGTTAAAAGGTGCTGTTCAGAGAGAAGTTAAGGCAGCATTTAACCGAGCGGGCAACTGAGCACTTTGTGTAAGGATATATTTATTTCACTTTGAGTGGTCACCTAAAGGTTGTGTGTTTGAGTCTCGGGAGTCGATCTGATGTTGTGTTTCCCCGGAAAGTAGGCAACTGAACCGAAACTACTTTTATGAAATAAATATTTGAACACCGCGGTGAAAAGGTTGCTTTCCTTCATATTTATCCAAGGTAGATAAGGGACGAGGCCAAAGGCCCTGCAGTGATCTGAGAGAAGGACGCGGGGAGCCGCCCCTCCCCATTCGCACCTGTGTTGATCGGACTTGACTCGACTGCCGTACACATCGCAGTACCGGCTTTGCCCGGTGGATTAAAACATTACCTCATTGAACACAGAGCCAGCCTACAGGCACACGTAGGTTGTGTGTCGGCGCGGGGACGATCGGGACCCGTGCGGATCGCTGGAGGTCTCGAGCTCGGGAGCGGGACCATAGCAATCAGATCATGGGCAAAAGAACCTGATTTTATACGACTAAAATTTGGCACCGCAGCCGGTTCTATCAATTTCACGAGCACCTCAGCTCAGAAACACTAATATTGAAATATTGCGTGAATGCGAGGAGTCCGCTGCTTAGGCCACTATACTTGCTCACGTGTGCTTGCGTAGAAAATGCCATTTACGTCTGTCAAAAGTCTCCCGTTTAAGTACTGATAAGATACTGATATGGACCAGTTCACCCCTCCCGCGGACAATGCTCTATTATCAGTTCAGAGATTCAACGCCCATTATTTTTGACACAAGCGCGGGGTCTCGGCGACACAGTCCACGTCTTCCAGATGGACACTTGTGTGCGGGAAGTGTGCGGCACGAGGGACGGCGGTGAGGACGAGCGCAGGGAAACGACCCTATTGTGTCCCGACGACCGGAATGTCACCTCGCCGGCTGTGGAGCTGCTCTGTCTATATCCAGAGCGTTGAGTCCAAACAACCCCCCGAGCACTTGGGTCAAACAGATGCGTGGTGTAGCGACCCACCCTACACAAGGGCTTCCCTCTACACGCCCGACGGCAAGAATCCCAGAAAGGATCCTGCCGCTAGAGCCGAAGCTCCGGTTCTGGTTCAGACCTACCGGCGAGCGGGCTGGGAAGATGAAGGACGCAGCTCCTACCTGTTCCTACGGATAAAGTTCTTGCTGGAGAACTGTAGGTTGTTGTGTGGGACGCACGAGAGGCTGCTCCCCATGCTGGACCTGTGTCGCGCCCGTGGATCCCGGGAGTGGACTCTCTGGGTTGTGTCCTCGGCACCGTCCTGCCGGATTCCGCTCGGTGCTGCGCTCCCTGTCAGGGTGCAGTAGATCCTGTCCGGAGGCTCTTGTACTCAAGCCGTCTAGGCGGCGTGTGTGCGTGTGGGAGGGTGTCCCGCCGGGGAAGGTCCCGTTCCCAGGATGGGGGAGGAGCTTCTCTGTGTGAATCTTCGGGGGGAGGATCCCGAGCCCACACCGCAGCTGGGATCCCTGCCCAAGTCATCCCAGCATAGACATGCGGGACCAGCTGCTAGGAAGTTCTGGGAGGAAGCTCATAATTTTAGTTGCAAGTTCTCAGGAGACAGAAACAATGATTTCTGTTTTTTTGGACGACATGACCTTCGTACTACTGAACACGTTCAAGTCTTTCTTTTTTTAACGATAACATAAAAAATAGTGGAATTTTTTTTGCCCGGAACAGGGCAAATTTTACAAAGACGTACGTATCGGTGCATCTTTAAAGGAAATGATCCCGCGTTCACAATTTAGTCCTTATCGACCACTGTTTGTGTCAGTCGGTGTTGTTGTTTACAAACTCATTTTTCCAGGATCCCCTTTGTGCGGGCCATGTGGGACATCATACTGATTCAGGCTGTTCGCCATCGTAAAGCTTTGTTATAGTGCAAGACACATGTCATATGTCTCTCCGCCGTTTGCGTTCACGCAGAAAAACATTGCCAGCAGGTTTCTGGCAGCAGCGCAAGCCAGGTTCATCGTTCAACGGAGCAAAACGTCTTCCTCGTAGGCACTCGGAGGAGACGCCTTTTTTACACTGGGCGGGAATGCAAATATTGACCTAAACAGAGCTCGGGGAAGCTTATCGTAACTCTTTCTGATGAGAAATAGCCCAGGATGATCCCCCCAACTCGAAATTTTGTAACAATATGGTATCATTCCTCTTCACTGTGTTTTCAGAAGTATCGGTTGCTGGATATTTAAAAGGTCATAATATTTTGCAGCTTCTTTGGATGTTTTCAATGAAACATCAGTCCCTCTGGGCGTGAAACTCCTTGTTTGGCTGGGAGCAATAAGAGTGCTGAGCAATGGCCAGGTCACCGAAACACCATTGTGAACGAGGTCCCGGATGTTGGGTCGGGGGGACAGGAAGACGACGGCTCAGTCGGAGAGCTGCCGGGGCCAGCAGTTCACATGAAAATGTGGGGAATTCATCCTAATGGAAAAAGAGGATCACGTGGAAGAGTGTGCGAAGCGCAGCCTGGAGCCTCCAGGCTGGGAGGTGAGTCACCGAGCTCGTGGCTCACGGTTCGTCGGTAACTCCTGAGAATCGTTTCTCCATCTAGGAGAGCTGGGACTCCGCATCATAGGTACCCTAGTGGCGTCACCGCTCGAGAAAGGCTCGGGTACCTCGATCGTTCAGCCAACCGATGAATCAACCACCTTTCTTAGAGTACATTTTATATATGAAACAGCTTTAGTGGAATTTAAAGAGGTAGCTGAAAGAGAAAAGTTGTTACTATGAGAGGTAACGGAATAAAGTGCACACCTTAGATTTCGTAATTTCTTATTAGTATCGTTAATTGGGGGGGCAAGGTGGCGCAGCGGGCTTGGCCAGGTCCCACTCTCTGGCGGGTCTGGGGTTCGAGCTCTGTTTGGGGTGCCTTGCAACGGACTGGCCCCCACCCCCAAAACTGGCTCCGGCTCACCGCGACCCCCCTTGGGACAAAGAGTTTCAGCTGTGTGTGTGTGTATCGAAATTTATATTGCAGAGAAAAAATAATAGGGAATTTAATTGCATAATACTGCGCTGTGTCCCCACTGGAACTCCCCTGTCTGCACTGATAAGCAGGTGAATAAACCGAAAGTTACCACTAATGCACTTTAAGCGATGGAGAATATGTGTCTGGCTGAGTCAACAAAGAGTTTTCAAACTGACCTCATGCGACTACACACCCTGCCTTATGAACAACTATCGGATTAACCGAACGAAGATGGAAAAAACCTGGAGCAAAGACACCTTAAGGTGGGGAAATTTTAAAATAAAACCAGCTGGACTGACCCATGACACAGACGTGCTGTCACAGAAGAGCTTGCGGATTCTTTCTTCAGCTCATCTCAGCCAGTTGCCCTTATACTACCGTGTAACAGAACGGAGGCCGAGACGGTCACGTGCGGCGCTCGTTACGGGGTTTTATTAATGGGTAGACGGGTCAGGGGACAGAGGGACAACAAGGTGGAAAAGGGGGCACAGGGAACCGGTGCCGGGGGGGTGGTGCTCCGGGTGTGGGATCGGGGGCCGTGTGCTCTCGCTCGTGCTTCCTGGGCCTCCGGCTTCGTCTCCGGGGTCAAGGCTCCACGCTCTCTCTATCGCTGGTCCGCCCGAGGGACGAAATAGAGGACCCGATTAGAATCCGATGCCGCGGCTCCGCCCCCCCACCCCCCGGCTGGCCCTTAGCCCGCGCCGGCGTGCTACATACTAATAAAGTAACTGCGATCCACTAGTGACAGAGGGACAGCTGGTAATGTAATGGTTAGCGCTCCTACCTTTAGACCCTGAGGTTATAGGTTCAATCCCCCCTTCTGGCTCTAGTGTCCTTGAGCAAGGTACTTACCCTCAAATTGCTTGTGGATAAATACTGTAATTATAACCTTAACATTGTTAGATGCTTTGGAGAAAAGTGTCTGATAAATGTAACAAACTCAATATGTTTATAATAAACATTGGTCTCCGAAACAAGAAGACCTCTTTCATAGTTTACTGTATTGTATAAAGTTGCAAATTACTCTTGACTGTTTAGGTTTCCCCGTCTTGATTTTTTTTTAAATAAATGATGGGAAAGTGAACAGATGCGTGAACAGATGCGATCAGAAAGAGAGATTTGGTTGCGCAATACAAAGGTTTAGCAGGAAGAGAGATACTGGAAAATAAGACGCTTTCTGTCCGTCCCCCAGGTGTCGGGTTCGGGGTGCTGCTTCCTCGCAGTGAAAGGAAAAGAGAGCTGTTGCCTGACGTGAGATCGTACCTGGAAACTAGGGATGCGGAGGATCCAAAGGTAGGGAGCGGGGAGGGGATTTTACAGAGAAAAACAGAACCGTGAGGATGAGCCCTTGTGATGTCGCACCGATTTTCGGTGAGTCATTCGGACGGCCGTTCACCGCGGCGCGGCCGAGACAGGTTACAGCAGATCGAAGAGCATCCTGTTTTGGTTCTGTCAGTGAGCATGCTTTCGGTATGGCTCCATAAATGGAAAATCCCAGACTGTCATTAATTTATTATTATGAGTTTCCGTACATGGCTGCATCTTGTAATCGAACTAATAAATTGGAGAAAAATTTGAAAAAAATGGCTTCTTTATAGCAACTGTATTATTTCAAAAACGTCTGGAGACAATGAGTTAACATCACAAAAATAGGACATTAAAACTTGCTTTCGGTCACGAAAAAGGGGATAACTTGGGATTTTCATGAAATAAAAATCACAAAGACATGCAGGAGCCACCACGGCTGTAACCTCATGAGACCCATATGTCAAGGTCCTGTCCCAAACACCTTCCTGCTCAGCAGCCCCATGAGATTCGGCAATTTTCTCCTGCAGGTTCTCTCTTTCTCAGAAAAGGTGTATTAGGATATTCAAACCTTTCATTAAAACTAGTCATTTGCGCTCCTAAAACTAAACTGCAAAAAAAAGCACTACGTTTAATTACGGACAACCAATAATTTTCCGGTGTCTAACTAGGGTTCCGACCACTGAAATTTCATAATTAAGATCCTCTTCTTAATTTTAAAGTGTACGAGTAAAAATGTGAACGGAACATCTCTATTAATTAGGGCAGACACGTTTAAAAATGGCAAAGAAAAAGAACAGTATAGATTAGTGTGACTAATCAATTAAAAACTACACACGGGGTCCATAAACCGGAGGACTGCAGCTACCATTGTCTCTTCGTTCCATGACCTTCGACGTACCAAAATTATATTGCTTTATTTCCATTAATACTAATGATGTATTTAGCATATACAAGGGTGAAATGCGCGTGTGTAAACAAGTCACCGTGGTAAAACAGACAAGTTTTTACACTGTTGGCAGATGTGCCCTACAGGCAATTTTTCACAGACTGAGATTCCGCGCACATGTGGGTCTGTTAGGCACCACACCTGGACAGGTGTTCCCACTGGAGGGCAGGTGAGAGGCTTCAGCTGGTCGCTTAGGTCGGGTCAGGGCAAAGAACCCCTCGACAGTCACGCGGTCGCACGGTCGACACCATCCAGGGGTCGGCGCGCGGGGCGGCGGGGCGACGCAAAGGGCAGCCGAGCGCCTTAACCCGACTAGAGACACGTCAACGTAGCGAGAGCGCCCATGGGGAGCCACAGGTGAGGAGCTAAAGCGAGAACTCGCCCAAAACTCCAAGCAGCTGCTGGTTCAGCAGCGCAACGTGTTGAAAGGTTCACGTCAGGTGGGGCGCACCTGCCGCACCCTAGAGCAACCCAGCTTAAACCTCCGCGACTGCCCAGCTGTGCAGAAGTTCCGTGAGAATATCCTAATCTGGAAAAATTGTGAAGAAAAAGGGTCCTTGTGGACAAAACGACGACACGCAGGTATCCTGTAACTCTCCACGGAAAACACCTTTATTTCTATTTTTTTTTTTTTTTTTTTACAGGAGCGTATTGCTTTTTTCATTTCGACATAGTGCAAAATTCAGTTGAAGTCTCCACATAAATACAGTGACATAAATTACATATAAATAAAGAATGCACTTTACATGGAATAAGTTAAACGCATAAAAGATACATTTACATCGACATCGAGCAAATTGTCGCATGTGATATTTATACTTAGATATTGATTATTTACAGTATTTGCAAAAGGAGCCTATATATCCATGTAACACTGCATTTACCCACGGTCCGGTTCTACCATGAGACGGAACAAAGTGCACCAATATGTCAGAAGAAAAGGTATTCGGTGTAAAACACGAGGCAAGCACTATTTTCTCTCTCTCCGCCCTCAGACCTCTGATAAGCTGTATCGGATAAGCGAAATCCTTAAAAAAAGGAAAATTTAACTTCTCAGAAGTTTGCAATCGTACAATATTACGCTACATTTCAAACAAAAAGAACATAAACCGCCGAACGTTTCAATGCGCGCGGTTGGCAGCATCGCATGTGTACGACTCTGAGGTTCGCTCCTCTTTCGCCCTCGTGCGTTCGCATTTCGGAAACGTGCTCCTCGATGTTTCCGTCGAGTTCGCGACGAGAAGGCCATTTCTGTACTTGGGTGCCAACGCACTGGAGCAGTCACCCTTCACCATCTGCAGGAGTGAATCGAAATCACTGCAGCTTGTTCTTAACACCTTCTCCCCATTTAACCACCTTTAATGGTGAAATTCCTTCAATAAGCCTTTCATAAAGCACTAATAATTTAATCTTAGTCCAAAAATACAGTCTGGGTCAATATGAATCCCTTAAAATCAACTCTGTGTTCTGCTCTTACCTGAAAGTTTACGCTACGTACATCGAACACCACTTGCGGACACCCCGCGAGTTACTCGTTGACAAAAACAATGTCTGCAAACAAACTGCATGAGTTCAGAGACAAAAACATACCGAAGATGCATCCAATCCATCCAAACTTGTCATTTAACGTCTAAAATAACTGAGACTTCTATTCATTTTTATAGCGTGACCTTTGGTAGTGACTTCTGATACCTGATGTGCAACTACAAAACTAAGGAAGGATATGACAATTTAAAAAAAAAAAGCTGAAACATTTCAGCTGAACGAAAAAAAATGCGTTTTGAGAACTTTTTAGAATTATCCGTCGCTTTGCGCGAAGTGCCCTATATGACGGCATTACTCTTACTCAGATTTTTTTTTTTTTTTTTTTTTTTCACGTCTTCAAAAACCGCCTCGTCTCCATCCCCACGCCTTCGGCCTTTTTCTCCGCCACGATAAAACGTCACGGATCTGAGCATTGCCGTCACCTGCTGTGGCGTAACGGCACTGCAGCTTAGGAGTGCGGGGGAAAAAAAAAAAAAAAGAGGGAAAAAAAAACGTCAGCGGACATGCACGGTGGAAACGAGTCAATAGCTACATTCCTACAGGAGAGTCATTCATTTGCTTGTATAATAGTAGACAAATGACCTTAAAAAAAAACTCACGAACCAAACGGAGAACACAGGGCTATAGTACATGTAAATGATGTCACGCGGAACGAGTGTGGGAATCCATCGCCGGGGCTGGCGGGGAGCTGGGAAGGGTTACGGCAAGAGGGCCAGAGGAAAACGTCTTCCGTCACCATCTCGGCCGGTGACAAATGCTACGGTGTCCTTCCACAGGAGCAGGAACAGAGTTCTCAGGGAGCCGAGGCCGCAAGCCGAAAGGGCGCCTGCCTCCTCCTCGCGCTCTCTCTCCTCTTCCTCCAGCTCTCCCGCTCCTCCTGCTCCTCCCTGTCGCTCGGTCGTCCCCCGCGGGTCAGACGGAGCAGTTCCGCCGCTTGGACCAGCAGCAGGGCCCGGTGGAGGCCTGCTGGGGGCGGAGTCTTTGTCAAAGGCTGGTGGAGGAGACGGAGAGGGTGGGCGAGGAGGGCGGGGGGAAGTTGAGCAGCTCGAGCACGGCCACGCCCACACTGCTGCGCCGCGTGAACATGCAGGAGGCCGCCACCCACTTGTTGCTGCGCGGGTTGTACTTCTCGATGGAGTTGAGGCTGGAACTGCCGTCGTTGCCGCCGACAGCGTAGAGCCAGCCGTCCATGGCCACGAGGTCGTGGGTGCTCCTGAGGGGCGGAACGCACACACACACACACACACACACACACACACACACACGCGCACAGGCTCTGCTCAGCTCACCAACCTGGCCAAGTGAAGATCTTACTCATCAGCACGGAAACGCGCGCTTTCGTCTCAGTTCATTCACAAGCCAAACACGCTGACGTTACTAAAGTTTTCCAACGGAAATAAGATTTTCCGAAAAACACGGAACGCGCCGACTGTTTTTAGCGCCATCGAAGACGGGAAAGGTGGAAGCGATATCTTTGATGCAACTGAACCTTGTTTTTCCAGCAGCGTCAGGTTCTGGTCCTGTGTGTATGCTCGCTTTCATATCAACCCATTCCCAGTTGGTCTAATTAGCAGCTATTTATTTGTTCACTTTATACCAATGCATTTCCCCAGGGCGGGGGTGCGGTGGAGCAGTGGGTTGGACTAGGTCCTGCTCTCTGGTGGGTCTGGGGTTCGAGTCCCGCTTGGGGTGCCTTGCGATGGACTGGCGTCCCGTCCTGGGTGTATCCCCTCCCCCCTCCAGCCTTATGCCCTGTGTTGCCAGGTTAAGCTCTGGCTCCCCGCAACCCCGAATGGGACAAGCAGTTCTGAAAATAAAACGCGTGTGCATTTCCCCAGACCGCAACCTTAAAATACGGCATTTCACGAACGCGCTGCGAAACAACTGCGATCATGGAACGCGAGCTGCTGAGTTAGCCAAGTTATCGTCTAATCGTGACAAAGGGTGGAACTGCTTAAATAAATAAGGTGCTGGGTTGACGGTGAGGCGGCCGACAGCACAGTGTCTAGCGCTGCCATCTTCGGATGTGAAGGTTGCAGGTTCGAGTCCCAACTGCTGGAGAACCCTGGAGCGAGGTGCTTAGTCCAAAGTGCTGCCGTAAAAATTACCGAGCTGTATGGATTAGGGAATCGCTGTGGATAGTTTAACCCTCTTGGCCATTCTGGAGAAATGCATATGCTACATGAATAAATGTAAACTTAATACAGAACTTGCGACCCAGCGGGAGTTTGACTCGACGCTGCCGAAGTCCACCACCGGTACAGGTGGGGTAGAAATGATGAGGCCTACTCTGCGTTCTCGCGCTCTCACCTTCGGATGTTCATGGGAGCCACGCCTTCCCAGGTGTTGGTTTTCGGGTTGTACCTCTCCACCGAGTTGAGGCAGCTGGTTCCATCGTTACCGCCGGCAACGTAGAGCATGCCCTCGAGGACGGCCACGCCGGCGCTGCTCCGGCGGCTCAACATGTTGGCGATGGCTGTCCAAGTGTTGCTCTGGCGGAGGAGGAGACGCGTTCAGCGCGACGTTCCCGCCGATCGTTTGCCGCGTGCCGGATAAACGAGGGGAAGCTGTAAGACTCTCGAGCAAACGGAACTATCCCGTGGACGCTGCAGCGGTGTCGTCTAGGAAAGGACGTCTCGCAACAGAGCCGCAGAATTTCAGGGCAGCTATTAACAAAGCACTTCGAAACAGAATTCGCCTTTTATGCCGAGTAATCAAAACACATATTCACCCTCCTCCCACAGCAGCGCACTGATTGTAAACGTGCTTCCTTTATTTAAAACTAAGGGCGGCAGCTAATCGCAGCCCCAGAAGTATTGCCGCAATTCAAAATCTGTTATTAAACTGACAATGGAAGGAAAGAGGGATTAAAATAGTGTGCAAGAAGGACGGTGCCTTCGCTGTTTGAGTTCACTTTGCTTTTATAATAATCGACAATGAGCGCAGCGAGGTGGTCTGCATACGCTGGCAAAATATCTTAAATTAGTATCAACGCGAGGGTGTGGTGGCGCAGTGGGTTGGACCACAGTCCTGCTCTCCAGTAGGTCTGGGGTTCGAGTCCCGCTTGGGGTGCCTTGCAACGGACTGGCGTCCTGTCCTGGGTGTGTCCCCTCCCCCTCCGGCCTTACGCCCTGTGTTACCGGGTAGGCTCCGGTTCCCCGCGACCCCGTATGGGACGAGCGGTTCTGAAAGTGTGTGTGTGTGTGTGTGTGTGGTATCAACGCAAGTCTGATCATACACTACTTGACTATATTGTCTCCGCAACAAACGATGAAACGGTTTTGATCGCTTCTCCTGGATTCGGGCGGGGCTACGCCAAACGGTAGGTGTCCGAAGGTTTCCGAGAGTCCGAGAAGTCGCCGACAACACACTCGTGTCGTTTGCTTGGGAATAACGGCGAGTTCCCTTACCTGTGGGTCATACTTTTCTACTGTCGCTAAGTGCGAGGAGCTGTCATATCCACCCACTGCATAGAGGTTGCCATCTGAAGCACAAGGATGGAAAACGATCTAAGAATACATGCGGTGGCACCGAAACGCCAGCTGAACCCGGAACGCCGAACGATTAAATGTGCGGAAACGCAGCGGCTCATTTTATACGCTCAAGCAGGGTTACCGCCTATCTCCGCGCACACCCGGACAGCACGACACGCTCCGGGACGAGACTTTAAAATTACCGCGTCTTAAGTGACAGATTGCAAAACAGAAAATGTGGGGTAAAAAATACTAAAGGTGTTTCCTACTCTAAAAAAAAAAAAAAAAACAGTCATTAAGAATTTTTTTTTGCAGAATGCTAACTGGTCACCGGAGGATGCAGTGGTGCAGCGGGTATGGCCTTTGCCTACTCTCTGGTGAGTCTGGGGTTCGAGTCCCACTTGGGGTGCCTTGTGACAGATTGGCGTCCCGTCCTGGGTGTGGCCCCTCCCCCTCCGGCCTTATGCCCGGTGCTGCCGGGTTGGGCTCCCGCTCATCGGGTCCCCGCTCGGGACAAGCGGTTTCAGACAAGGTGCGCGTGTGTAAACGGTCACTTTCAGTTAGAGCTGCATGCGACACTCACGTATCAACGCCTTCAACCTGCATAATGCGCAAGATTTTTACGGCGGAGTTTGTCAGATGACTCCTAACGGATGGCGGAACACAGACCCAGGGTGGCCACTCGAACGTATCTCCTCCTGGTGCTCATGGCCGCCACAGAGGTCCACGTGCCGGTCAAGGGGTCGAACCGCTCTGCGCTGAAAGGGCGAGAGAAGAGCTGCTCTTAGTAGTGCAAGACACAAGCCTGACTGCCATAATGTACAGACCTCGGCGCCAGATGGGGGACACACCTGTTTAAACACGAAGCCCCATCATACCCTCCCACAGCGTAGAGCAAGCTGTGCAGAACGGCCACGCCCAGGCAGCTGCGCCGCGTCCCCATGGAGACCTCCGGCTGCCACGCGTTGCTCACGGGGTCGTAGGACTCCACCGTGGCCAGGTCTGACGTGCCGTCATAACTGATTTGAATTTTTGGGGGCGGGGGAGGGGAAAGAAAAAAAGCATCAACGGCAGCAAATGTCGCAACCCTCCAAGAAATCTGGATCTCTTTACAAGTCGGTCATGACGACCTCAGCCACACCTTCAATCGCACAAAAGACCATTATGCCAGCTGACGGGGTATCCCCCGGGTGAGGGACGGAACGGTTCTCTTACCCACCGACCGCGTACAGTTTATTTCCTATGGCGGCCACGCCCACCCGTGCCCGCCGCGTGGACATGGAAGCCACCATATGCCAGCGATCCGTGCGCGTGTCGTAGGCCTCGCAGTCTCCGTGGATAGCGAACAGGCTGCCCCCCCCTGCGTGACAGCACGAAGAAGCAGCTGGCTGTTGGAATCATCAGATCACATCGTTTTACCTTCTTTACAGCGGTCCGAGGCGTAGCGGCTAACGAAGCGGGTCCGCGACCCGAGGGCTGACGGCCGAGAACCCGGGCAGAGCCGTAATTTGGCGCCGTTAAGAGGGACGCGAGCCGAAGAGCCCCGGCGCAAACGGGGGACGGCGCGAGCCCGGGCGACGCTTACCGACGGCAAAGAGCACGGGGCTGGCCCCCTCGCAGCGGCGCGGGCGCGTGCGGCTGTTGCTCAGGACCCCTCGCTGCTCGGGCATCAGGTGGTACTTGAGCGCTTCGATGAGCAAATCCTTGCACTCGGAGTGGTGGCGCACCAGCAGCTCCGTGTCCACGCTGCTCATCAGGAAGTCGCGCGTCAGCAGGGGCAGCCGCACACACTTCATGAGCTACGCGGAAGTGGGTTAAGATTCCCGCGTCACACAAACGTCGGCCGCACCGATGAGCTCCTGCAAAAACAGATAGGTGCGCGCACGTGCGACTAACCCTGGGAACGTGCTGCCGCCGGCCGTCGATGTCGTGCTTGACCCAGCTTAGCACCGCCCTGTACACTTCCTCCTCCGATGGCACGTTGAGGTTGTCGCTGGAGATCAGGTCCAGCACCTGGCCAGACAAACCCGAGCTGTCGATGCAGAACGACCCTCAAAACGCCCCCACCTCCACCTCCACCTCCACCTCCACCTCCACCTCGCGCAGCTTGTGACCGAAGCGATAAGGGCGTCCCGTGGACGGGGGTACGAGATCTCCGCGTCACATCTCAGGAGCGACCGGAGATGTCCGAACGAACGCGGCTACATCGACCGTCGCTTCCCACGCGCGTATTATTTTGAACGCTCTAGCGGCCTATTTCTGGATACGGTGGCAGGAACGTAGCTGGATGCGTTCTGAATCCTCCCAAAATCTCAGTGACAGGTGCAGCGTGCTATCAGCGTGTCAGTCGCAAGGACCGCTCTTCGACCTTTACGGCTCGGTGCTCCTTCCTCCCTCGCGCTAGGGGGCCACGGACCACCCAGTGGGTGTTACGAGCAGGCCGACCAATTTTCATCTGGCCGCCGGTTCGTACCAGCCGTCGTTACTCTCCGCCCGAACGCCGGCTCTAAGTAATTCGGGGAACGTTGGACCGCGACGAAAAGGCGATGACCGAGCAGCCTGGATGCTGGTCCACTATTCTTCGGCTGCTTTGCCTACGGCTTTTGAAAGGCCGCGTGCCGTGCGTCCGCATGAAACTGCGCATACGCTTTTTTTTCCGAGCGCAGCGGAAAAAAAGCCAGCGCTCGTGTGTGAGCGGGCACAGTCCGTTAAGCCCTGTGCATCTCATTCCAGCTGAGCCAGACACCAAGTTTAGATGGCATGCTGACTTCACCACCAATTACTCTGTGTCGGAGCACGGGGCTATAAATAGCGTCCTTTCAGCTCGGAGAGCCGCTGCGCCCCGATAACCCCTCTGTCGGCGCACAACCAGATGTTCCTTCCTTCCATAGAGGCTGAAGCGATCGCTCATTCCCTCACCGCGGATTAAAGCCACCGCATCACTTTAAATCGCATTACGGCGCGTGCGGCGTGGGACACAGCGGTACACAAACTGGACCTGAGACTGGAGGATCAAATCTCAGAGCAGAGCAGCCCGCATGGGTTCAGAACACATCCAGCTGCAAGGAAAATAATACTGTCTTATATGCGGATGAACAGCGTAATACCAATCCACTGCGTGATTTTACTTTGTATGGGTGGCACAGCAAGTAGTGCTGCCGTCTCACAGCGCGAGGGTGGTGCGAGAGGACGTGGGTTCGATCCCCGCTCAGTCTGTGTGGAGTTTGCACGTTCTCCCCGTGTCTGTGTGGGTTACCTCTGGGTGCTCTGGTTTCCTCCCACAGTCCAAAGACATGCTGTTCAGGTTCACCCATAGTGTGTAAGTGATGGAGAGTGTGTGTTCCACTGATGTCTGGATGAGTGACCCAGTGTAAGTAGTGTATCTAGCAGTGTAAGTCACCGCGGTGAATAAGGTGTGTGGGCTGATAACCCTACATAGAGTTCACTGGAAGCCGCTTTGGAGAAAAGCGTCTGCTAAATAAAGATATAATATTCCAGCCCTGGAAGTAAAACACATGAAGAGTGCATTCTGGGTACTATAGCCCCCTTATCCCGCTATCCGTTCTACCCTCGCTGTGTACCCGCCATTCCATTCCTCCTCATCAGGTTCGCTCCAACACCACCCCCCCCCCACCACCCCCCATCAATCCCGTACTACTCCACATTCCCCACACGTCACCCCACCTGTTTCAGTGGCAGCAGCATGAACTCCTCGGTCTTGGACACCTCCACGAAGTGCTGCAGCACGTACTTGTGCGCCGACTTCAGCAGGTCGCTGCAGGAGTGCGTGTCGGCGAAGCCGCGGATGCCTAGGCAATTGGAGGGGTCCAGTTGGCTTAGCAGGAACTTGCAACAGGCGTCCCGCACACCATTGAGCTGAAGGAGGCTTGCGGCCGGAAGGAGAGTCTGCAGGAGTCGGTAAGGTGCGACAGCACAGCGACACAGCAGACTGAAAGTGGTGAATCTGACAAATCGTTATTTTCACCGCTCAATCCCTTTCGGTACAGACAGCGAATCACGTTCGCAGCATGAATTCCACCGGCGACTGAGCCTCTGTGAAAGAGCGACAAGGAATCGGGTCTTTCACAGCACAGATTTCAGCACCGAAGAATCGCTTCTCAGAACTGGCAGCTAATTACGTGGCCAAGAGGTCCGGTTTCATTCAGCAGAATTGGAAGACGAAAATGCAAAAACAAAAAGCCCCCCGGGGGGATGTGGCGGCGCAACGGGTTCAGCGGCGTTCGCTGTGTGGTGGGTCTGGGGTTCGAGCCTTGCTTGGGGTGCCTTGCGCCGGACTGGCGTCCTGTCCCGGGCGTGTCCCCCTTGGCCTCGTGCCCTGCGCTGCTGCCGGGTTAGGCTCCAGCTTGCCGTGACCCCACTCGGGACAAGCGGTTGTTGATGATGGATGGATGCATGGATGGATGGATGGATGGATGGATGGAAAACTGCCCAAATGCACAGCAAAAACTTCCCTGTGTCTGTACTGGGAAAACACGGGCCTCAATAATACTTTCACGAGAGTTAACCCAAAGAAATGCATCATTCTGGTATTTGCTCAAAAACATCTTAAGGCAACAAAACAAAACAGAATCTGCGGCGCTCACTCGGTGCTTTTTAGAGTTCATTTGAACACGTGGGAATGGGAAGATGTCTCGCTGAACTTTTCCAGCTCTACCGTGTAAGTACGAGCCTCGGGGGACATGTCAGTGCGAACGCTTCATTACGTCTGATTTTTTTTTTTTTAAAAAAACACATATGTATGATAATAATAAAAAAATGGACCAAGCACCTCCTGCGGTCTTTTATTCGGAATTTTTCCGACCATTCGTGTGCTTGACGGTACGGTACGTGCCGAGTCGAAGCCGACCCATAGCGGCCGCTCGCGTGGTTTTCATGGCAAGTCAAGGGAGGAAGCAGAGGTGGGAGGCCAGGTCCTTCCTCTGCATGGCGGGGGAGGCAAACGCGGGGAGAAAGACGGGGCCGCCGCACCCCAAGCGGGACTCGAACCCCCAGACCTGCCACGCAGCAAGGCACCGGCCAAACCCACTGCGCCACTGTGCCGCCACACCCTTTCCTACTTGATATATCCATCAAATTACTGAATATCACCTTTTTTTTTTTTTGCTGAATTTGTGGTCACAAAATGAGTTCCATGAAACACGGGAGTTGAGAAAACGTTACACTTAATGTGACGCTCCAGTGTTTTTTCGAGCGACACATCACAGAAATGCACGCTGGCTCGCGTCTCTCACGGTCAGGTTTCGGCAAGCCTTCAAACCGGAACAGCCTCGGACCTCTGGCACAAGCTACGCAAACGAGCGCGCGGCACGCAAATGCATCGCTCCTAACGTGACGAGAGACGGGCCCACCTGCACGTTGCCCTCCCCCACCACGATTTCCGCAGTGTAAGCGTATTGCACCAGCTGTTCCAGGGCCTGCGGGTCGATGTCGTGGAGGGTCACGTGGGTTTGGCGGCTCTCCGACATCTCATCTGCACGGCACAGAAACGGGACCCGTGATTAATAACACCTCGGGGCCGGTTTGAAATAACAACGGGAACTACTTCTCTTTTTAGGAAGGGCTTATTATGGATGTTTACTACACGGAACATTTGCTAGAATTAAGCTCCTCGGGCAGAAGGGCCTCCCTCTCCCGTCTTCCCACCGTCGAGCGACGGAAGGACAATTTTTAGAGGAGATGCTCCGGGCTTCCGGGTTCTGCTGCGACGTGACGTCCGACGTGGCAATCTAGCCCTTTCCGCTAAAGTCTTTCTGAGAAAAAGAGCAGCGGTGAATTTATACGCAATCGCTGGTCATGCGAAAGCAGCCTTTTGAATGTTTCCCGTCGAGCAGATTTGCCTTAACTTGCTGAAATTCTTCGGAGAGGGTTAAGGGCGCGGGCAACGCTCAGCCGCGAACTCTCCTCTTTTGCGTAATGATGCTACCCGTCACTGTTCCGCGGAAGAGAAGAACGAAATTGGTTTCATACGTGAAGCTGAGAAAACGAAACGAGAGAGGGAGCGACCGCGGTGCGGAAAGTTTTAACGTGGAGCCGGAGGAGAAACGAGAGCGTGGGGGCACAAAGTGCACCGCACCGGGGACAAAACCGGGAAAGATATCCCGCTACAATTGAGATCAGGAGCACGAATGAGGAAGGAGAAACTGGGTTTCCTAAGTAGACCGACGGTGGACGGAAGGGGCGGCAGAAGGGTTGAGCGAAGGGCGGGACTTACTTGTGAACATGGCGTGGAAGTAGGGGCTGCAGGAGGCCAACACCACCTTGTGCGCCTTGATCTCCTTGCTGGCCACGTGCAGCACGATGTCGCACAGCAACCCGCGCTGGCGCATCCGGCTCATGGACACGAAGGAGTCGTGGTAGTGGCGCTTGGAATTGTGCGATATGCTGTGGCCATCGCGGTTGAGGAGCTGCATGCCGCCTTCCATCTTGGGGCAGCGGTCCGGGGCCTGGTCCTTGCCCGGCCTCGCTCTTGACAGCTGCGGAAAACAAGCGCGTTGCTTGAGCTGCGCCGCAAAACACACTTTCGCGAAACGTGCCGCCCTTCGGAGTCGACCGAAAGCGAGACGGTCGGTCCGGACTTGCGGGGAGTTCGGTTCGGCATCGCGTGAAGACGGTCGGGC
This sequence comes from Scleropages formosus, assembly GCF_900964775.1. NCBI lineage: Eukaryota > Metazoa > Chordata > Actinopteri > Osteoglossiformes > Osteoglossidae > Scleropages > Scleropages formosus. Next base: position 873,786 of record NC_041807.1, read on the forward strand.
GAGGAAGAGGATACGTTTCGGTCCGACGCCGAGATCCAGCTGTACCTCCCTCAAACACGGTGAAATCGACGACAAACAGACGCACGTCCGGCACAGCTTGGTTTTTAAACAACGTGGGCCGCTGGACTGGTTCCAACCTGAAGACCGTCGCCAAGCAGCGAGGCGACGCGTGCAGTTCAGCCGGGCCGACACTTTAACCGTTTGCGGTCACCTGCGGTGATGAACGAAGCTTAAGACCGGTGAAAACTAAAAAGCAAAAAAGAAATTTCTGCATTTCACTTATTTTGGAGAACTTCATGCATAAACACACAAGAAGAAACAATCTTTACTAACGACGGGGCAGCTGGTAACACGGTGGTTAGAGCTACTGCCTTTGGACCCAAAAGTTGCAGGTTTGAGCCTCACCTCTGGTTGTAGTACCCTTGAGCAAGGTACTTACCCTGAATTGCTCTAGTAAAATTACCCAGCTGTATAAATGGGCAAACAATTGTAACCTCGACACTAAGTCACTTTGGAAAAAAGCATCAGCTAAGTGTAATGAGTAGAAATAGACAATTTCATAGTTCATTAGTTACTTGACATTCAAAAATAAAGTCATGATGGTAGTTAGAGGTTGGACTGTATAGGAAGTGGAAGGGACAAGTGCTAAACTGCTGGTTCTTCCTCATATTCCCAGATCAAACCTTAGTGCTGATGGCTGTTTACGGGAACCGCTGTCCCCTGAGTTGCGCACGGGGCGCCTCCTCCAGGGAAGGACTGCTGTGCACAACCGCCTTACGCCGATACTCCTGCAGTTTATGAACGCGGCACCCGGGCCGCTCCGCATACGACCCAAGTCTGTGACGTTCGCGGACAATTTGCCCTACCTTACGCTCTGTGCCTCCTAGAATTTCTAGATCACGTGCTGCACCAGTCAGGGACATGAACCTGGAACCTCACAGTTGCCAGTCTGAGCCCAGCTCCCCCTCCCTCTACCGCTGCAGTGGATTTTACTACGGTACTTATGCGTAACTGATATAGTTAGAAAACCCAGCTGCATATATGGGTTAACTACTTTAAATCGTGGAGAAAAATGTCAGGTAAGAAATAAAGTAACCAGATTATGGGAGTATAAATAAGACCTACGGACCGAACATGTGGCGGAAAATCACTGCCATACCGTCCCTTATCAAGCGGACGCTACACATCGACTCTGACTGTACAGCATTTACCCTTGACCCATCTTGTTGAATGTCTAACTTTGAAAAACTTAATTTGGTTTTCGTACTAAGAGTAGAAAAGCACCAGGTGGACACACTTGTATATAAGTGAAATAAAAGAAATAAAGGTCTTCGCATGCTTGCTTCAAAAAATTCTGTCATGAACTGTCACTGTGAGCGTTTGACCAGCTGAACCCAGACAGCTACTTTATCGCTTCCGCCTCCATTGATTTTCTTTTTTCTTTCGGTAAAACGTCCTCGCTCGCTCACGTTAAACGCTTGCCCCGGTCGGGGCCGCGGTGGTTGGGAGCCCTGTCACTTTGCCCAAGCTGTCAGAAGCGCTTGGTAAAAATGAACCGGAGGAAGTTTCCAGGCCTCGACGGTATTCCTGTAACATTGCATTCCATGTTTTGGGACATCTTGGGGCTGACTTTTTTGCACATTGTTGATGAGGTTCTTGGCAGAGGCATGCTTACTAAGAGGATGAGGACAGGGGTGCTCTCCTCGTTGCACAAGAAAGGCGATAAAGTCAATCTTGCCAACCGGAGACCCTTCACTATGCTATGGACTATTCACCCTTCCGTGGACCCTTCGATGGACCCTTCACTAGGCTATGGACACAAAGATCATCGCGAAGGTCCTCAGCAAACGCCTGTAGAAGGTAAAGGTCAACCTGGTTCGTCGCAACCAGACGTGCGGGGTGCCCGGGTGTTCCGCGCTCTGGAACTTGCACCCGGTCCGGGACGCGATTTCCTGGGCGGAGGACCGAAAGGTCCCTCTTGCGCTGGTCAGTCTGGACCAGAAGGCATTTGACCGAGTAGATCACCGCTTCTTCTTTAACGCCGTGAGCAGATCAGGCTTTGACCCCAGTTTCCCGAGGTGGGCGCGTACGGTTTACACCAAGTTAGGTAGCTGAGCTACCATCAACGACTCTCTCGGGGGTGTGTGGCCCAGCTTAGCGGACTGAGGCAGGGCCGTCCGCTCCCCTCGCTCCTACCAGGAATCACTGGCTGGACAGGTTTAGAGGGGGTACATCACAGTTTAATGCATCCAAAGGCATAAACACCCACACAAAGTGAAGCGGACTGCTGTTAACAGACATCACAAAGAGGCCTGTTTTTAAAGATGACTGGTGAGCAGGTGGTCAGCCCACCGGTCAGTCTGACTCCCTTCCACCTGCAGACATCAAACGCGGTAGCTCCAGCATCCACCGCTTCGGTGTCTTTCCTCCGGCGTTCTCTCACCCCGAGCAAGCGGATGAGTCACTTACACTACGCTGTCTAGCAGGAGCCTGTCTCCAGCCTCCGAGTGACTCGGAAGGGCCCGTGGGCTGTCAGCTCTTCTAAGTGTATTAATGAAGTGCTTGCCGGGAGGACCCGAATCACAAATATCCATTCTGCGGAGATCTGGCTGCGGAGGCAGGTGCTACGGGGAGACGTGAAATGCGTCTCGCGATCGACACCATATCGATGGTTCCATTATGGATGAGCTGGACTGAAAAAAAAAAACAACTACACATTAGTGACATAATAAAAAAGAAACGGCAGCAACCTGTATAAGAGAGTATTTCATTAAAAGAATAAAAAAAAAAGATGTCATTCCAGACGAACAGCTGGTTCCCTTCGCTGAATTTAGGTTACGTTATGAGGGATCGCATTGCTGCACATTTTGGGTTCTCAATCCCCAAGAGGGATCTTTGCTCTGTGAAGAAGGGACTGCGTTTCCACCACGCGGAAGAAACGGAGCAGAACGCAGAGCCTCCGGTTCTTACGCGCTGTCACGGAAACGCCGATCGTGTCACCCGTTAACATTCGTCAGCGAAGCACTTTGCGGTACGAATGAAGAATGCAGACACGCGTCAGAGGGAACGTCCCTGAGGTGGCATCTCCAGGTGAACTAGGTAACTGACGGAACGAAATGGGGAAAGGTACCCCAGCTCGCAACGCAGACCACTACCGGCGACTTGACCAGAGCGGGTACGCAAGGATTTATACTATGGTATTTGATTCATATATGATGAATTTATACATCTTCTCAAGGTGAGACTTAAACGTAGCCATGCCGAGTAATGAGTTTGCTTATAAGCACAAATCCCTCTGCAAAGCTTTAATTTTTTGTTGCGAAACAGACACCCAAAACGACAACCCTGCCTTCGTTTTCGGTGTTCAATGTTCCCACCAACCACTTTAATAATTAGGAATGCAGTAACCGATCAGCGTCAGCAGCCGCTCGTGCCGGAGCCTCGCCCGACCCACCCTGGACGGGGCACCGGTCCGTCACAGGGCACCCCGGGCAGACCTCGAACCCCAGGCCCGCCAACCGTAAGACCCTACATCAGCGAGAAGCACTATGTTCAGAGCCATTACACTGGCCCTGTTTTTCAATTTATCTTGGAAAATGATTGATGTAATAGCTTGGAGCATTTAATATTTAATGGCCATATAGAGCCAGTAGCAGGAAAAGCTGGACTAAACAGAGTCTTACCGAAACTCTCCAGTCATATACATTAGTCCTTTTTGGCGAACTTTCCGCAAAATCAACTTACAGCGTTGCGATACTAACATTTGTTTACCAGTTTATGTCTCTGGGTCAATTTTACTGGAACAACTTAAGGTAAGCACCCTGCTCCAGGGTACAAGAGCAGCACACGGGATTCCAACCTAAGCCCTTCAGCTCCTACCACGCAGTACCATGCAATACACCCATTAACACCACTGCCGTGTCTTGTTACCATCCGGTTTACACCGCTGCCATGCAAACTGACATCCGCGTCGTAATAAAACACCTCTGCGGACTCACCGAGAGGGGAGAAAGAGAGGACCAGAATGATGACATTTATTCATTTACCCTTACTCATTTATGAAATGATGAATAATGAATGAATAATGATGAATAAAATGATGAATAATGAAAAATTAGACCAGAGACGCGGAGTCTTTACTGCCTGCTGGTTCCTACGTTGCCCTTTTTTCCCCCAGATCCCACTCAGTCCTGTGCTCTTTGCAGAAGCACTTACTGCTGGGTTCCACACACCGGACTGGAAGTGTCATCCAGTGGTAAAAAAATCAGGGAAGTGTCAGTCTGCAGGGGACATGCAACTGTTCTTTTCCTTTTCTCGAATGTCTCGTATATATGATCTACATGTTCAACGTGACCTAGAAGACTCGATTCTTACCTGGACTTTTTTTGCGACTAGACACGGTATCATGGTTAACATATTACCTAAATTGATAAAATGTTAATGTAAATTAAAAAATAAAGAAATAATTTAAAAAGAGCATAAATACTGCAGCACATCCTGAAGTATCAACGGGACCCTATCAATTAATGAGACTGTATCTTCTCAAAATCATACATTTTGGACCACGGGAAAGAAAAGACAAACTTCAGGGTAGCTGCGACACGAAGGTACACACATTGTTCTGGAATATTCCTTTTGCTTAATTTGGAAATAAAATAATTATTTCAAAGGGGGTTTTGAGAGCTAAACGTTTTACTAATGTGTCTAAACCGAATCAACTGATGTCGTGGAAGAACGATATAAACGATCGGCAGAATTTCATCTGAAAGTAATTATTGCTCTTCTATTTTTTTCATTTAGCTCATGCTTTTCTCCAAAGCAACTTACAGTGTTAAGTTTACAATTACTTTACACAGGGGGGTAATTTCAATGAAGCAATTGAGGGCAAGTACCTTGCTCAAGGGTACTATAGATGGAGGTGAGACTCAAACCTACAACCTTTGGATCTAAAGACAGCAGCTCTAACCCCTATACTACCAGCTCCTCCTTATTGTACTCATTCTCCATGACTTCATGCTATGCGCAGAGTTCATTGACACCAGTTACCACTTTCTTCCAAATGTACAGGACGGTAAAGACACTATTCTTCCACATGACTCATATCAAAGTCTTCAAATATTATTTTACCCAGTTACATGAGGACTGCGCCGACTTACTGACTCTAAACAAGGTGCCCCTTCTCCTTGCAGGATACCTCCCAACAATGCAATTCGTCGTGTGAGCTTTGGGAGATAGCTTTTCTAATTTACTGTCGTTATCATCTGTATCATGATATTCTTATTTATTATCATTAATTATTCATTCAGCTGATGTCCTTCTCCCAAGCAACTTACACTGCTAGGTTTGTGTACTAAGCTACTAACAATTATTATTGTTAGTATGACAATGAATGATATGTATCTGTATATGACAAGATGACAATAATACGGCATTAATATTTTCTACGAGACGTACGTTGCTTCGGAGAAAAGCGTCTGCTAAATGAATAAATGGAAATGTGTTACCCATGCATGTAAATAGGTCATTTTTACTGGAGTAATTTGTGGTGGGGGGGGGTGGTGGCGCATTGGTTGGACCGGGTCCTGCTCTCTGGTGGGTCTGGGGTTTCAGTCCTGCTTGGGGTGCCTTGCGATGGACTGGCGTCCCATCCTGGGTGTGTCCCCTCCAGCCTTCCACCCTGTGTTGCCAGGTTAGGCTCCGGCTCCCTGCAACCCCGTATGGAACGAGTGGTTCAGACAACGTGTGTGTGTAATTTGTGGCGAGTACCTTGCTCAAGGGCACTACAGCAGGGGCGGGGATTCAAACCCGAGTCCTCCAGCTGCAAGACGTCGGCTCTAAGAACCACGCGGCACCATTCTGGCAAAACGCTGCCATGCCGGGGTTGTACGGTCACTGCTGATGGCAGCACAGGTGCCCCTGAGCCGAAAAAGGGATACGTGCCGTGAAATATTCAGTCGCGCAGAACAATTCATTTGTGATTTATTACACCCGTACGTGTGCAGGCAGTGCTGCCCTCACAGTAGCTGTGCGGTTTTCATTTACAGCACCTCCGCAGACAAGATGGAGTTTTCCGGAGCTCTGTCTCCTACGGCGTGTGATCAAGACAGCCTTTACGCTGTCTTCATTCGGCAAAGCGAAAGTTCCCCAAATCAAGGTCACATCACAACTTGATTCTCAAATTTTTTTTTATTATTCCTTTGCAGCCAGTGGCAAAAGATGGAAAAATTTAATCAGGTTTAAAGTATTCTTTATGTTCTGAAAATGCACGTGGGAATGCAGCATGCAGATATAGTGTCCCTGCCAAGAAAATATAAACAACAGCGAAGAGTTAGAAATGCAATGGGCTTAAAGTAACTGAAATCCTGACATGTCACTGTGGGTACCTTCTATTACCGTCTTCATCAAAACGGTGAGAAACTTTGTCACGCAGCACATTGGCACTAAAATGTGTCTTTTTTTGGATTTTCGTATGCTGGTCGAGTGGGACACAGAATGCAGATGTGTTAATATGTGGTTAAACTCGTGTTGTTACCTAGCAGGAGCATCATTTGGCATAAAGCATCCTCCAGGATTTTGTGTGTTTCGCAAGGAAATCATCACTAGGAGGGACATCACGGGGACAGCTGGTAGCGTAGTGGTTAGAGCTGCTACCTTTAGACCCAAAGGTCCCACGTTCGAATCTCGTAGTACCCTTGAGCAAGGTACTTACCCTAAATTGCTCCAGTAAAATTACCCAGCTGCATAAATGGGTAAATAATTGTAACCGCAACATTGTAAGGTGCTTTGGAGAAAAGTGTCAGCTAAATTAAGTAATGTATATCATAAATTTAGTTTTTTTTACAGATCTGCCACCAAGCTTAGACTGTAAGAGCAAAGAAAACTGGTCATGCTATTATTATATTTTTATTATCATCATCAATAATAATAATAATAATAATAATAATAATAATAATAATCCAACCATTCTCAATAACTACATGTGTACCACAGGATTATGGTCATGTAAAGTGTGAGGCATGGTACACCCTGGATGGGACAGCAGAGCACTGCGGGGCAATCATGCATGTGTAACACACACACACACACACACACACACACACACACACACACACACACACAAGACAATTTAGTGACCAGTTGACCTGAAGCTCATCTTCAGAAGGAAACTGTTGCTCCTGGAGGAAACGTACACAAACAAGGAGAGAACACTGCAAACTCCACGCAGACTGAGCAACATTCGAACCCACAACCCAGGCACCGTGAGGCCTCGGTATTACCCACTGCACAACCGTCCCACTCCGCAAGTACAACTATTGTTATTACGCAAAGCTACCGACACTTGCGCCATCCTTTTGACTTTGAGTATTTGCTGAGGTCCTCCAGCCGAAGACCAGTCGCCTGCAGAAGGTAATCTCTGGCTCACGAGACCCACTCCTTACCCACAATCCCACCATCTTCTGACCCTTACACAGGAATCTGCTGCAGAAAACAGGCTAGAAAGTCATTTTGCCAGCTAGGGACACAATATTTTTTTCCATTTCTAAATCTGCCCATATGTCTTATCCTTGTAAAAATAAATCCAAGCGCATCTAAAATAAGCCCCACTCCCTCTATTTTGTGCATATGTGCGTTGAAACTGTTCCCGTGTCCAGGATGCTGGTTTGAGCCCATTTATTAGCGGTCATCAATCAGAATCATGTTTGGATTCAAATATTATATATGAACTATTAACCAATACCCCAAGAGAGAGGAGGCCCATATTCAAATTTGGTATTTATTTTGCTTGACAAAGTTCAGACTTTAATGAGCATTATCTAGGCTTTCACGAGATGATGATGGCTACATTACAGTAGCCGCAGTCTGCAGTTTTTGCTCCGACAACCTCGGTGTATCCAGTCACCGCCGGTTACCCATTTCAGTACGGATCAACGCAAGCACATCGCCACCGAGGGAGTTACCGTCTAGCGGCAGCGGGCCTGCAAAGTGCCTTACGTCAGGATTTCCGCTCGTCTTTGACACCGAACCAGGAGCGGTCCGCTCTCTGAAGTGCCGCACCGCCACACCAACCACACGCACGTAGACACACACAATTATGCAGATACACTAGAAAGCTGCCCTGGGACCACAGGAATATGTAAGCATCCAGAGGGAAGAGGCGGTTTAGATGCAACAGTCCATTCCTGTAGACCATCAGAGACATCCCAGTACAGACAATAGACATGTTACCCACCATCAACAGCTGTAAGACACGCTTGGCGAATAAGTGCCGGGTGCTTTGATGCAGCACTACATGTCAACGTAGCCCTTTACTGCATTTATTCTCCTTCCCTTCACTGCATGACCCACATCACAAATCCTAAGACTGCACATTTGCTGCTTCATACCGAACGCATGACAGAGATCTTGCATTTGCACGTGCGCCGAATTTGCTGGCGCGGCAGCACAGGTGTGTTCTTTACTTACATACATATGTCAGAGCAGTCCATGCATTGCTTGAAGCCCTTCTTTTCCCTTTCCCTTGGCACTTTCCTTGTGCGGTATGCTGCTGATCTTTGTGCTTTGTCCAGCAAATCAAAAACCAGTTACACAGCTGACACCTCATAAGCTACCAGCTATGTCAGATGGTCTCTCTCAACATATTTTCTGCTCATACAGCTGTCTTTATTGTAGTGTAGGCACAGAGCATCGCCTGCCTGTCAGTAATGCTCGCCTCCTGTGTTCTCAGCTGATCGGTCTGCAGAGCCACGCAAAGGGTTAAATTAGGACGCCTGCCCTTTAAGTCCGCCGTCGACGTCCTCGTAAACCGAAGAACTGCCCACATTTATTTAAGGTGGACTGCGTTAGGAACGCAGCGGCGCCAGGGGTCTGTCGCACAGCCACTGTTTGACAAACTACCTTAAGAAAGGTAATGACGACAACATCTGCGCAGTGTTTTCAAGGAAGCTCATAACCTGCTTTCTACTAGTGTAGTATTAACCTTAACTATCTATCGCGACACAATTATTCCAGCGCATCCACATGACATGAATATGGTCAATAATGATGGTGCTCTCGGTCATGGTTGGCCGTAATGCCGGTGGTGCCACCCGAATTTTGCAGCTCGAAGTACTGTTTCAGGAAACGCGTAAAAATAGTTAACATGACGGTTAGCGCACAATAATAATAAGAGCTTGTTGTTGTTATTTTCCTATAACTGGTTGCGAATGATTCCGGCGAAAAGCAGCAGCTGCATAACGCCGGCAAAGAACGAACGGGGCAGCAAGCAAGGAAGGAAGGAGGGAGGGAGCCCGCATACTAGTTCGGTCCGCAGGAGGGTCACACAGTGAGAGCCATTCGATTCGTCCAGAGAAAAACAACAGTCAGCTGAGAAGGGAGAGAGAAGAAGGGATAATAAGGATGTCAGTCACATCACGAGTTAGACGGGGGAAATGTGCAGTTAGAGGGACTAACTGAGCGCCAGTCGAGTCAGCGGAGGTCCTTCGGCGCCTCGTCGGCTCTGGAGATGTGATGAGGCGATCGCGGATCGGTCGGGTCGATCGCGCTTCTCGACAGACACGCTGCGCTCCGCCGGCTGGTCGCGCTACTGTCCTAGTTAGCTGCGGTGGAAATAAAGGTGGAAACTCACCCTCCCCCTCCGTTCACTAGTTACCTACTCTGGTGTCCTCTGCGAGGCGCTGGGGTTCGTTCGAGGCTGTGCTCCGGCTTGGAGCTCCTGCTCACTCCCTAGCGGGACCGAAGCGAGCGCTGCGCTCAGTGCGCCAAAGGCCGGCGGATCGGGATTATTGTGCTGTTTCTCGTCGCCGCCGCCCTCCTCCGAATCGCCGCGCTGCCTGTATCTCCCGCCCAGTGCTCGAAACACACACACACTCACTCACTCACTCTCTCACTTTCCCTCCTCGACGCAACACATCGCGGCAAAGCCTCCTCCTGTGTGCGGAAAATTCTGGCGATTTTTCACCTGCTGGGGTCGGGAAGCGTGGCCACAGTCAATAGGTGTTAACACGAGATGAAATAAATGAGAAAAACTGCATTGAGAGGGAATTAAACTCCTTTATTATTATCATGCTGGTGCCCCACAACTCCCGAGTCACTCAGTCTGCGGAATTGACATGATGTTCTTGGTGTGTGTTCGCTGTTTCCTCCCGTACTCCATGCCTGGTGTGTGGGGGGGGGTTGCCCTGTGATGGACTGGCGTCCCATCCCCGGTGAACGCCTGGAACAGGCTCCAGACCACCGTGACCCTCCATATGTCAAGTTCTCATAAATGATGGATGAATGGATTTCAGTTCCTTTGATGGAATATTTACGAAATATAACGCCGTATCTTTCCCAGGTGACATCATAGTCACAAACTCACAATACAGGCCTGAAACCCAAATGTGAACACCAGTGGAGATCAATGAAAAAAATAAGATACTTTGTTGTCACTCTCTGCAATACAATGGAATTCTGTGTAGCAACCCCCAGAAGAGCAGCGCCAGAAAGAACACTTGAGACAAACAAACAAGTAAACAAATAAATATTAGATTGAACTTTGGGCTCTTTAGTCCTTAGCATCCATTGACGGTGGATGTAGGGGGGTAACGGAGGCGGCGTTGGACAGGGAGGGTGTGATGGAGACCACAGCGCTGGGAAAGAAGAAAAAAAGAATAAGAAACTGCTCTTACTGCTGGAATGCAGCACATCTCCTGTTCATCGCACAGGTCAGAATGATGACTCAGGTGTAGAGTTCAGTGTCCTCAATCCTAAGTGACACACAAATTGTATCACAGTGGTTGCCGAAATTCGATTAATCTTGCTTCTAATTCTCGATGCTTGCAAAAAGTTTTGATTATTAAATAAGTGATAATGTTATTTTTCTGGAAAAATGTGCACACACACACATCTTTATTTGTGATAAGTATTGGGTCAGATTTTACCACCCAGCAAGCACTGGACTACAAATGCATTTTTTACTATTTTTTTTCTTTCTATGTAGGAATAGAAAGAAGGAGAAAGGAATGTAGTGCGATGCGGAATATTTTCAGCCCTTCCCTGACATTTCCAGCTAACATTTGGTGCATCAACCAAAAGACCAAATTGTTGTTGCGCTCCCTGTCCCAGTGTATTCTGGGAAATTGATGCTGTGTTTGACTTCAAGCATCATACTGTAGTTTCCGCTCATGAAAATGTTTAAATTGACACAGGGGGCACAGCAATCCAGAGGATCCTCTGGCAAATACAGAAAGTATGAAGATTATTATTCTGATTAAATAATAAAGGGCAATAATTATTCTGAATTTATGTAAGATGGTCTTTAGGTGGTCCGCAGAGAACCTGGCTTCTCCTAAAAGGCCAAATTTGGAAAGTTAATACAACATACAGTGCCGTGAAAAAGTATTTGCCCCCTCCCTGATTTTTTTTGCATATTTTTCACAGTTAAATGATTGAGATCATCAAACAAATTTTAATATTACACAAAGATAACCCGAGTAAATACAAAATGCAGTTTTTAAATGATGATTTCATTTATTAAGGGGAAAAAAGCTGTCCACCTACCTGGCCCTATGTGAAAAAGTAATTCCCCCCCCCCTTGTTAAATCATGAATGATCTGTGATTAACCACATTTTTTGGAAAGCTGAGTTAAATTTCATTTGCCACACCCAGGCCTGATTACTGCCAGACCTGTTGAATCAAGAAATCACTTAAACAGAACCGCTAAAAGATCTCAAAAAGTAACACATCATGCCACAATCTAAAGAAATTCAAGAACAGATGAGAACCAAAGTAATTGACATGTATCAGTCTGGAAAGGGTTACAAAGCCATTTCTAAGACTTTTGGACTCCAGCGAACCACGGTGAGAGCCATTATCCACAAATGGAGAAAACTTGGAACAGTGGTGAACCTTCCCAGGAGTGGCCGACCTACCAAAATTACTCCAAGAGCGCAACGACGACTCATGCAGGAGCTCATAAAAGAACCCAGAACAACATCTAAAGAACTGCAGGCCTCACTTGCCTCAGTTAAGGTCAATGTTTGTGATTCAACAATAAGAAAGAGACTGGGCAAAAATGGCATCCATGGGAGAGTTCCAAGGCGAAAGCCACTGCTGACCAAAAAGAACACAAAGGCTCGTTTCACATTTGCCAAAAAACATCTTGATTATCCCCAAGACTTTTGGGCAAATATTCTGTGGACTGATGAGACAAAAGGTGAACTTTTTGGAAGGTGTGTGTCCCGTTACATCTGGCGTAAAACTAACACAGCATTTCATAAAAAGAACATTATACCAACAGTCAAACATGGTGGTGGTAGTGTGATGGTCTGGGGCTGCTTTGCAGCTTCAGGACCTGGACGACTTGCCATAACTGATGGAACCATGAATTCTGCGCTCTACCAGAAAATCCTGAAGGAGAATGTCCGGCCATCAGTTTGTGACCTCAAGCTCAAGCGCACTTGGGTTATGCAGCAGGACAATGATCTGAAACACACCATCAAGTCCACCTCTGAATGGCTCAAAAAAAACTAAAGGAAGGTTTTGGAGTGGCCTAGTCAAAGTCCAGACTTAAATCCAATTGAGATGCTGTGGCATGACCTTAAAAAGGCCGTTCATGCTCGAAAATCCTCCAATGTGGCTGAATTAAAACAATTCTGCAAAAAAGAGTGGGCCAAAATTCCTCCACAGCGATATGAAAGACTCATTGCCAGTTATCGCAAACGCTTGATTGTAGTTGTTGCCACTAACGGTGGCAGAACCAGTTATTAGGTTTACGGGGGCAATTACTTTTTCACATAGGGCCAGGTAGGTTTGGACAGCTTTCTTCCCTTAATAAATGAAATCATCATTTAAAAACTGCATTTTGTATTTACTCGGGTTATCTTTGTGTAATATTAAAAATTTATTTGATGATCTCAATCATTTAACTGTGACAAATAGGCAAAAAAAATAAATCAGGGAGGGGGCAAATATTTTTTCACGGCACTGTTTGTGACAAAGAGAAATAGGAAAGTCATTTTTAATAAACTGCACAAGAGAATAATGGCACATTTTCTCTTCTTACTGTTTTATTTTCTTTTTCTGACTTGATCTTGCCCAAGTAGTACTTTCTTGACACATGGAGCATGTATAAATGGTGTTATACACTTTTTTTAGAGGAAGCAGGAAAGAACAATAATACACATTACAAATATATTCATGTAAAGGGATCCAAGGCACTTACTGGTGATTTAAGTGCTTAAATTTTAGGTTGGTGAATTTTGTGCCGTGGGCATCTTACGGCACACGCTTTATGAGCAATAGGAGGTTTGCTGAAAAGTTCAGCGGAATGGTGGCACAGCGAGTACTGCTCTTGTTAAATTTAAATATACTACAGCAAGACTGAAAGTAACTGCAATGCCCATCCCAGGTGCTCCCCTACTGGAACATCTCTTGCTTTTACTGTTGGCACTGTGGTGTTGGGCCAGAGCGATACTTTAGTTAAACAAAACTGACACAAAGGAGCCTTGGAAACAGTATTTGAATACAAGCAAAGCACACTGCCGGTGGAACAGCATCCCCTTATTCAGCAAACGTCTACAGAATCCAGAAGGCCTGAGAACCGGCCATTTCTTCGAGTCTGCTTTGTCCTCGGACGTTAACAAGAGACTCAGCGGAGCCAGGTAAGGATAAAAAAATTGGAGGCGGAGAAAAGTGCCGAACCATCCATCCATCTTCTGTACCACTTGTCTTAAAAGGGTCGCAGTGGCAGCAGGGAGAGCAGAGAGGCCCAGCCGCCCCTGTCCCCCGCAACTTCCTCCAGCTCAACCTGGGGGATCCCCAGCCGTTTCCAGGCCAACTGTGAGATATAATCCCTCCAACAGGTCCTGGGCTAACCTTGGGGCCTCGTCCCAGTTGGCCGTGCCTGGTATACCCCAAAAGGGAGGCATCCAGGGGGCATCCTTATCAGATGCCCGAACCACCTCAACTGGCTCCTCTTAATGTGAATGAGTAACGGCTCTACTCTGAGCTCCTCACCCCGTCACGGAGAGTGAGTCCCAGCACCCTGCGGAGAAAACTCATTTCGGCCGCTTGTATCCGTGATTTTATTCTTTCGGTCGTCACCCAGAGTTCATGACCATAGGTGAGGGTAGGGACGTAGATCGACCGGTAAATGGAGAGCTTCGCCTTATGGCTCAGCTCCCCCTTCACCACTACAGTCCGGTACAGCGACCGCATTACTGCTGCCGCTGCTCCCAGTCTGTGGCCGATCTCACGCTCCCTTCTTCCCTCACTTGTGAGCAAGACCCCACTATACTTTAACTCCTCCACCTGGGGTAAAAACTCTCCCCTTACCTGGAGGGGGGATACCATCCTTTTCCGTGACAGAACCATGGACTCAGACTTTGAGGTGCTGATCCTCATCCCCACCGCTTCACACTCGGCTGCAAACCGTTCCAGTGCGTGTTGGAGGCAACTTTCTGACAGTGCCAAAAGGATAACATCATCTGCAAAGAGCAGAGACGTCACCTTCCGACTCCCACACAGAATGCCCTCCTGAATTCGACTGCGCCTTGATATCCTGTCCATGAAAACCACAAACAGGAGCGGAGATAAGGCACAACCTTGGCGGAGTCCAACACCCACATTAAACGGGCTTGACTTAATGCCGAGTATGCGGACACAGCTTTCGCTCCGTATGTACAAGGACCGAATGACCCGCAGTAGTGGCCCCGGTACCCCGTACTCCCGAAGCACCTCCCACAGAATTTCCCGGGGAACACGGTCATAGGCCTTCTCCAAGTCCGCAAAAAACATGTAGACTGGATTAGCAAATTCCCATGCCCCTTCACTGATCTGTGAGAGGGTAAAAAGCTGGTCTGCTGTTCCACGGCCAGGGGGGTATCCGCATTGTTCCTCTTCAATCCGAGGTTCAACTATCGGCCGGAGCCTCCTCTCCAGCACCCCGGCATAGACTTTCCCAGGAAGGCTGAGAAGTGTGATGCCCCGATAGTTAGCACACACTCTCCGGTCCCCTTTCTTAAAGATAGGGACCACCACCACCCCAGTTTGCCGACCCATGAGGGGCAAATAAGGGCACACGTTTAAATAATTTAATCCTTTGTCTCTTTTACATCTCAAAACTCCTAGTAACAAAGAATTAGTAACACAGTCTTGCACAGAATTAAGGTTATAAAAACTCATATTCAGCTCTTTTAGAAATGCGCTCAGTAAATGATGCGTTCAAGTGCTACTGTATGTGCAACGCATGAAAAGTCAAGGCACCACAATGATAAAATTAGAGCTGTGAATGTGGATGGGCTGTTGGCACAAACACATGGGACATGTTTCAATTAGTACGAGCTCTTGATAATTTATGTAACTCTGATTTGTTGCTTTTCTTGCACAAGAGTGGGCGTTGGGTTACAAATACAAGAACGGAACAATGAGGACTGTGGAACTTTTAGATGATTATTACGTTGTTGATCAGCTGATCCAAAGCAAGTTACAGCATGCGATTTATTTATGGAGCTCGGCATTTTCTCTGCAGCGGTTCGGGGTAAGTACCTCGCTCAAGGGTTTGACTTCAAGTGGCAAATAGCGGTGAGTGTGGCTTTAACACCAATCTTTTCGGGTTTAAGTCCGCGGTGCTACCTGTCGCCAACCTAAATCATCCCTAGTAATGCTTTTGTTATACTGTTTCTCATACTTTTATACTCCTGTATAGCCTCCTGTCAGTTCTTACTTCACAAGTCTGCAGAATAGTAAATCAGATGAGCTTAAAGGTGTTGTAATGCGATACCTGTCCAGTTACCCTCACAATACTCCTTAAAATACAATTTGCCAAAGCTTTCCCACATGTCTTCTCTCCCTCTATTGGCTTCCTGTAGCTGTCCATGTCAAGTTCTAGACTCTGGTTATGACCTACAAGGTGGTCAAAGGATCTGTCCTCTGATGCCTAGAGGACCTGATCACTCACTACACTCCAACCAGACTGGTACGCTCCTCCACCTCTGGTTGCATAAGTTTTCTGCATTGGCTCCACTGTGGTGGAATGAGTTACCTCTCTACAACAGAATTCACACACAATGTGTGCAACAGCTTGTCCCGAGCAGGGTCGCAGCAAACCAGAGCCTCACCCAACAACACAGGGCGCAGGGGACACACCCAGGATGGGATGCTAATCCACCGCAAGGCACCCCAAGCACGGCTCAAACCACAGACCCGCCACACAGCAGGCCCTGGCCAAACCCACTGCACCCCCTCCTATAGAACTGCTGAAACCTTTTCAATGTTTAGGAAGGCTCTGAAAACCCATCTCTTTTGGACCTACTTTTCTCCTGATGATCTCACAGCTCACAGATAAATTTGCATCACACTGTCATGATCGTATTCCATCTCCTATCGGACTCAGTTCTATAGGCAGCTACTGGTGTGTTATAGACAGAAACAGCAGCATCACACACGCATTTTCAGAACCGCTTGTCCCATACAGGGTCGCGGGGAACCGGAGCCTACCCGGTAACACAGGGCGTAAGGCCGGAGGGGGAGGGGACACACCCAGGACGGGACGCCAGTCCACCGCAAGGCACCCCAAGCGGGACTCGAACCCCAGACCCACCAGAGAGCAGGACCCGGTCCAACCCACTGCGCCCCCTCTACAGGGGCATCAAAGAAACAAAAAACAGTGTTTCGAAAATCACGCATCTGGATCTACTCTTCACCTCTTGTGAAATGCACTTTTGTTTACTCCGAGTTGATGCATGTCACTTTGGAGGAAAGCATCTGGTAAATAAATAAATGTAAATGTAGACGGGTTGCAGGTTTGCAGCATCAGAGGATATACAGTACTGTGCAAAACTTTTAGCACTTGGGGAAAAAAGCTGTAAACTGAGGATGCTTCCAAAAACAATGCTCTTAATTAATCAACTTCCTACAAAGCCCAGTAACCATCCATCGTCAACAATCGCTTGGTGCGGCGGGTTTGGCCGGGTCCTGCTTTCTGGTGGGTCTCGGGGTCAAGTCCTGTTTGGGGTGCCTTGCAATGGACTGGCGTCCCATCCTGGGTGTGTTGCCTCCCCCTCCAGCCTTGCGCCCTGTGTTGCTGGGATAGGCTCTGGTTCACTGTGACCCCGCTTAAGACAAATGGTCTCAGACAGTGTGTGTGTGTGTGTGTGTGTATACTTTCTCTCTTTAACGACATACAAAACCCTTACTATAATACTATAACTTTTTGCAAAAGGAATGCTTGGAAATCTAAAACATGCGTGTAACACGCCGAGGCGGGCAGGGAGGGGGGCGGAGTCCGGGGTAAGCCAGCCGCAGCTGGGGCTAATTGCAACCTCTATTTCTCCCACCCTGGACCTGCCAGTGAGGAGGAGAGAGAGAGAGAGAGAGAGAGAGAGAGAGAGAGAGCGAGCGAGCGAGCGAGCGAGCGAGCGACCTAAGACAGCCACTACCTCAGTCCTGACCACAACCCCGAAGCACCACCCTGCTCTACCAGTTCCCGGTTCCCCCCTTTCCCCCACTGTTGTCTTCCCCTGCACCGCCCTAAATAAGGACGCCGAGAGGCGAGCGCCTCACCTGTCCTGCGTCCTCTGTCACAATGCTCTTTCCCATTGACGCTTATGGAGAAGACATTAAATAACCATCTAAAACAAATATTTTTGTGAAACATCCAAGTGCCTAAGACTTTTGCACAGCATTGTATACAAAATAAATTGAACATTTCGTGTGCCCTTATCATCTTCTAAAGCATTCTGAGCTCTTCAGCGATAGACTGGCACCAGAGTATGAGCTCTAGAGTGGTTTTCAGACCGAAAAACTTCTCTCTCCCTCAGTGTGAAGAAATGTAGTGCATTAGATGGATTGAACTGGAATCTGGTTTGGTGTCTTGGGGCCACGGTGGTGGAAATTTTATTTATCTCCCTTCAAATTAGTCCCCTGGAAGCTCAGAGAAGATTCCAACATTGACGGTCTAGTTGCTATAATATGTTTTCTGGTGGATTCATGTGCAGATCCTGTCATCTCCAGAGCGTGTTCTCTACTGTGTGATCGCGAGTGCCGTGGTAACACTTCCCTGCAGTAAAGAAGAAGATGACGGTACATTTTCAGCACCCAGCACTGCATGCTAATAACAGCTTTAGGGTTAATTAATGAAATGATTTTAAACAAAAAAAAAAGCATCCAGATTTGGCAGAGGAATTTAGCTGTGTCCCAGTCATCAGTTCTGCACTGAAAATCGATTTCACAAAGTCAGACAGATGAAGAGGAAGTTTAGGACCAGTCACTTCACATGGGAGTGTTTGTCCAGTCAAAATCTCTCTAGAAAAGCATGTAAATGAAGTGTATGTATTAGCGTGTCCTGATGGCTGTGACAGGGAATCCCAAAGAACATTCTGGTCTCTGTCATAAAGAGCTGCTCTTAATCTTGGCCCAGTCCTTCTCTCGACTGGACGTGGGTAATAATTCCACTTTCAAAAATCCTCTTCTTGCTTCTCATCCTTCTTGCTGAGAAAAGAGCCACGGCAGACTTATCATACTCTTTTTTTTGGTCACCGTCAGGGCCTCAGATCCCAGATACCATAAAATCCTTATACATACACAGACACACACACACTTTCTGAACCGTTTGTCCCATACGGGGTCGTGGGGAGCCGGAGCCTCACCCAGCAACACAGGGCATAAGGCTGGGGGGGGAGGGGCCACACCCAGGACAGGACGCCAGTCCATCCCAAGGCATCGGTAGGCTCCTGGTGTGTGTGTGTGTGTGTGTGTGTGTGTGTGTGTGTGTGTGTGTGTGTGTGTGTGTGTGTGTGGCACAGCAAGTAGTGCTGCTATCTCACAGCGCCTGGGTGGTGTGAGAGGACATGGGTTTAGGCCCTGCTCAGTCAGTGTGAGTTCGCATGTTCTCCCTGTGTCTGTGTGGGTTTCCTCCCACATGCTGTTCAGGTTCCCCCATAGTGTGTGAGTGACACACAGAGAGTGTTTTCCACTGATGTATAGATGAGTGATGCAGTGTAAGTCACTGTGGTGAATAAGGTGTGTGGGCTGATAACACTATGTAAGAGTTTGTTAGAAGTTGCTTTGGAGAAAAGTGTCTCCTAAATAAATGTAAAATATTCTGAATGCACACTTGACCAACATCATTGTATTAGTTACTCTTTGACTACCTGTAGAGAAGGGGTGCTGGGTTCAAACAAGTCGAAATGTGACCATTTTCTATCCCATGCTGAAAGAGAGCTGACACTGACATCAGAAAGAATGAACTCATTATTGGTTATGTTTTTTGCACCCATAACACATGTATACTTACCATATCCAACATTCTGACGAAAGTCTGTAAAGCTGAGGAGTTGCTCACCTTGAAAATATCGTTTCATATGAAAAACATTTTTATTTTTATTTTTGTTGAGCCTTTTTTCTACTGGGCTACCACTCTTGAGTAAGACCGTAAAGATGCAGAGTGGCGCTCGGCCCAGATGGGCACACCTGGCTCAGCCAATGAAGAAGTTATGAAGTTCTGCATTATTGCTTATGATACGCACTGCTGTGATTTACTGTATGTCTTCATGTAAAAATAAAAAGATTGTTTCTGGAAATGCAGACCTAATTCGTTGTTCAAAATCTGTTAGTAAGCACTCTGTTCACATAATGAAGAAGCCCTTTCTGTTATTTTTCAAGGGAAGACCTGCAGCGGTGAGGGCTGCTCTAAGCCCAGCTGCCATACCTAGTGTGGAACACCGAGGGGACTTTGTGCTCCTGTCTTAGTGATCAGCTTGTCTGGAGTTACTTACCTTCATTTACTGGATTTCTTTACCTTACCCCTTTGTTAGTCTACTACTGTCATCTGACCTTGGATCAACACTTCTTACTGCACCTGGATCCACCTTAACCCTGTCTGTTGTCAAAGACACCTGTTCCCCGGAAAATGGTCCAGAATCATTGTATCACTGTAAGATTATCATTATTATTGTTGTTGTATTATTGCAATATAAGGAACATCCTCCTTTCTCACACTAGTGATTCCTGTTGTCATATTTCATAAAACTCACCTGCTGGTGTGACTTTCATGTGACTGAAGTGAGTACTCTTCTTATTCTGCTATACACATCATTTACACACACACACACTGTCTGAAACCACTCATCCTAAGGGGGGGGGAGGGGGTTGGGGGAGCCAGAGCCTAACCCGGCAACAGAGGGCATAAGGCTGGAGGGTGAGGGGCCACACCCAGGACAGGACGCCAGTCCATCACAAGGCACCCCAAGCGGGACTCGAACCCCAGACCCACCAGAGAGCAGAACCCGGCCAAACCTGCCACACCACCGCACCCCCTTCACATCATTTACATTTACATTTATTAATTTAGCAGACACTTTTCTCTAAAGCGACATACATCTCACGAAAAATACAATTTGGTCACTATCTCAGGAGAAAGAGACGTAGCTGCAGATGTGTGACTCTTAAGTAGTTTTCCTTCTCCATATGCACCGACATTCATCACAACAGTAGTTGCATACAACTTTACGAGAATATTGCCACTTCAAATCACCTTCCAAGTAGTTTTTTTATTTACACATTTAAATACAATTTACATTTAAATACAAGGATGTAATTAATGGGAAAAAGAAACAGAACAGTGAGCCATGAGCCACTGTTGAGCCCTGAGCCACTTTCAATTGAGGTATGTGTTGGAAAAAAGAAGGGAATCTGCTCTTAAAAAAGTATTATTACTGTTACTATTATAATGTTATTAATAGTATACTGTTAATGGTACTGTTAATAAACTATTGATAATGTTCCTATTATTTTTTCTGCACATCCAGCTCTATTTCCAAATGAGATAAAGGTGGTGTTCAAGATAACCAGCAGGTGGCGCTGTTGACCAAGTCACAAATACTGTTCAGTGAGTGAGCTCAAGTCCAGTTTATTTGTAGAGCACATTTTCCAACTCAATGGTGATTCAAAGTGATTCACAGAAATAAAGAGGTAAGATAAATAAAATGCATAAAACAAAAATAGACATCAGTAAAAGCATAAATTAGGAATAAATACAAAAATTAAAAGAATATACATCTACATTTATTCATTTATCGCACGTTTTTCTCCAAAGCAGGGGCACGGTGGCACAGCGGGTTTGGCTGGGTCCTGCTCTCTGGTGGATCTGGGGATTGAGTCCTGCTTGGGGTGCCTTGCGATGGACTGGTGTCCAGTCCCCGATGTGTCCCCTCCCTTTCCAGCCCTACGCCCAGTGTTTCCCGGTTCAGCTCTGGTTCGCCGCGGTCCTGCTTGGGTCAAGTGGTTTCACTCTGTGTGTGTGTTCACTAAGGTGACTTACACGGCTAGATACACTATCTACAAAGGATCACTCATCCATACATCAGTGGAACACTCACTCTCACACTATGGGTGAACCTGAACAGCATGTCCCCTTCCTGGATCAGGGCCTTGGCGTGGCAGAAGGGCTTGTGTGATCTAGGGATCTCCAGAGCTATGTTGTCGGGAGCATTATGCTCCTGGTAGGGTCTCCCAAGGTGATCAGGTCTGGAGTGAAGATCCAGACTAATACGATCCAAAAACCTCCATGAAAAAAGTAAACAAGAGAACGTTTACCCTGCCCAGAATAGGGTCACCGGGATCTACCCCTGGAGCCAGGCCTGGGGGTAGTGTTCCTAGGCGAGCACCTGGTGGCCAGGCAGCCCACGTAGCCTGGCTGGGCTCAGCCCGAAAAGGTATCGTGGGGAGGCCATGTGGGCCCACCACCTGCTAGGTCCAGCATGGGGGTCCGGTGCTATGTATACCTGGCGGCGAGAGGGGGCGGGGTGGCACATGGCGTCACAGCCCCTCGCAACGAAAACTGGCTCTTGGTACATGGCACGTCACCTCACTTGGGGGGAAGGAGCCGGAACTGGTGTGGGAGGTTGAGAAACACCAACTAGATATAATTGGTCTCACCTCCACTCACAGTGTTGGCTCCGGAATCAAACTCCTCGATAAGGGGTGGTCCCTCTCCTACTCAGGAGTTGCGCGAGGTGAGAGGCGCCGGGCGGGTGTGGGGATACTCACAAGTCCCCGGCTTGCTGCCATACAGTTGGAGTTTGTCCCGGTGGGCGAGAGGGTCGCCTCAATACGACTTAAGGTTGCAGAGAGGAAAACTCTGACTGTTGTGTGTGCTTATGCACCAAACAGTAGTTCAGAGTATTCAGCTTTCTTGGAGGAGGTGGGTGGGGTTCTGAATAGGGCCCCACCTACAAACTCCATAGTCCTGCTGGGGGACTTCAATGCTCACGTTGGCAATGACTGGGAAATCTGGCGGGGGGGTGATTGGGAAGAACGGCCTGCCGATCTGAACCCGAATGGTGAAATGTGATTGGACTTCTGTGCTAGTCATGGTTTGTCTATGATAAACACCGTGTTCGAACACAAGGATGCTCATAAGTCTACTTGGTACCAGAGCTCCTTGGGCCAAAGGTCAATGATCGACTTTGTAGTCGTTTCTTCTGACTTGAGGCCACATGTTCTGGACACTCGGGTGAAGAGAGGTGCTGTGCTGTCAACTGATCACCATCTGGTGGTGAGTTGGATCAGATGGTGGGGAAAACTGATGGACAGACCCGGTAGGCCCAGACGTTTAATGAGGGTGTGCTGGAAACGACTGTCAGAGGACCTTGTCCAGAATGATTTTAACTCACACCTCCAGGAGAGCTTCTCCCATGTCCCGGAGGAGGTAGGGGACATGGAGTCTGAATGGATCCTGTTCAAAACCTCCATTGTGGAAGCAGCCAGGCGCAGCTGTGGCCAAAAGCTTGTTGGTACCAGACAAGGCAGCAACCCGAGAACCTGCTGGCGGACACCGGTGGTGAGGGAAGCCATCAAGCTGAAGAAGGAGGCCTTTAGGGCCTGGTTGGCTCTGGGGACTCCTGACTCGGCAGACAGGTACCAGCAGGCGGAAAAGGCAGCAGTGGCTGCGGTTGCAGAAGCAAAATCCCGGGCATGGGAGGAGTTCGGAGAGGCCATGGAAAACGACTATCGGTCGGCTTCAAAGAGGTTCTGGAGAACCATCCGGCAGCTCAGAAGGGGTCGGAGGAGTTTCGCTCAGGCTGTGTTTAGCAGGAGTGGAGAAACTCTAACCTCTGATGAGGACATTGTCGGGAGGTGGAAGGAGCACTTTGATGAACTCTTAAACCCAAGTGATATGCCTCCCTTACAGGAGTCAGGGCCAGAGGCTTCCGGGCTATCAGAGTCCATTTTCCTGGTGGAAGTCACTGAGGTAGTTGGTAAGCTCCACAGCGGCAAAGCACCGGGGGTGGATGAGATCCGTCCGGAACTGCTTAAGGCCTTGGATGTTGCAGGGCTGTCATGTTTGACACGCCTCTGCAATGTTGCATGGACCTTGTGAACAGTGCCCTTGGATTGGCAAACTGGGGTGGTGGTCCCTATCTTTAAGAAAGGGGACCGGAGAGTGTGTGCTAACTATCGGGGCATCACACTTCTCAGCCTTCCTGGGAAAGTCTATGCCGGGGTGCTGGAGAGGAGGCTCCGGCCGATAGTTGAACCTCAGATTGAAAAGGAACAATGCGGATTCCGCCCTGGCCGTGGAACAGCGGACCAGCTTTTTACCCTCTCACAGATCATTGAAGGGGCATGGGAATTTGTTAAACCAGTCGACATGTTTTTTGCGGACTTGGAGAAGGCCTATGACCGTGTTCCCCGGGAAATTCTGTGGGAGGTGCTTCGGGAGTACGGGGTACCGGGGCCACTACTGCGGGTCATTCGGTCCTTGTACATACGGAGCGAAAGCTGTGTCCGCATACTCGGCATTAAGTCAAGCCCGTTTAATGTGGGTGTTGGACTCCGCCAAGGTTGTGCCTCGTCTCCACTCCTGTTTGTGGTTTTCATGGACAGGATATCAAGGCGCAGTCGAATTCAGGAGGGCATTCTGTGTGGGAGTCGGAAGGTGACGTCTCTGCTCTTTGCAGATGATGATGTCCTTTTGGCACTGTCAGAAAGTTGCCTCCAACACGCACTGGAACGGTTTGCAGCCGAGTGTGAAGCGGTGGGGATGAGGATCAGCACCTCAAAGTCTGAGTCCATGGTTCTGTCATGGAAAAGGATGGTATGCCCCCTCCAGGTAAGGGGAGAGTTTATGCCTCAGGTGGAGGAGTTCAAGTATCTTGGGGTCTTGTTCACAAGTGAGGGAAGAAGGGAGCGTGAGATCGGCCACAGACTGGGAGCAGCGGCAGCAGTAATGCGGTCGCTGTACCGGACTGTAGTGGTGAAGGGGGAGCTGAGCCATAAGGCGAAGCTCTCCATTTACCGGTCGATCTACGTCCCTACTCTCACCTATGGTCATCAGCTCTGGGTGATGACCGAAAGAATAAGATCACGGATACAAGTGGCTCAATGAGTTTTCTCCGCAGGGTGCTGGGACTCACTCTCCGTGACAGGGTGAGGAGTTCGGACATCCAGGAGGAGCTCAGAGTAGAGCCGTTACTCCTTCACATTCAGAGGAGCCAGTTGAGGTGGTTCGGGCATCTGATAAGGATGCCCCCTGGATGCCTCCCCTTTGGAGGTATACCAGGCACGGCCAACTGGGACGAGGCCCCGAGGTCGGCCCAGGACCCGCTGGAGGGATTATATCTCACAGTTGGCCTGGGAACGGCTGGGGATCCCCCAGGTTGAGCTGGAGAAAGTTGCGGGGGACAGGGGTGGCTGGGCCTCTCTGCTCTCCCTGCTGCCACCGCGACCCTTTTAGAACAAGCGGGACAGAAGATGGATGGATGGATGGATGGATGGATGGATGGATGGATGGATGGAACAGCATGTCTTTGGACTGTGGGAGAAAACCAGAGCACCCAGAGAACATACAAACTCCACAGACTGAGTGGGGATCGAACCCATGTCCTCTCACACCACCCAGGCACTGTAAGACAGCAGCACTATTCACTGTAAAAGTACCAGTGACACAATAAAGGTCAAAGAAATCAATTGTGTATAGGCAGTAAAAAATGAAACAGTTTTCTTTAAGGACTTAAAAGTAGTAACATTGAGAGGACACTGTAAGGTGTATGACAGTCACCAGTATGGTAAATCCTATCACTTAAAATTTTCATCAGCATTGTAAATTACAAGTACTGTCAATCTTTTATTATTATTATTATAATTATTATAAATGGTTAAGTTTCAGTAATTCGTTACTTACACCAACCAAAAGTACACACACACACACACACTTTCAGAACCGCTTGTCCCATACGGGGTCACGGGGAACCGGAGCCTACCCGGTAACACAGGGCGTAAGGCCAGAGGGGGAGGGGACACACCCAGGACGGGACGCCAGTCCGTCGCAAGGCACCCCAAGCGGTACTCGAACCCCAGACCCACTGGAGAGCAGGACTGTGGTCCAACTCACTGCGCCATCGAACCCCCTCCAACCAAAAGTACTTTCATGTAATTTTTTTTTTAAATATCCAGTCAACCTGTTAGGTCTCCTGCACTCACAGTACAAAATTGCACATGTGGCTTTAAACTGACATTAAATATGATGACAAACAAGCTTCTGTAGTTGATGCTTATGATGTATGACCACTTCTCCGACCATAATTAACGCAAACGGGAGGCCATCCGTACATTTCGACGGTGCCTCTGTTTGGAACGGAGCGGAAGGCGGCCGGTTGCTGAAAGGGCCGCGCTGTTCACACTCTGCACAGGACCGCTGTCAGTGGGGTCCAGCACGGCGGATGGGTGTTTCCGAACAACCAGCGAGCAGCGGGAAGCCAGGAAGTGTGTGTGTGTGTGTGTGTGTGTGTGTGTGTGTGTGTGTGTGTGTGTGTGTGTGGGGGGGGGGGGGGGGGGGGGCGACACGTTTGTCAGTTGGTGTTCTATATTTAAAGAAGCCGCGTTGATGAGAGCCTTTCAAGCGCTTGGCCGCATGCCTGCGCACAGTAACCGAAAAGCAGCCTCGGGTGGAATCTGAGAGGCACAAACACTCCCCCCACCCCTCCACCCTTCGCTGCCCCCACCCCACCAAGTCTGTGGAAGGTGTGTGTCGGGCAGGCGGCACCTTTGTTATCAGGTGCGACAAAGGACAGCAACTGCCAGCACTTTCCATGACCCCACCCTGGATGTGTGTGTGTGTGTGTGTGTGGCTGCTGTCCATGCCCTCCAGCATCGGCTGCCGTGCGAGCAGTTCCGTGGGGGGTGGGAGCGAGGCGAGGAGGTCGCGCAGACCAACGGAAGGCCGCAGGCCGGAGCCTTTTTTGGGACCCGGTGCCTCCGGGGGCCGACGGTGCCGAGCTGCAGTGACCAAACTGCGATAAAGACGGCGGGCGACTCGGCTGCGAGGGGGGCGGGGGTGGTGGGCCTGCGGTTTCCACTTACTGTGACAGTGCCTCACACACCACATCCTCTCTGCCTGTGAGCTCGCAGCACCATAGAGCCCCCCGGTACCTGATACACACAATCGCACACACGCGGCCGCACACACATTCCGTACGCGCACCGAGGGCCACTGAGCCTATCTTGAGAAAATGAGTCACATTTCAGAAGCAGAGCAGCAGGTTTCCTACCCATCGAAGCCTCCCTGGTGCTCGTCCTCGTATGCAGAAAGCCGATAGGACCCCCTCCCACCCCCACCCCCACCCCGACCCCCGGTCCCCCAGTGCCCCTCAGTCCTATCGGCCCGAACCCAGACGTTACCACTTGACTCGGAGCGCTTCCCCTGGCCTCCCGCAGGCCGACACCACATCCGATGTTTACGCAGATGCTGGGGTCCGGGGCCCCGGCTGCTACACATCCCCCCTATCCCTGCGTGACCTCTGGTATGCAGGCTGCAGTAAACACGGGTTCGCAGCCCACAGACTGCGTGCTCCGGGCCTGCAGGAAGCGCTTATCTGCGGCGGCGCTACGGCCGCGTCTGTCTGCCGAAGCCCGACAGCGCAACCTCGGACAGTGCAAGCGTTTGTTTGTTTTCGTGCCGTTTCGGCCTCGACGGGGGAGCGCGAATGTGTGCGCTCGCCGCTTTTCGTTGCGGTTACCGTGCTGCGGATGAACGCAGATTAGGGCGAACAGCGTGAGAAGGAGGTCAAAAGAGTAATGCGGAGGATGCGGAGCTTTGCTCGCACTGACGTAGCAGTTCGCCGGGTGTTACGCGTCGTCCTACGCCCTGCCGCGCTCGTGATTTCGACCTCCATATGTCCGTCGGAGATCAGCCAATCACGGCACTCCGCGAACAAAGAGGGGCAGGTACAGAAGAAAAGAGCTCAGCATTCTATTATGGGTCATCGGGAGAGGATTGCAAATGAGACACTAATCTTCTCCTTGGCACCGTCACCACGTCCACCTGGAACAGTCCCACGGAGAGCCGCATCACTAGCATTTGTTTAGCTGACACCTCTCTACAAGGCATCTTGCAATGCTAGCTTCTTACATAAAGCTGCTTACCACAATTTAGCCATTTATACAGCAGGTGAATTTTTGCTGGGGCAATTAAGGCCGAGGGCCCTTTGTCAAGGGTTCTACAGTCAGAGCAGGGATTCGAACCCAGATCCCTCCAGCATGATGGAACAGCGCTGCCTACCAGGTTCCCTCGATTTTCCCTCTCTCCTATGCTCATACTTCCCAACAGAGTGAACTTCGTGCATGTTATTCGTTGGTCTCAGTCAGTTTCTGAGAAGGAGCGCGTCCTCTCATGCGTGCAACCTGGAAGTCGGGAGAAGTTTCACCCGTTTTGTAACATGGGAAGGGAGGTGTGGCACTGCGAAGCACTGTTAGCTGTTTCCGTGAGCAGTCACACGGTGGCCGGGGTGGGGGATCTGTGCTGCGGCCCACTACGCTCTGGGATACCCCATTTGAGCCCCCGGTCCTGCAGATGGAATTCTTCCCTCACTCACATGTCCCAAGATGACACACGCTTTGATCAAACTGTTTTTTATCTTATCTTATCTTTTTTGCATATGATTGGCTACAGCGTCATGAGAACGCAGTCCGCTGACAGCACCGTGCAGTAAAACATAGTACACGGTCAATAAGCGTGCCTGTTGTGGGGCCACAATACTACTAACTAGTAACTAGTAACTAGTACGAAATTATCCCTCCTCATTAGTGAGCGTGAGGCTCCATTGTTACCGGTCACCAAAACGCTGCTGAAATGATGAGGACAGGAAGCGGGGCTTTTAAGCGCGTGCCGACGGCCAAACTCCATGTGCGTAGACATCTCAGTCCGGAGGGAGCTGGGCAGCATTAACTTAGATGTTTATTTGTTCCCTGCACCACCACCGCCCCCCCCCCCCCCCCCCCCAACCCAGCCTGCAGCTTAAATCCATCCTGGAGGAATGCAAAGTGGCCAATTACCGCGCGCAGATCCGGCAGCTGTGCGGAAAGTGCCGGAGAGTGTGTCCCACGCCGCCGCTGAGAGACGCGAGGCCGGGCGTCTCTGGCGCCGTCTGCGGCGGGACCGTGTGCCAGGAACGGCGGGCGTGGGCGGGCCACCAGGGCAGGGTTCAGCCCGGGCCTGTCGAGGCAGCGCTCAAATTCGGCTGCGCCCAGGCTGTCGCCACGGCGATCCCGTGAGCTCCTCCCAGCTCCGCCGTGCTGCCGCTTCCAGTCCACCGCCGCTGGCTCCGGCCGCCTGCGCTGACATCACCACGCTTCCCACTTCTCCTCTCTTACTCATGTGTGAACGTGGTATTTTTGTTCCGAGCTAAAAATTCCGAAAGAAGCTCCCAGTTCAGAATTCGGAGCGATCGTCCGTCCCTCCGCGCGTCTCCTCATTTCACCTCGTCCCAGCGCATCCCATTGAAATTCCCTTTCATAGTTTGTCCCCAAACCAGGTAAACAAGGTAAAGTAAATCACCACACATGTGTACCACAAGCTGTGCAACATCCCATTGAATTACACCTGGTAGCATAGTAGTTGGTACTGCTGCTTTTGGACCCAGTGGTCACAGGTTCAAATCCCCCTTCCAGCTGTGGCACTCTTGAGCAAGGTTCTTACCCTTAATTGGTGTGGTAAAAATTACCAGGCTATGTAAATAGCTGTAAGTTGCTTTGAAGAAAAGTGTCAGTTAAATGAATAAATGTATATCAAGTTGAATCAGAAAGCTGATCCTCATAAGGCTGCCCCCCCAATTTTGCTACCTCTCCCAGTTACTGGAGAGAAGGCATGGCCATCACACCTTTGAGTACAGAACTAACTCTTTATTTATCTGCAGCTTCTTTATTTCGGTCCTGCCTTGTCCAAATTTGACATCTTTGTTGTCCTTTTTATGACATATGCTTTTGAAAAAAAGGACCGAGGAATCCATTGCTATCGGCTGATACGGCTCCACCTGTTTATGGGAGGCGGCACGTGGAAAATTGACGCAGCCTATAGCAGGAGACACAATCATTTTTAAAGCGCTTTTTTAAAAGTGCTCAGTTCTCCAACCGAGTGTTGAAATGTACCTTAGTGAGAAGAAGGAAGGCACGTCTTCACCACGAGCTCCCTTTATTCCCATGTGCATTTACATTCGGGACGGCACGGTGGTACAGCACCTGGGTGGTGCGAGAGGACAGGGGTTTGATCCCCCCTCAGTCTGTGTGGAGTTTGCGTTTTCTCGGAGTGCTCTGGTTTCCTCCCACAGTCCAAAGACATGCTGTTCAGGTTCCCCCATAGTGTGTGTGGCAGAGAGAGTGTGTTCCACTGATGTATAGATGAGTGACTCAGTGTAAGTAGAAGTGCTACATATTTGATTCAGGGTAGACGGAGGTTAATAACAGTGGTGCAGAAAGTGCAAAGTAGAAGAGCAAGTGGACATCCTGTCCCATGTCCTCGAAGCACCACTCTGAGTGGAACCCGTGAGCATGTGGACCAGCTGGGTCCGCGTTCCTCTCTCTTCCCCACATCCAGGGGCCTGCTGTGTATCGCTGCGCCCTGTTGTTGCTGAACAGGGTGCAAAGACGATACATGCGAGGGCGGCGCGGTGGTAGAGGGCGTAAAGAAGTCATGTGCTCCAGACAACAGGGCACCGGGAATTACAAAGGAAATATAATGGAAAGAGGAAATAGGATGTATCTCTCTGCACAACCACCCGCATGCGTCTTTAATCCCTTTACAGACGTAAATAAGGCTAATGTTGCTGAAAACTCTTAAAGCGTTTTCTGCCTTTAATGTGAGTTTGTGCGTGATGTTACTGTGAGAACACAGTGCTTGGAAAGACATTTTCCACTTGGGCTTTTCAATAGGATGAGATAGATAGATACACACACACACACACACATTTTCAGAACCGCTTGTCCCTTACGGGGTCACGGGGAACCGGAGCCTACCCGGCAACACAGGGCGCAAGGCCAGAGGGGGAAGGGGACACACCCAGGACGGGACGCCAGTCCGCCGCAAGGCACCCCAAGCGGGACTTGAACCCCAGACCCACCGGAGAGCAGGACTGCGGTCCAACCCACTGAGCCACCGCACCCCCGAGAGATAGATAGATAGATAGATAGATAGATAGATAGATAGATAGATAGATACCTCCAAACCTTCATCCAACTTCTTACTTCTGCCCCTCCACCTCCATCAATCTATCAATCAATCTCAACCCTTCTCTTCCTCTTTCAATCCACCTCCATCCCTTTTCTGCCATTTCTTCTTCCATCCCACCCCTTTTCTCTTCCCCCGCGCTCCTTCTTCAGCGCTCTGGTCTGCTCAGCGCTCTTTTATTTATTTTCTCTGTGGCATTTTAAAAAGCAAGGTAGCTGAGAGTCCAAGACATAATAAATATACACGTTCTAATTTATACGCAATACTCACTCGTTACATTTATGTACATTATGTTCATCTGTATGTAACGGAAAGAGTCAAACAATGGATGTGCCTCCTCTTAATCACTTTGCCCTGGGTTCTGTGCAGTCATTCCCTGGCTGATATGCTTTTTCTTTGAAAATATCTGACTGAAGCTGTTTTTATTTCTTTTAAATAAATAAAAAAAATAAAAAGATAAATAAATAAATAAAAATAAATAAATAAATAAAGGCTTGACGCTCTGCTCCGTGTTGCCGCTGTGATATATTATTCATGCTTGGCTTTCATGTTGTCTCTCTGACATCCTGGGCCAGGCAGACGCTGCTCCCCCCCTTCACCCCCCACGAGAGCCACACATCCGCTAGCGGTGTTCCACGAGCGTCACAGCTCACCCCCCCCAGCCCCCCCGCACTCACCACCCCCTACACGCGTCGCCCCAGGGAGGCCTGTGACTGGACTCGTACGCCTCCATTCCATCATTTGCTGGAATTTCAGGCGCTTCAGCCAAGTTGGTCGCTGGGGTTTGAGCAGAGCAGCCTTGACAGCCAATGCAGATGAATCAGCGGTTCCTGCGGGGGTTTGGTGCGCTCTGCTCAACACAGAATTTCATCTTCCACGGGGCCTTTTTGCCCAGCTGACTCGGTGTAGCAGTGCTGCTGTATATTTCTTATTTGGAGTTGAGGAAGTAGTTGCACATTTTGGTACTGACCTGTAGAAGTTCTGCCTGCTCACCTGCCCCCAAAAATAAGTACGTGAAGCCCTGCTACACATACAGCATCCGTTACAGCAACCGATACAGCATCCGTTACAGCATCCGTTACAGCATCCGATACAGCATCCGTTACAGCATCTACAGCATCCGATACAGCACCCATTACAGCATCTACAGCATCTGTTACAGCATCCGTTACAGCGTCTGTTACAGCATCCGATACAGCATCCGTTATAGCATCCGTTACAGCATCCGATACAGCATCTGTTACCGCATCCGGTACAGCATCCCATACAACATCCATTACAGCATCCGTTACAGCATCCGTTACAGCATCCTGTACAGCATCCAATACAGCATTCGATACAGCATCCGATACAGCCTACTTCGTTTTCCAGCTAAATTTCGAACTGTAAAAATCGGTACAATTGTTTCTTTGGATTGAAAGCAGTGGGGTAGCAGGGGGTCAGAAGACAGTTTAGCAGATGTGCACATGTAACCTGAGCATTGCTGGATCAGGCTCCACTCCCCTGAACTACTGTCATCATCTGGAAAAAAGTTCTTACTCTGAATTGCTCCAGTAAAGCAGCTGTTGAAAATGAGTGAGATTCTTCAGATTGCTGGATAAGCAGCCTAGTGACCGTTTGAACATCATTTCAGTAACAGTTACAGCTTCCAGCATATGTTACATCTAAGTTGCATGGTCTAAAATAAGGATAAAGCAATTTAACAGTCCAAAAAAGGATTTTTAGTTTGAGATTACAGTTTGTATATCGTTAACACATATTTTACTCTACATCAGACAGCTAAGACCAAATACAACCTTTAGCCCAGGTGCCCTTAACCGCTGTGCCACCTGGTGTCTGTCACTTCCAAATCACGGAGGGTTTCAAGGTGTCCTGCCAGTCAAGGCCAACACGGGCGTATAGCCATGAAAAACAAAGATCAGCATGACAAAAAGATCACTTTGACAAATGAAGACACTACATTAGGCCGTTGAGTTTGATGCATTCGGTCCTGGTTGTGATTACACAACTTTGAGCATATTTCTGTAAAAAGCCATGACAGTCATTTAGACATGAGTACGCGCAAAGCTCAGTTACACGTCTGCGTATTATTTTTTGCTTTCTAGTTTCTCTTTAAATGGTCTTAAAGTTTCTTTTAATAACAGGGTAAAACTGTGGTATCATTTGGGGGTAAGGAATGCATTAAAGTCTTTCCCATGAGAGATACTGCAAAAGACCTTTAGAAAATTCGTGTAATGGACAAGTTTTACGAAAGGAATCGGAAACAATTCTTAGAAGTAGCAAGTTCTACTCATTGATTTTCAGGCCACTTTGCTTGTTGAGGGTCAGAGTGGCAAAAGTTGAAGCAGGAAAGTCCAAACTTCCCTTTCTGTAGCAACAGGTTCTAGCCTTCCTGCAGGATCCCAAAGGTTTCCCCCGGCCAGACCAGGGATGCAATCTGCCCAGTATGTCCGGGATCTTCCCAGGGCTTTCCTCCCAGTGGGACATGGTTGGTAGACCTCTTGCAGGATGTGACGAAGAGACATTATGTAACTTGAAGCTGAAAACATCTTATCTGGCTCATCCTGATCTGGAGGAACAGCAACTCTACTCCAAGGGCCTCCCTGACCACTAAGCTCCACATCCTCTTACTGATCCCCACCATCTCTAACAGGAACCTCATTTCCACTGCTTGTACTTGTTGTTTCCGTCACTTCTGCAAGCTCAAGACCACATGTGAGGATGGGGATGCACGCTGAGCAGCGAACTGTAAGTTTTGTCCGAGGTCTCAGCTCCTGCTTCACCACCCCAGTTCTGAACGTTAGCAGTTGTTGACCCAACTTGTTGGTTTATCTCGCAATTTCCCCCTTCCGGCACTAAGAAAAAGGGCCCTGAAGTACTTAAACTGCTCCACCTGGGGTAGCTGGAGAGAACAACTTACTTTTTCGCTCATGAGGACCATCACTTCTGTTCTGAAGGTGCTGCCCTCCATCCTGACCACATCGCATTCAACTGCAAACCACTCTAGTGCATGCAGAAAATCACATTGTGACGAGGCTAACAGAACCACATCATCTATAAAACAGCAGTGATGAAACCCCGCTATCATCTCCAAACTCCAACTGCCCCTTGATATCCTGCCCACGAACACTGCAAACACAAGAGGAGACAAGACACACCCTTGGCAGAGTCCAGCACCGAAGGAGTTCAAATGAACTCGCGCAGCTCTTGCTCTCTGGGCCAAATGGCATGTAGACGCAGTCCTGATACCCACACTCATACCGTACCTCCCACCTGATCCAACTCACCGCTAGATGGTGTTTAGTTGACAGTTGGGGACTCATCTTCAGCCAAATATGCAGGGCCCACGGTCTAAGATCGGTCAACACAATTACAGTTTTGGTCATTGACTTATGACCAAAGTTATTGTGATCGCACTTGTGATCTAATTTGTCCTCTGGCGGGGTGTTTGTTGAGCCAGTCCATGACTTGCACCGAAGTCCAATAACAACTCACTGCTTGGGTTAAGATCAGGCAGGATCTGATCTCAGATGTTCGCCCCGATGACACCCGTACAGGTTTCTGCATTGGGACGACTTCCAGTTATGCAGCCCCCCGGCTGTGGGATAGTGAGAATTCCCACACCTGCACAGTGCCTCCCATGTGGGGCAACTGCGGAAAAGGTGAGAGACATACATCCCCAATCAGGGAGTCTGGTACCGGAGCCAATATTGTCTGCGAAAGTAAAGATCTACAGTATCTCATCTGTAATTTTCTCCCCCTGGCACAAAGTCCAAGTCCTTTCCTACCAGTATGGTCATATTCCAAGTCTCAAAAGCCAGTTTCCATTGTTTCAGTCTAAGCCATGCTGATCTGTCCTGTCTCTGCCTGTCACACTTGGTGGGTGGTGAGCTCAAAAGGCAGGCTCTTCTTTTGGGCTCTTCTCTGCCAGGCAGCCACAAGGTACTCGCTGGAGAACACAACCTCTAGGCCTGGCTCCAGGTGTGGGTCACAGCGAACCCAATCCGTTCACTATCCCACTATAACCATTTGGAGTATTTCCCAGAGTCAATGATTTGGATCGGTTTTGTCTTGACCTTCACGTCCGACCGCTTTAAGAAGATCAACCCCACCAGGCCCGAGTCTTCGAAACGGAGCTCTCCAGATCCTCAGTGTATTCCAGCCCCTCGACCATTGCACGTTTACAACCCATAGCGGGGCAAATAACACGTTTCTTGTTATTTTTCCAAAAAGAAACTGAGAGGCAGACAACTGGAGAACCGAATTAGACCTGCTCCTGGTGACGCAGCGCCTGGGTGGTGCGAGAGGACGTGGGTTTGATCCCCGCTCGGTCTGTGTGGAGTTTGCCTGTTCTCTGGGTGCTCTGGTTTCCTCGCACAGTCCAAAGACATGCTGTTCAGGTTCATCCATATCGTGTGTGAGTGACAGAGAGAGTGTGTTCCACTGATGTATGGATGAGTGATGCAGTGTAAGTCACTGTGGTGAATAAGGAGTGTGGACTGATAACTACATAGAGTTCATTGGAAGTCGCTCTGGAGAAAAGCATCTGCTAAGCAAATAAATGTAAACCTGTACACTGTGTTAGTATTGTCTTCATGTGTGCTGAGCCAAGTGTCTACTTTAGCCCTGAGGGTGAGATGCGACGGCTTTTTGGATATACCCTCAGCCACTTAACAAGACAGCGTTACTCCGGAATGAGCCAGAGACAGTAGGGGACCAGCGGCCTGGAAGAGTCCTCTTGAACCACGCACCGGAGGTACCTTTACAATAAAGAAGAACATCGCCGCAGTGCTGCTGTTTAATGTGGGTTCATGGGAAGGCATGGCAAAACGGCGGGAAGTAATCCCAAAAATGAGACAATCTGAATGGTCCTTTTTCTGAGGAAATGTGTGCTTTTTTAGTGCTGGGACCTTCTCTACTGGATGTTAATTGGCTGTAATTGCAATGATCGCCTCTACGTTGCGTGAATCAACAGTGGAGAAACTATGTTTTTGATATGCCTGGCCAGACCTTATTTCTTGCTTCCACTTTGCGTTCACATGGAGAATTTGGACTTCCCCGACATCAAACACATACAACTACAAGAAAGGAACGCCAACAACAGGAAGGAGTTTAAGGAGCACTTTCAATCCGAGAAAGACTCTTGATCATGAAAGGCCGAGATTCGAACCCCAGGGTGAAAAAATATGACACGAGGAGATTCTCCCGCAGTAAAAGGTAGTTTTTCACTCCTTCTTGTGCCTGGAGTGGGTCACCTTGTCAGTTATTTGTGGTCTTTATCTAAAGATGGGAAACTACCAATAGACCACTTTAACCGTGACTGTGCAGCTTGAGCGTAAATGCATCTAATTTTATACCCAGGATTTATTATCAACGATCGTTGAGCTGGAGCCTTTGTCCAAGGCAACTAGCAATGTTAAATTTTTGTTTCGGGCATTTTCGTACCGTTGGGTAATTTACATTGGAGCACCTGAGGAGAAGGACCTTTCTCAAGGGTCAGGATTGAGGATTTATGGCATTTAGGTCCGTCGACGGCAACGACCGTAACCCTATACTATGGTAACACCGGTGTGCTTCCAGAGCTGTTCTTCATGACCTTGCCCAGTCAAAGCAGATCCTTCGCATGGACGACGTGATGTTCGTGATGTTTGCGCCGCCCCGGCAATGACACAGATGTACGTACCGCAGTAATTCAGGTTGCGTACTCCACTCGAGGGCACAGGAGCAGTTTCTTTCTTGGGCACCTCCAGCCGTTCGCTCACGAGTCCAGAACTCTACCGCCGCCACCATCGCCAGCACCGCCAGCACCACCACCCCTTTGGAAGTCTCCTGTTGTTTTGTTTTGTTGAGAATCCATAAATGATGGGGCACTGCCTGGGGTGTTGCTGACGAGCATAAAGGAACCAGCAGGCACCAGCAAGCAGCCCTCAAAGGCAAAAGCAGCAGAGGAGCAGTGACACGGAGCTTCCTTTGACCGGCCCCTCTCCCCCGAGGGCGAAGGGTGATGTGCGAAGCAGACAAACAGGCCTGCGCCGGTTGGACGGCTCTCGGGGTGCGGCGGCTGCCAGGCTCCGCTGCTTCTACTTCTGCTCACGCCTGCCGTATTTCCCGGCCGCGGTTCCGGGCGCCAGTCGGCCAGGGCCAGACGAGGGGGGTTTCAGCGTGCGCTGTGTAGTTCTCGGACCCCCCACCAGGAGGGGCTCTCACATCAACCCTCCACGCCTCAGTCCTGAGGGGCGTCTGTCTGCTGAACGCGTGGCCTACGGACTCAGATGTATCTGCGCGCGCAGTTTGCACGTGTTCCTTGCTTTTATTTCCCACTTCCAGACACGTGCTGCTCATGTTTGAACCCCTGAAAGCGCAAACACGGAGGGTTTGGTTCGCATCCCTCTCGCAGCCTCCCGCCGAGTCCTCGTCTCACAGACGGGCGGAGGACTCGTCGCACCGTGTTCCGTCTGGGCGAAGCAGCGCGAGACACGGCGGGAGGCGAGGGCCTCCGGGCGAAGGGGACTTTGGGGGCGGCGGTCGACGCGTTTACGGTGCGTCGGCCCCGTGCCGCCGCGGCGTGAAACACGAGCCGTCGCAGAGGGGCCCGAGAGCTCGCCGCATGGCTGCCGGGGCCACGGCGCCGGTTCCTGGAGGTCCGTGTCAGCGCCGGGTCAAGCTCGGGACACACGTCTCTGCAAAATACAGCCCGGAGGCTTTCCAGAAGAAAAAAAAAGCGGCAGTTGGGGCCTGGGCTTGGGAGGTGGGGGCCGGGAGGGGAGGCGGGGGTTCTCTTCCTGCATCTGGTATCCATTGTGTGCGGCCCCCGCAAGCTCCCTGCGAGGCGGGCCCTCGCCCGCACAGGAAGCGCGCCGCTTTTCGCAGGCTTGGATCCTGGCGGGGGTCCGTAATTCAGAACAGTTGGCCGGGAGAGACGCTGGCGGCCCGCTCCCCCGCTCCCCTGCGCCCGCAGCACGCGGCTTAGCGCCCCCCCCCCCCCACCGCACTGATCCGTAACGCTCTGCGACTTGGCAGCGCGTCCCGGCCCGGCTGGTGGTAGACTGATCAAATAGTTGTCATAGATACAGCCGTGGCCGGGGGGGGTGGGGGGGGTGGGACAGGAAGGGAAAATGGAGGGACAGAGTGTTTTATTTCCATTTTCATGTTTACTAATTAGCCCTCCTGTCTTTTTGTGTGGCTTTTTTTTTTTCTCTCTCTCTTTTTCTTTTGGGGGGGTGGAGGGGGTGATTTAATCTCATGTAGATTTGGAGGGCAGACGTTGGTTACCAACTGTCGCCCCGACCCCTGTCTGGATAAGTGCAGGCGGAAAAAAAAAAAAAAAAAAAAAAAGGCGGAGTGAATGCCGCTCGGAAGTCGTCCAGCGAGTTCTCTGAAAACAATTAGAGGCTTTTCATGTAGC
Source organism: Scleropages formosus (assembly GCF_900964775.1). NCBI lineage: Eukaryota > Metazoa > Chordata > Actinopteri > Osteoglossiformes > Osteoglossidae > Scleropages > Scleropages formosus. The sequence continues at coordinate 911,670 of NC_041807.1, forward strand.
GCCTCCTCGGGGGGGGGGCGGGGGGGCGCCTGGCGGAGCGGCTGTTGCCGGGCTCCACTGCCTGTGGGGCCAGCAGCGCGTAATTAGAGATTCTGTGGCGGCGGCGGCGGCGGCGGCGGCAGTGGTGGCGGCGGCGGCGGCGGCAGGGACGGGGACTGCCATAGGGGAGGGTGAGCGACACACACCCACACCCACACCCACACACACACACACACACACACACACACACGCACACACACAAGGCCAGACTCAAGGAAAGGGAGATTAGGAGGGGTTCCCATATGGGCTCAGCGTTGCCTTATATTCCAGCCTTTCACTCGCTGCCTGTGCCAGTTCCTTCACCGCAGAGTTGGGCCCAGGCCTTGCGTGAGCCCGGGGAGCTTTTTCGTCTCTTTGGGTCGGGATCCCCCGTCGGTTCCCGGCACCGCGGTACCCGGAGCGAGGGAGCGCCCGCTCCGCGACGCCGCGCACGGCTCCGTGTGAAATCCTCCTTCAAAGGGCAGGAATTTCTCCCCCTTCCTGTCGGAGCGGCTAAGTGAGACGCGGGGAGTAACTAACGCTTTGGCTCCGGGATTAGGGCAGGTTGGGGCAAAAACCCGAGCGTCTCCGCCGCAGATGGGAGCGGCGGACGGATCGACGCAAATTCGCCCCGTTTACGCCTCGAAGTCGTCCGCCGCGCGACGAGTTTACTGTCTCGCAAAGGGACAAATATAGGCTTCCAGGCCGGTTTAGGCCGCCCTTAGTGGGTGTTTATGAGGGGCCTTTACAGAGAGCCGTTCAAACGCGCCGCTCTTTAAACAGACCGGGTCACGTTTGCGATGGAGGTGAAGCTCTCCCGCCTTTTCCGAAACACCGGGTTCCGAGGGGGGCCTCTTCCTCCGCTCACACGCATGGGGAAAGCACAGACACACACACACACTCATGGACTCGTACATGAACGTGATCATTTGGACTCGTTTCCCCCCAAACGTAATAATACTCGAAAACAGAGGTCCCAAACACCAAGGGGGTTCTTATATTCTGCTCTTTAGCGTGTGTTGGCCTCTGGCCCCGGGTTCGACCGAGGATAGGAGTCGCGCGCAAACAGGTTCGGTCGCCACGGAGGCCCGTCGTCGAGGAGCGGCGTGTCGAGCCGCTCGTCTCCTATCGGGCCCGGTGCGTATGGTCGCTCCCGGTGGGCTCAGATGGCTTCGTGGCCGGACGCACGTGACAGCGCTGACCTCGGTGCCACGGTGAACGAGGGCGTCTCGGGAAAGCGAAGCGTCCGCATTGTTGCGGGGCGCCGGGCGAAGGCGGCCAGAGGAAGGGATCTGTCTGATCCAAATTAAGCCACAGGATATTGTTTGTTTTGCTCACATTTCTTCCCCTTTCCAACCTCCTCTCTGTGCTTTTGCGGAACGGCACGGGAAGCGAGAGCACGGTCTCTTCCCGGCCGAAAGGTGGGGTGGACCGAGGCCGTGGGGGGGGGGCAGGGGCAGCGGCTGGACTTGGCGGCGGGATGCCGAAGGCATGCGGAGCCGGGGCTGTCCTGCCCGGGCCGGTGACGAGTCGCTTCCACCCCCCACCCCCTCCCCCCGCCTGCGTCTGGGCCTGGAACCACAGCTGGATTTGTGCCCCAGCCACGGATGACCACCCGTTCGGAGAATTTTCTGCGACCGCTCCGTCTTCAGAACAGTTTGCTAAATGTTTGGCCGCTGAATCCGGCAGCACCGCCGACAGGTTCAGAATCACTTGCTTGCGTTTGACTATGATGTCTGCTCCTCAACTGCTACGCCACCTGGCAGCGACTCATATTAGTACGGCTGGGAAAGAAACGTCCCTTTTACGGGCCTGGCGGTTCGTTCCAGGTGACCTACGGAGAGCAGGCTCCAATTTCGCGGCTTTCCTCTCATCTCCTCCTTACCTGTACGGCACTCTCTCCGGCGACAGCCGTGCCGTTCACCTCCTTCATTTTGGTTTATAAGCCCCTGGCTCGGAAATCCGTCCCAAGTCTTCCGGGGGGACGTAAAACTGCGGCTAATGCAGAGAGGGCCGCCGAGCGCTGAGGAGCGTCTAATCGAGCCGCTGATTGGTGTCGGGCAGGGCGAGCGGAGAGCAGGTGGAGAGGGCCTGAGGAGGAGGAGGAGGAGGAGGAGGAGAGCAGAGCAGAGCAGCGGGCACGGGGCTCGTCGGCTGGGACAGCGGGGAGACCTTTTGACGGCTTCTTCGGGGACGACGCGCCGGGGGGAACGCGCGCCGCCATTAGTATTCTGACTTCAGTTTTCCGGCTCAGCCTGCAGGGAGACCCGCCGGTGAGGCTGCAAACTCGGTCGGATTAAGGAGAGGAGGAAGCGCTCGGAGCAGCTGTGGGGGCGCAGCTCAAAGGAGTCGCCTGGGAAGAAGAACCCAACGGAGGCCAAAGGCGGCGTCCTCGCCGTGCGTGGCGCGCCACACGTGTACGGTTTACAAAGCCAGACTCCATACATGCGGAGCGGAAGAGCTCGGACAGCTGGTGGCATAGAGGTTAGAACCGCTGCCTGTGGCCCCTAAGGTCACAGGTTTGAATCTCACCTCTGGCTGCGGTACCCTTGAGCAAGGTGTTCACCATGAGTTATTCCAGTCAGGTTACCCAGCTGGGTAAATCATTATAAGCAGCTTAACATTACAAGTCATCTGGAGGAAAGTGTCTCCTGAATGAATAAAGGGAGGAGTGTTTATGTGTCTGTGTTGAGTGAGAGTTACAACGAGGCCAGCAGGTGGCGCAGCGGTTAGAACTGTGGCCTCGCATTGGGAAGTTGCGGGTTTGAGTCCGCGCTCCTGCTGTAGTACCCTCGATTAAAGTGCTTACCCAGGATTACCGCAGTAGAAATTTCCCCGCCGTCTCAGGGAGTAACTAACGGTAAAGAGGGTTCGGTTCAAACCCCGCTTTTCAAATAGCCTTCGACAAAGGTGTCGGTTAATAATGAATGTCATGAGTGTACAGAGATGCTGTACAACACTAAGGGGGGGTTGGGTCTTTCCGGAACCGTGTTGACACACACGGGTCCTGGCTGTTGGAGGCGCCCCCCCCCGTGAAACGCACCTTTAGAAGGGGATAAAAATGAAGAATTTCTGCCGTTGGGCCTCAATGGCTGAAATGAAAGTTATTAACCGCTCTTTTAATTTTAGCCCAACACCTGGAAGTGTCATTCAGCTGGATTAAACTGTTTGCAAAGGTATCGAGGGCATGCGTAACGATCCGGAGGTGTCATAAACAGCGCACGTAATTACTGCGCGATGTATTCGGCTTTCGGATAGAAAGGAACTCGAAGGAATCGGGGCTTTGCTGCGAGAAACTTCTCGTGCGCGTCGCCCATCCCTCCGCGTGCGTCCGCGTGCGCGTTCACTCGCGTCCGTGCCTTGCTGACCTCGTCGAGGCATTTTTTAATAAAACGTCATCGCGAGGGTGGTAAACCCCGAAAAAACACACTGCGGTCGCAGATACGGATGAAAATGACACGAGTCAGTCGGCCTGTTTTAATAAAAGGGGCGGGAATTATTAGATTTTTAAAAATTAATTTTAACATCTTAGCAAGGTCTTTCGGGGTGTGATTATGAATCATTTACTGCTTTCGGCTTAGAGCCGGCAGGAATAGGAGCGTGCGTGAGTGCCCGGGTGTGCCGGAGACTCGGCGTGCGATTGCAGCCGTGTACGAGGGGGACCGCGGATATGTGCGCGAACGCGTAGGTGTGTGACGGACCCTGACCATGGGTATGAGACTGTGTGTACTTGTGGCTGTCTGTGTATCTGCGCATGACTCTGTATGTGTGTGTGCGTGCGTGCGTGCGTGTGTCTGTCCTTGCCTGGCTGAGAGCGGAGCAGAGGGCCCTGGGGCCTTGCCCAGAGGCACCGTCTGCCAGGCCCGGCTGTGATCGGCTGCCAGCCCCTCTCCCCGGGAGGCAGAGCGGGAACAGAGAGCGCGGTGTTCCTGCGCCAGCAATTCCCCCGAACGCCTCCCCCCCAAATCCATCTCCTCTACATCGCTCTCCTTCCCTCCTTCCACCCCTGTCGTCGTCAGCCTTTAATTCTGCGAAAAATCCAGGTGCCGCGCTTGTGAAAAGCGCCGGCCTCTTCCTCACCGCAGGGCGAAAGGTCGGATCCCCCGTCTCTACCTGTCTCTGCCTCTCGGATGCCCCCCTGAACTGGCGAGAGGCAAACTGTACCCAGCTTGGCCACCGAATGGGAAGCGCTAAAGGACGCGGAGGCCGCGAAGCGGGACGGCAGGTGGTGCGGCGGTCGGGGCCGTAACCTTGCGGTCCGAAGGTTGTTGGCTCAACTCCTGCCGTTTGACCCTCTACCGAGGCATTTACCCTGAATTGCTACGGTGAAAATAAACCATTGTGTAAATGATCGTAACATTGATTATCAAACGCTAGAAGTCACCTTCACAGCCTAAAGAGAGGTTAAGAATAATAACTGCCTGATGTGAGATGCGAAGGACAGTAAGGTCAGTATGTTGTCACCAGTGAAGTAGCACATTTGAGCACTTTTTCATAACCAAATATATATACGGAGCTGCGTGACAGTGTGTGAACCTATAGGGATGGTCATTATTCTAAGATAAAATATTAAAATCAACTTATAAAATGCCAATCTTAAATATTAAGCTGATAAAAAGAATAAATGATTGATTTACAGCCCGATTCTACTCACCTACTTGGTTTAACCAGTGCAACACGGGTGTTAAGTATTTTTACACCTGCACTACTTGCGTGTTTCTACTACACACGATTTCCTCTAAAGCAACATATGGAATCGGTCTTTACGCACCTGTTACGTCACATGAGAAACACTGATTCTCATTCAATAACCACACGCACCGGCTGAGGCTGCTTGTCCCAAGCAGGGTCTCGGCGAGCCGGAGCCTAACCCGGCAACACAGGGCGCAAGGCCGGAGGGGGAGGGGACACGCCCAGGATGGGACGCCAGTCCATCGAAAGGCACCCCGAGTGGGACTCGGACCCCAGACCCACCGGAGGGCAGGCCCTGGCCAAAACCCGCTGCGCCACCGCTCCCCGTTAAATAACCATTTCATGGTAAAACTAAGGGACAAAAGGGGTTCACACATTTTCAAGTAGAGCTGTACTGTATCAACTTTAATCTGTAATATCAGAGTTTAAAGTCAAGCTTGTCTGCCTCCTATAAAGATGAGGGATGTTTGGGTCTCTTGTCTTGCGTCCCTTTCTGTCTCTACCGGGCTCGGAAGGCAGTCCGCGTGGACGCAGGAACCTCCGACCGCCCACGGGAAAACTGCGTGCAAGCGTGCGAACGTTCATCTCCTAGCGTTCGCGTCCCCCGAGCGTTTGTCTTCGCTCCCTTTGTTCTGCGCGCGTCTTCGACAGCGCCGTCGTTTACCGCGGATGAGGTAAGCGCGAATGGTGCGTATGACATGGATAGGATGCGAACGTTGCGTGGCGAGGGAGGGGGCGCGACCGCGTGCGTGGTTCGGCGCCCGCATTTGGAGCACATGTGCGATCGCACACGTGTGAGCACGCTCGCGGGGCTCGAGCGCACGCCCACGAGCGAAGCTGCCAGCGCCGGCAGGCGTCCGCGGCAGACAGCGAGCGTCTCTCGAGGCCGGATCCTCTCCGGGTGCGTCTGGGGTTCGGGGCCGAAGGGGCCGCAGCCTTCCCGGCCTTCCAGTCGCTCCTGACCGGAGCGCGGCACCTGCTGCGACGTGAACGCGGCCCAGGGAATTCGCCGCCGTGGGGTCGATCCCAGAACCTCTCCGGCGGGGGTCGGAATGCGCGAACGCGCTCATAAATCAGCAGCCGTCCGTTGTAAACAGGTCCAAGGAAACCCTTTGAAAGGGATTCATTCAGCAGTTTATTTCGGCAGGGAATTCATAAAAGGAGGTAAAAACACCGAGGATCTGAATGGGAAACCGACAGACCGTTTTAATTTAACATTTTTCGTTTTTTTTTTCATACAAATTCATAACGGATTCAAAGATTTGCATAAAGAGCTCTGCGCCTTTAATTCCCCTGTAACAAAGAGAAAAAAAAAAAGAAAAAAAAAAAATAAGGTTGATCTTTGGCATCCGTTTAAAGGATGAATAACTTTATACCAAAATTATATACCTACTGTATCACATCCACCTAGCTACAACAGAAAAAAGTTATAAATATTTTTTTTTTCTTGGTTTTCATATGTATTTGCTAGGAAGCAGCATTAGAAGGTAGGGCTTTTAATATTACAACAGAATAAGTATCAAACAGAAGAGTTGAAAAACGTACCACCGAAAGTTAGCAAGTCATATTTTGTTCAGTTATGAAAAAGTAATGCGTGCAACTAACACTTAACGAAAAAGTACCACTTATGCAACCCTCAGGACAGCTCTGCCGTCTCTGCCGCGCGGCCCCACTTAGTCCGGAGCCGCGTGCTCGTGCGCTTCAGCTCGGACGCGCCGGTTGTGCGCGGTGCCGTCCCTAAGGCGGCCGCTCCGGCTCAACAGTTGCTCTGCCGGGGGGGGGGGTACGCCCGGACCGAGGTCAGCGCCGCCCGTCTCGCTTTCAGGCTGCTGCGAGTCCGCTTGTCCTTGTGTCCGACCGCACGGTCACCGGCCCGTTTTTGCCGCCAAGCGTCGTCCCTTCAGCAGGCGCCCGCTTGGCCGCGCACATGACACACAACGTTACGCTGGATCACACGTCCCTCTTTGGTATTGATCCACAGAATGCATAGTTGCGGAAGTCAGTTCCTCTATGGAGTGGCGTAAATGTTGGAGGGTGTGGACGGGGGGGTCCCATTTTCCCCTTTCACTTCCCGTTGTCATCGGGGTGTGGGGGAGGGGCGCCGCTGACCACTTAGCGTTCGGGTCATGAGCGAGCAGCTGCCGGGACCGTCTTCCTCCGTTCCCTTCCACCCGCCTGCCGAAGAGCCGCTGTCCGCGTGTGTGCCGCGCCCACGTCTCCGGAGCGTCCGCTCCGCACCCTCCCGCCGCGCCCCCCTCGTCTCCCCTCTCCACGGCAGGCGCCGAAGCTGTCCCGAGGGTCTGACAGCTCTCCGCCCTTTCTAAGAAGGTGTCTTCGCGACATCGCAGGCTCCGGCGGCCGAAGCGCCTCCGTTCTCCTGCTTGGGCGAGGAGCGTCCGGAGGGCGTGGCGCCGTACGTGGAGGGCGTGCTGCCGGCGGACGTGGGCCGGGTCTCGCCGACAGCAGGGTCTCTCTCGAGGGGGCGCAGGGCCGACGGGGGCAGCGGGAAGGCCAGCGGGAAGCTGTTCATGTAGAGGACTCGGCCGATGCGGCGCGCCACCTAGGGACAGGTCGCATTTCAGAGGCAGCCCTGGATCCCAATGCACCGAGAAAGATGCGCACGGAATGACGGAGCGCCGCGGCTTCACGCGAGCGACACTGCCAGCTCCGCACTCCCCTTGCCACCGCATCGTTTCGGCAGCTTCGCCCAGACGAGGAGAGGAGGAGCTGGGGAGCGTGCTCCGGGAGACGGCGCACTTACCTGGGAGCGGATCTTGAGCGCGGGGCCCAGTTTCAGGCCCATGTTATTGAGCAGGTGGTCCTCGGTGAGCAGCGGCAAGGTCTCCCCATCGATAGCCTGCTCCCGGAACACCTGGACAAGGAGAACCGGGACGCACGTCAGCCGAGGCCGTCGACCGAGAGACCGTAGCTAATTCCGCCCGGGGGTTTCGACGACTCTGATTGGACAGGATCGCACCGGGAGCTTTCTAGAAGGCGTAATGTAAATACGCATCCTAGAGCCCCTACGGCCGGAGATATAATGCAGGCATGAAGGTGACTGTTGTCATGACAACCACAGCGAAATGTTTCGCAGCGCTTCAAGGTTGCTCTCAGAAGTTTGGGGAGCGGAAACATCTTGTTAGTCGGGGATGTGACGTAAACCTCCCTCCCCCCCGCAACCGGCGCTCCCGCTCACCTGAGCGTACTCGCCGCAGCCGGCCAGGCCGCCTACAAAGCCGCACACCTCTTCCACCGTCCACTTGCTGATGTCTTCCACGGGCCCTGCTTCCTCGCCGTCCAGGAACACACCTCCCATGGGCCCTGCAGAGGGGAAACGCATCGCTTCAGAGTACGCCAGCGGTCCTGCTTTTCCCATATCAGCCAGGGATGAGGTCACCGCCCCTTCCTGATGGATGGGTCGCCCAGAGAAGGCGGTGCTTCTGCTTTTATGTGAACGGGAGGGAAATCGTGGCCGATTCAGAAAGCAAACACGTCTCTGACTACAAAGCGCAACCGGATCTCCGCGAACGCATCTACACGTTCTCTGAATGTATACATGGAGCAAGACCGAAGCTTTTGCGTTGTTTTATCTGGGATGTACGAGAAGGGAGTGGAGAGCCCTCGAGGGAAGCTGACGTATCCCACGCGCGTGACCACGGCAGAGTGAGGGACCCGAGCCGGACCGAGGTGCTCGTTTGGGCGGTGATCGTACACGGCTTCAAAACCCGTTTTAAACGGTACCCAACGTTGCTTCGCATGGTTGCCGTGCCGACCGGTTCAACCGGAGCAACTTACTCCTTTACTTGCTTATACAGCCAACATTTATACTGGTGCGCCCCGGGTGAAGTACCTTGCCCTTTAGCGCAGAAAATAAGCGCTTGCAGTAATAAACAGGTCAAAACCGGAATCAAACCCAATAAACGTTTTCCAAGAGTAACTGCTTTTTCCCATAAAACATGTAATAATTAACAAGAAGCGCGCTCCCACGTTTCCCGGCAGCGAGTGACACGAGTGTTTCTTTTCGCACGGGGCAAACGGAAACGCAGTCGCGGGGTCTTACCGGCGTGGAAGTAGGGGCTGGAGTACGGGAAGCCGAACGGGAACATCTGGGTGGGCAGCGGGGGCACCACCCCGGGGGGGATGTACTTGGCTTCGCTTTTGCCGATTCCAGGCGTGAAGGGGCGGTGGCTGGGCGAGGGGGGCCCCGCAGAGCTACAGGGGGCGCTCAGTCGTCCCGACGGCTCCCCCGGCTCCCGGCTGCCCTCTCCAGGCTTTGCTGCCTCTTTGCCCGGGCACAGCTCTGCCCTGTGAGCGTGTCCCTCCGCCTTGGCGCGCCCATCGAGCCTGTCGTCGGCCCCCTCCGCATCGCTCTCCGAGTCCTTCATCTCCTCGTCGGCTCCGTCCGCCGCTCCGTCGTGGGCCCGGCCTTCGCCGTGGAGATCCTTGACCTCGGAGGGGCCCTCCTGCGGGTCGCTGCGGCCGTGGCCCGCTTTGCGGGCGCTCTTCCGCGCGCTCGACTCCTTGGCCGGACCCTGGTGGTTCAAGGAGAGCAGCGGAGTGCTGTTGTGGCGCAGCACCAGCATGGCGTTGCGACGACTCAGCTCCTCGCGCAGCGGGTGGCCCTCGGGAATGTCGTGCAGGCTGCGCAGGGCCGGGTGCTCGGGGGGCAGGCTGGGGTGCAGGCTCAACGGCTCCCCCAGCAGCCGTTGCCTGTGCAGGCTCTCCAGCTCCTTCTGCCTCAGCAGTTCGGCCGACATCTCGAGCCTGCGGGGCGACAGCATCCTCAGCCGCCATCCTCGGCACAGGCCCTCGGCTCTCTCGGAAGCGGCGCGGCCAGAGCGCGCGTTCGCCTCGCAACAACCATCCATATTTATTGCTATTACAGTACCCCGCGATTCACGCTGGCAATTCTTGTACATTCACCCCGGCCCTTGCGCATCAGGTAAACGGAATGAGGAGATTTTGGCCTCCAGCCGTCCCACAATACCTTGCCAGGTTCTGTTTTCTCAGCATCTCCTGCTGGCGTGCAAACATCTCAGCCTGGGCGGGTTGCAGAAAGCCATATCCTGAAAGAGGAAGGAGCTCCGCATGTTTCCATCTCTTATGTATACCGTATATCCCGAGCTGCCGCTTTAGCACTCGTCTATAGGGCCGTGCGTGTCGCTACGTGCGTTTGCGTGCATAACGTACATCCTTTTTCATTCTGTATTGCATGAGGGGGAAATACGAGAAAAATTCCGGAAAAAATCCTCCGCTGTATTTGTTCTGTATTACAGCTGCGATACTCGTGCACATCTGGAGTGCTTCCTACTGCGTGTTCAGAAAAAGCATTTCGTGCACAATGGCGAGGGGGCAGGACAGCTCACCTGGCGCCTGGCATAAGGCGGAGGGCATGCCCAGGAAGGGGGGCCGCAGATGGGGTCCCAGGGCGATGTGGGGAGCGTTCTGAGGCGACAGCAGCGGCGGAGGGTGCGATATGTCCCTGCGGTTGGAATACACACAAGAGATAACATTTGAAAAAGGAGTAAAAAGAGAAATATTACTCACTCTAGCCATACCGTCACATTACATTCAAGTACTAGAGCCGAGGCCGTAAGGCTGGGGTGAGCACGGGGAGAGCGCTGCGCAGGAATCCTGGGACACGCCGAGGGCTCAACGCACAACGGAGCGAGCGTGCACCGCGTCACGCCCGTGCCGTGTCGCTTCTTTCCTCTCCTTTCGCTCTGCGCCTCGCAACAAGGGGACACCCTCTCCGGCCACAGCAGCGGACAAGGTGGACGTCGGCCTCGTTTCCGCAGCCGGAGCGGCCGTCCTCCCGCCTGGCCGGGTCGCAGCACTGGCACGGCAATTCGCAGCCGTGCCTTAGGAGAGCCATTAATAGCATTTCTTCCTCTTTTTTTCCTGACCGAAGCAGACAGTAATCTCTGGGTAGCGACACAGCTTCCAACTTTCCAGAGCAGCAAGGAACTGCCGGTTTTGGGGCGGGGGGGCAAATGGGGAGAAGGGCTTTTTCTGGACTTGGGGAACAAAAGCAGAGAGAAGGAAAATATGTGAGATCCTGGAGGTTTCTGGGGGATGGGGGCTGGGGGAGGGGGGGTGTGTGGATGAACGGGCTGCCCAGGGGTGTAGAGAAGGGGGCTTCGCCGGCACGTAAGAAGCTCTGAATGCGCCCTAAAAAGAGGCCAGCACCCCTTCGCCGACCGCACCCCTCCCCGTCCCCGCCCCAAACTCTCCCCACATCCCGACAACCCCACCCCCCTGCCGGCACCTCTTGCGCGGCTTTTTTTGTCTCCCCTCTTTATTTTTCCTCGGGCCTCGGCGGCCTCTGAACCAGACGGCCCTTGTGTGTTTTAATAGCCACTCGCGGGGGGGGGGGGGGTGGCGGGGGTCCGGGGGGAAGAACAAGAGGAGCGGCTGGGCGGCGAGGGAAGGAAGGCGCGGATCGATCCGCCCGCTGTTGAAATGTTAATGCTAATCGCATCGCCGCGCCGCCACTGCGCCACGCTCTGCTGGCAGCACCAATTAATCTCTGGGGGTGCGGAGGCGGCGGGGAGGGGGCGGCGCGTGACCTTCGGCCCGGGGCCGGCCCGGCGGACGACGCTTATGTAATTACACTGTGAGATGTGTAATCACCTGGCCTAATCCCTGAGGCCGCACAATTAGGCCCGGCCTGCCAAGCGCCCGGCGCGGCCCCGCGGATGAATAACGGTCAATTAGAGCTCGGCCGGCCGCGCCGGGAGGCGTCCGCTCCATCCTAATTAGCCGTAATCACAGGGAGCGACGGGCCGGCAGACGGCCGCTGCAGTTTGAAGGAAGCCATTCGGGAGCGAAGCCGACCGTTAACCGTTTCCCCGCGAGACGGGAGGCGGCCCCGTCCCTTTCGACCCCCGCGTCTCGTCAACGACCGGAGTTTGTCGCGCGGATCGCCGGCTTGCGCGTAAGCGCACGAGCTATATTAAATACATTATTTATACGTCTAACAGATGCTGCGGGAGACGCGTTAAAGGGAGCACGGCGAAGGCGGATGTGACAAAAGGTATGAAAACAGCAATCTCGAGAAGAATATGCATTTGCTTTCCTTATTCTTACCAGTTTCGCACTTTTAGCGCTAAGTGTTCAACGTGGCGAAGACGGGGGAAAACGCTCTTATCGCCTAATGTTTCTCTCCCATACGCGCGTCCCTCTGGTGACTGATCGCATTGCACTGTATAATTTATGCACTTACAGAAAGTTACTGGGTTGCTGCAGAAAGTGCGTGGAGCCATAGCTACTGCTCCTCGGTGAGCAACGGAAGCACTTTTCCATCGAACCGCTTTCCTCCCCTCTGAGTTCTTCCCGCCCTTCGCATTTTCGGAGCCTCCCGGCGACGAGGCGTAACGGCGCGCCTCCCGGCCTTTCCGGAACAGTCTCGAGGCAGGTGCGGCCTTCGTAGGAGCGCTCGGTCGCACGACGTGGGGGCAGCAACGTCCCGCCTCCCCCCCCGTTGCCGGAGAGCGCGGCCGCCCCCTCGCCCCAACCTCCCGGCCCCCTGCGGAGCCATTTGGCCCGTGGGGTGAGCCCACGGGCGGCCCTTAACGACGCAAGCGCGGGACGGATTAGGACCCCGATCCAAAGACAGGCATTTACACAGGAAACTCATTAAAATGTATGAACCCCCCCCCCGCCCCCCGCCCCCCGCCACCCCGACCCCGCAGGACTAGAGTGCCAAACACATTAGGATTTGCCTTGCAGATTACTAAAGGGGATCTGCTGTCTAAGCCAAGACGAACAGCCCGGCGCGCTCTCAGAATATCGATTCCTGCAATGATTTGTTTTTAACAATACGCTTTAACGGATAATCAATTAGGAGGAGGCGACATGAGGTTGGAGCCCCTTGGCTATGACTCACCGCTCGGTCCCGATGCTCCGCACGCAGCGTGAGGGGAGCAGCCGCACGCAAGCCTGTGCTTTAACCGTGTCGTTCCCGCATTCGTGAAGCGCAGAGACGCACGCGCTCGACTGTTTGTTTACCCGTCACCGTGGGGACGTCGCGCCGCAGTAAATGCTCATCTGAACCCGATGAAATGACAAACGTGAAAGTTGGCGAGGTTTTGCTAATTCTCGAAGCATTTTGTTTCACAGTGTCCAGAACACACACACACACACACACACACACACACACACACTCAGGCACACAAGCCCACGCCACAGTCCTGTGTGGCTAATTATTCTCTCCAGCGATTCCTGCGGCGGCCCTAAGACCAGCCCCACACTGCGCTCCCGACAGGAAGCCGGCATGGAAATTGGACACCCTCGTGCCGGGCGGCTCGGCCTCCTCCCGCCTAACCCATTATTGATACTCCTGCTCCCCTTGCCATATAAATAATCGACAGCCAATTACCCAGGCCGCTCCTGCTGCTGAGGTTTGCTTTGGGGGAGGGGAGAGCCCTGGGCCGTGAGGATCGGAAGGGGGGGGGGGCGCATGGAGATTCGCCGCAGCTCCTGACAGAATCACACCGAGCGTGTGTGCAGAAGGACAATGCAAAGGTCACATTTCATTAACGTGAACACCCATGTGCTCCCTTGGTTCCTCCATCCCGAATAGCATGTGGTGTTTCCAGAGCTCATGCAGTATTCATCCACGCAGGAGCTTGTGTTCATTATGAGCATAAAATATTTATGCCATTCTATTGGTTTTTTTGTCCTTTTCTCTGCTTTTTCTGAGGGTGGGAAGCCGTGAGGGGCCGACATATGTTTCTGCCTTTGTGCAGAGTCTGATTCCTCACTCATGTCAAGTGCTGGTTCTCTGCGGGCCGTGTCCGGCGATCTGGTCAGTCAGAGTGTGTGTGCGTGTGTGTGTGTGTGTGTGTGTGTGTGTGTGTGCGTGCGCGCGCGCGCGCGCTTCTGTTCACAGCGATCAGCAACCTGCAGGCTGTGTCCGACTGTTCGCACCCTGACTTTAGAGCCCCTTGGAGTCGCTGTCCAACTTCCCACGGACTCACCGCTCCACTCACCAGTCCACCCGATGAGAGCAACTTCACCCCGAATGAATGTCCTCGAGTCATTCCTGCTGAACTGCTCAAAATTTGTGGATCCTGTTCGGCGCGTGTGCGCGAACGCACGTACCGTATACACGAGTGTGTTTAGAACCATGTGACTGTGAGCGTGCGCGGCGCGTGCTTCCCACGGCACGCGCGCGAATGTCTGTACTCGTGCGTGTTTGCACGCGGCTGACCCCTCCGAGAGGCGCGTCTCTCTCTGTGTGCCTTACCTCTCCGAGAAGTGCGCGTCGCGATGCTGAGGTAGGCCTTGCTTGCGGCGCTGGCTCGACGTGCCGCCGGCAGAGGACAGGTGGCCCTCCATGGCTGCTGGGTTCCTCACCACGGCAGCGGCCTCCTGGCGCGCCCGCAAGAGATCTGATGGTGGGGAAAGCGGTCGGGGATCTTTCAGCGTTTCAGTGGCGGACAAACACGCAAATGTACGATAACGCGACGGAGCATCCGAACAATGGATATGAATGACGCGGAGTACGGAGCACGAGGACCACGGTGCACGCCGACTTCGAGACGCACGCCTCTATTTCCCATTTTGTGGTTACCCCCAATGGCACGCGACCGCATCGCGAAGATTTCGTAGTGGACGCTTCTGCTAAGCGAACTCAAATTCCATCCAACGTTTATTTTTCGCCAACAACGCCAAAGGTCTCCTGCAGTCAAGAGAGTTACTGAGCAAAGTAGTGAAATTACACACACTTTCACACGCGGGCGTACAGCGTTCTGTCATAGCACGTCTTTAAGGCCTCCGCAATTCTGAGGAATTCAAGGAGCAGCTAGGGTAGCTCGGGGTGATGCTCACTACTCCGTTTTGCCGGAGTGACACACCTGCGGTTAACACGCTGAACCTCGAACCCTTTGAGCGGCATAAAGTGTAGGATCGTATGAGACACAAACACAAGAAGTCATTAAGGGTAAGACCACGAATCTCCAGAAATGCATCTTGTTTCTTGGCATCTAAGAAGGAAGCAGCAGGTAGCAGAGTGCCTCGTTGCATGGCCTTTGACCCCAAAGGTTGCTAGCTCAAGGCCCAAACAAGGGGCCCTGTTTGCATGCCTTTGAGCAGGGTGCATTACCTCAACCGCTCCAGAAGTATAACCAGCAAGGCTGTACGCTGTTTTGAGGAAGGGTCTTGGCTAAGCAACAAAACAATATCTATAATAAGAAGTCCCTCGCAATGGTCTCCCACAGAGCTTGTAGGCAAGAGGCGGCGCTCGGGCGAACCGTCGAATCAGATTCCACACATCCAAGTGCGAGGCCTGCTCTTCGCTGGACTGGGACCCTGCGTTGCAGGGATTTACATTATTCTCTTTCATGTGCAACAAAACATATGAGTCGCTGCGCTACCTAGGGCCTGCGCCCAGAGAGAACCGCGCGGATGCGGTGCTGGGGGGAGTCTGAAGATCAGCTTCTCTCGGGGATTTCACATCGCGGCGAGGAACACGGCACGGGGTCCGGAGCACAGCAGCGAAGAGCCTCTGCTCCTCTCCGCAGGCCCCGCCCCTTCGCCGCCGAGCTTCCGGCGACGGTTCGGCGTCTCGCCTGAGCCCTCGCTCTGCCCACGACACTTATCGGTCGCCGCTGACAGCAAAGCCAACGGAGGGAAGGACCCAGCCACGACCTTGCACCACCTGGCGCTGCCCCCAATAAACAGCATCGCTCACAAATCCTCTTGGCGGAGCTCAGGTTTCCCGCGGGAGGGGACAACGCGGTGCGGCGGGAACGCGGCCGGGAGCCAACCGCAGCGCCAGCCTGCACCAGCGTGTGCCGGCACGTGCCGGATTCGGGCAAGCCGAGCGGATCGGATCATCGGCGGCACATACAAGCGTCCCAATTGCAGGCCGCCTGTTTGCTCGCCGTTCTGAACACACCGTAGGCTGGTGCAAGTAAGAAGAGCGCAAAAACAGCACACACACGTTTCATTAAAGTGGAGAAATTGTGGGCTGTTCATAATGGTAAACCCCCCCACCCCAGCGAAAGCAAGTTCGGGTCTGACGGTTCCGAAGCACGGGAGGCTCCCCTTCCAAAGAACCGCCCACCCCCCATCCTCCCCATGGCCTCCCACAATCCCCTACACCAGGCCCACAAAGCAAACACCTAACGCCCCCCCCAACCCCACCATCTCCACCGCAACACAGCCTTTCATTTCAGGGCCCCAACTTCAAAGGCTGAAGAAGGCGTTCTGCAGAGACCGGCGAGGGTGGGAGAGGAGAGGATGGGGAGGCACAAGAAGAAAGAATAAGAAAGAAGCTCTGTGTTCAGAGGGTCGGGGTGTCGGGAGGGGTGGGGTGGCGGCGGGGGTCTGAGGGGCAAAAGGAGGGGGCTGCTGGAGCGGCGTCACATCGACATCAAGAAGCCTGAAGGAGCCGTCCTGATCGATATTGGCCTTCTGGGTCTATCCCACCACTGTGGCCACAGGAGGACGACATACAGCACAGTCTCAGATAAGAGCACAGGCCAGTGAGAGGTTGTGGTCAACACAGGTGTGCGTGCGCACACACGGGAACTAAACCGTGAACACACTCCTCATGCGGGAACCGGTCCACCGTGAGATCGAGCAGAGGAGACTGGCGTTAACGGCAGTTGTCCCAGGTGTCCCGGTGCGGAGACACGCCGTGCAGCAATCACAGGCGGCACCGCGAGACCACACGGTGAGGACGGAATGACCGCGCGCGATCCATGTGACCACAGGAGAACAAAGTTCCCGTGAACAAGCCCAAGACTCGAGCGGTCTTCAGTGGGGGCAGAAGAGTCCGTGGGCTTAAACGCCACCAGATCCCGCCCGCGTGCATGAGCGGCAAGCATCTTCAGATCCAGAGGACAAATGCAATTAGAACAATTGTGATCGTTCCCCCTGGGCTTGCTAGCAAGCAATGAAAACACATTACTGGTCACATTAAAATCAAACTTTTATCTTCTCAAGCCTGCCGATTACACCAGAGCCACTCGAAGGAGTCTTAAAATTTTTATTGACGCCAATACCTTTCTTTTCAGGATGGAGCCTGTTTAAGCATGGCTGCCCTCACAATGTTTAAAATATTAAATGATATCTACAAATCCATATCCAGACTACGAACATCTGTTCAGCCCCTTACGTGCTGAGTCCTTTGTAATTGTTTCAGTCCTCGGCTCTTAAATGTGTACTAGTTAAGGAACGCAGAGGGAAAAAAGCAAACTTGTGGTTTCCATAGCGTCAGTAATTTAGAAGGCCGGTCTGCAGCCAATTAAATCAGTGTCTAATAAAGCTTATTCTCCCTCACGGCTCCTTTATTTACAGTGCTGCACCTTGTCGGTCGGAAATCACACAGACTGGCCTTGTGACACATGCGCGTCGGGCCTTGGGAACGCATCCACTAGTCTACGCTAAAAGGCCAAGAGGAGATGGGGGGGCGGGGGGTGTGAGGTCGCAGTGGTTAAGAAAGTGGAGCAAACCGGAGATCTGCAGGCTGAAATCCCCGGAAAGGAAATGCCGTTGGACCCTTCGCTACGGAATTGCTCCAGAACCGCACCGGTTGTCACGTCCGCGCCCGCAACACAAGCAACAACACCTGACTCCGCACTAGCTCGTGAGTAATCGCTCACCTTATAAAGGCCCTCTTCAGCTCCCGTACCGTTGCGGAATCTCGTTTGGGACAACCGCCCTTCCTCGTGTTACTACACTCTCGCTCTGTCCACGATCTCCGGTTTTTTTGACTCCTCGCTTCGTTCTCCGACCACGTCCACGGATCCTCGTTCCCGTCCCGTTCGCCGATCGACCGACCCCGTCCCCGGTTTCGAGACCTTGCCTCTTCCCTCAACGTCTGACGAACAACGCCGCGCTTGGGTTCAGCCGTCTCGGCTCCCTGTGTTCCGCGCGACA